>NC_069500.1:143238837-143571337 GCF_027579735.1 Bombina bombina
GCAAAGGCTCATACAGACATTGTTCTGGCCTTTCTCAGATCGCACGGATGGAAGGTGAACGTAGAAAAAAGTTCTGTCTCCGTCAACAAGAGTTCCCTTCTTGGGAACAATAATAGATTCCTTAGAAATGAGGATTTTTCTGACAGAGGTCAGAAAATCAAAGCTTCTAAGCGCTTGTCAAGTTCTTCATTCTGTTCCACGTCCTTCCATAGCTCAGTGCATGGAAGTAGTAGGGTTGATGGTTGCAGCAATGGACATAGTTCCTTTTGCACGAATTCATCTGAGACCATTACAACTGTGCATGCTCAAACAGTGGAATGGGGACTATACAGACTTGTCTCCAATGATTCAAGTAGATCAGAAGACCAGAGATTCACTCCGTTGGGGGCTGACCCTGGACCATCTATCCAAGGGAATGAGCTTCCGCAGACCAGAGTGGGTCATTGTCACGACCGACGCCAGTCTAGTGGGCTGGGGCGCGGTCTGGGAATCCCTGAAGACTCAGGGACTATGGTCTCGGGAAGAGTCTCTTCTCCCGATAAACATTCTGGAACTAAGAGCGATTTTCAATGCTCTCAGGGCTTGGCCTCAACTAGCAAAGGCCAGATTCATAAGATTCCAATCAGACAACATGACGACTGTTGCGAATATCAATCATCAGGGGGGAACAAGGAGTTCCCTGGCGATGAAAGAAGTGACCAAAATAATACAATGGGCGGAGGAACACTCCTGCCATCTATCTGCGATCCACATCCCAGGTGTGGAAAACTGGGAAGCGGATTATCTGAGTCGTCAGACTTTCCATCCGGGGGAGTGGGAACTCCATCCGGAGATCTTTGCCCAACTGACTCAATTATGGGGCATTCCAGACATGGATCTGATGGCGTCTCGTCAGAACTTCAAGGTTCCGGGTCCAGATCCTGGGATCCCAAGGCGACTCTAGTAGATGCACTAGTAGCACCTTGGACCTTCAACCTAGCTTATGTGTTTCCACCGTTTCCTCTCATTCCCAGGCTGGTAGCCAGGATCAAACAGGAGAGGGCCTCGGTGATCTTGATAGCTCCCACGCTTGATTCTTTCAAAGCGTGGGTTTTCAGATTCTGTGATAGATACTCTGGTTCAGGCCAGAAAACCAGTAACTAGAAAGATTTACCATAAGATATGGAAAAAAATATATCTGTTGGTGTGAATCCAAAGGATTCCCATGGAATAAGATAAAAATCCCTAAGATTCTCTCCTTTCTACAAAAAGGTTTGGAGAAAGGATTATCTGCAAGTTCTCTAAAGGGACAGATCTCTGCTTTATCTGTCTTACTACACAAAAGACTGGCAGCTGTGCCAGATGTTCAAGAATTTGTTCAGGCTCTGGTTAGGATCAAGCCTGTTTACAGACCTTTGACTCCTCCCTGGAGTCTAAATCTAGTTCTTTCAGTTCTTCAAGGGGTTCCGTTTGAACCTTTACATTCCATAGATATTAAGTTACTATCTTGGAAAGTTTTGTTTTTAGTTGCTATTTCTTCTGTTAGAAGAGTTTCTGAGTTATCTGCTTTGCAGTGTTCTCCGCCTTATCTGGTGTTCCATGCAGATAAGGTGGTTTTGCGTACTAAGCCTGGTTTTCTTCCAAAGGTTGTTTCTAACAAGAATATTAACCAGGAGATAGTTGTTCCTTCTTTATGTCCGAATCCAGTTTCAAAGAAGGAACGTTTGTTACACAATTTGGACGTAGTCCGTGCTCTAAAATTCTATTTAGAGGCTACAAAAGATTTCAGACAAACATCTTCTTTGTTTGTTGTCTATTCTGGTAAGAGGAGAGGTCAAAAAGAGACTTCTACCTCTTTCCTTTTGGCTTAAAAGCATCATCCGATTGGCTTACGAGACTGCCAGACGGCAGCCTCCTGAAAGAATTACAGCTCACTCCACTAGGGCTGTAGCTTCCACATGGGCCTTCTAGAACGAGGCTTCTGTTGACCAGATATGTAAGGCAGCGACTTGGTCTTCACTGCACACTTTTGCCAAATTTTACAAATTTGATACTTTTGCTTCTTCGGAGGCTATTTTTGGGAGAAAGGTTTTGCAAGTCGTGGTGCCTTCCGTTTAGGTGACCTGATTTGCTCCCTCCCTTCATCCGTGTCCTAAAGCTTTGGTATTGGTTCCCACAAGTAAGGATGACGCCGTGGACCGGACACACCAATGTTGGAGAAAACAGAATTTATGCTTACCTGATAAATTACTTTCTCCAACGGTGTGTCCGGTCCACGGCCCGCACTGGTTTTTAATCAGGTCTGATGAATTATTTTCTCTAACTACAGTCACCACGGTACCATATGGTTTCTCCTATATATTTTCCTCCTGTCCGTCGGTCGAATGACTGGGGTGGGCGGAGCCTAGGAGGGACTATATGGCCAGCTTTGCTGGGACTCTTTGCCATTTCCTGTTGGGGAAGAGATATTCCCACAAGTAAGGATGACGCCGTGGACCGGACACACCGTTGGAGAAAGTAATTTATCAGGTAAGCATAAATTCTGTTTTTCTCTTGTAAGGTGTATCCAGTCCACGGGTTTATCCATTACTTGTGGGATATTCTCCTTCCCAACAGGAAGTTGCAAGAGGACACTCACAGCAAAGCTGTCTATATAGCTCCGCCCCTAACTGCCACTCCCAGTCATTCTCTTGCAACTCTCGACAAGATAGGAAGTATCAAGAGATATGTGGTGACTTAGTGTAGTTTATACCTTCAATCAAGAGTTTATTTTTAAACGGTACCGGCGTCGTACTGTTTTACTCGCAGGCAGAAATTAGAAGAAGAATCTGCCTGGAGGTTGATGATCTTAGCGGTTTGTAACTAAGGTCCATTGCTGTTCTCACACATAACTGAAGAGTATGGGAAAGACTTCAATTGGTGGAACGGTTTGCAGATTACCTGCCTTGAGGTATGTTCAGTATATTTATTTCTAGAGAGATAAGATCTAGAAAATGCTGACAGAGCCTTGTATAATTGAGGTAAGCCTGATGCAGTGATTTAAAGGGACAGTCGAGTATAAATTAAACTTTCATTATTCAGATAGGACTTTTAATTTTAATTGACTTTCCAATTTATTTTTATCATCAAATTTGCTTTTTTTCTCTTGGTATTCTTAGTTTAAACTAAAAATAGGTAGGCTCATATGCTAATTTTTAAGCCTTTGAGGGCTGCCTCTTATCACATGCTTTTTAAATCTCTTTTCAACACAGACAGAAAGTACACGTGGGCTATATAGATAACACTGTGTTCAGGCACAGAAAGTTATTTAAGATCTAGCACAATACAATGCTAAATTTAAGACAATAGATAGTAAACAGTCACAGTCATGTGATCAGGGGGCTGGAAGAAGGTTCCTAGATACAAGGTAATCACAAAGGTAAAAAGTACATTAATATAACTGTTGGTTATGCAAAACTGGGGAATGAGTAATAAAGGGATTATCTATCTTTTAAAACAATAACAATTCTATGGTTGACTGTCCCTTTAACGACTGGGATCATGCTTACAAAAAAGGGTAATATTCATGTTAATACTCATATTTCTTAGTGACAAAACGTTTACATGTTATATAGAAAGAATGTTTCTTTCATGTAATTAGCAAGAGTCCATGAGCTAGTGACGTATGGAATATACATTCCTACCAGGAGGGGCAAAGTTTCCCAAACCTCAAAATGCCTATAAATACACCCCTCACCACACCCACAAATCAGTTTTACAAACTTTGCCTCCTATGGATCTCATACGAATCGACTTGTGTTGTTTCTTCAAGATCATGGTTGGAGGATCAATTCACTAAAAAGTTCATTGATTCCTCAGACAAGGGTAACCTTTCTGGGTTTCCAGATAGATTCAGTGTCCATGACTCTGTCTTTGACAGACAAGAGACGTCTAAAATTGATTTCAGCTTGTCGAAACCTTCAGTCACAATCATTCCCTTCGGTAGCCTTATGCATGGAAATTCTAGGTCTTATGACTGCTGGATCGGACGCGATCCCCTTTGCTCGTTTTCACATGCGACCTCTTCAGCTCTGTATGCTGAATCAATGGTGCAGGGATTACACAAAGATATCTCAATTAATATCTTTAAAACCGATTGTACGACACTCTCTGACGTGGTGGACAGATCATCATCGTTTAATTCAGGGGGCTTCTTTTGTTCTTCTGACCTGGACTGTAATTTCAACAGATGCAAGTCTTACAGGTTGGGGAGCTGTATGGGGATCTCTGACGGCACAAGGAGTTTGGGAATCTCAGGAGGTGAGATTACCGATCAATATTTTGGAACTCCGTGCAATTTTCAGAGCTCTTCAGTCTTGGCCTCTTCTGAAGAGAGAATCGTTCATTTGTTTTCAGACAGACAATGTCACAACTGGTGGCATACATCAATCATCAAGGAGGGACTCACAGTCCTCTGGCTATGAAAGAAGTATCTCGAATTCTGGTTTGGGCGGAATCCAGCTCCTGTCTAATCTCTGCGGTTCATATCCCAGGTATAGACAATTGGGAAGCGGATTATGTCAGTCGCCAAACGTTGCATCCGGGCGAATGGTCTCTTCACCCAGAGGTATTTCTTCAGATTGTTCAAATGTGGGAACTTCCAGAAATAGATCTGATGGCGTCTCATCTAAACAAGAAACTTCCCAGGTATCTGTCCAGATCCCGGGATCCTCAGGCGGAGGCAGTGGATGCATTATCACTTCCTTGGAAGTATCATCCTGCCTATATCTTTCCGCCTCTAGTTCTTCTTCCAAGAGTAATCTCCAAGATTCTGAAGGAATGCTCGTTTGTTCTGCTGGTAGCTCCGGCATGGCCTCACAGGTTTTGGTATGCGGATCTTGTCCGGATGGCCTCTTGCCAACCGTGGACTCTTCCGTTAAGACCAGACCTTCTGTCGCAAGGTCCTTTTTTCCATCAGGATCTCAAATCCTTAAATTTAAAGGTATGGAGATTGAACGCTTGATTCTTGGTCAAAGAGGTTTCTCTGACTCTGTGATTAATACTATGTTACAGGCTCGTAAATCTGTATCTAGAGAGATATATTATAGAGTCTGGAAGACTTATATTTCTTGGTATCTTTCTCATCATTTTTCTTGGCATTCTTTTAGAATACCAAGAATTTTACAGTTTCTTCAGGATGGTTTAGATAAAGGTTTGTCAGCAAGTTCCTTGAAAGGACAAATCTCTGCTCTTTCTGTTCTTTTTCACAGAAAGATTGCTAATCTTCCTGATATTCATTGTTTTGTACAAGCTTTGGTTCGTATAAAACCTGTCATTAAGTCAATTTCTCCTCCTTGGAGTTTGAATTTGGTTCTGGGGGCTCTTCAAGCTCCACCTTTTGAACCCATGCATTCATTGGACATTAAATTACTTTCTTGGAAAGTTTTGTTCCTTTTGGCGATCTCTTCTGCCAGAAGAGTCTCTGAATTATCTGCTCTTTCTTGTGAGTCTCCTTTTCTGATTTTTCATCAGGATAAGGCGTTGTTGCGAACTTCTTTTCAATTTTTACCTAAGGTTGTGAATTCCAACAACATTAGTAGAGAAATTGTGGTTCCTTCATTATGTCCTAATCCTAAGAATTCTAAGGAGAAATCGTTGCATTCTTTGGATGTTGTTAGAGCTTTGAAATATTATGTTGAAGCTACTAAGTCTTTCCGAAAGACTTCTAGTCTATTTGTTATCTTTTCCGGTTCTAGAAAAGGCCAGAAAGCTTCTGCCATTTCTTTGGCATCTTGGTTGAAATCTTTAATTCATCATGCCTATGTCGAGTCGGGTAAAACTCCGCCTCAAAGGATTACAGCTCATTCTACTAGGTCAGTTTCTACTTCCTGGGCGTTTAGGAATGAAGCTTCGGTTGATCAGATTTGCAAAGCAGCAACTTGGTCCTCTTTGCATACTTTTACTAAATTCTACCATTTTTATGTGTTTTCTTCTTCTGAAGCAGTTTTTGGTAGAAAAGTACTTCAGGCAGCGGTTTCAGTTTGAATCTTCTGCTTATGTTTTCATTAAACTTTATTTTGGGTGTGGATTATTTTCAGCAGGAATTGGCTGTCTTTATTTTATCCCTCCCTCTCTAGTGACTCTTGCGTGGAAAGATCCACACCTTGGGTAGTCATTATCCCATACGTCACTAGCTCATGGACTCTTGCTAATTACATGAAAGAAAACATCATTTATGTAAGAACTTACCTGATAAATTAATTTCTTTCATATTAGCAAGAGTCCATGAGGCCCACCCTTTTTGTGGTGGTTATGATTTTTTTGTATAAAGCACAATTATTCCAATTCCTTATTTTATATGCTTTCGCACTTTTTTCTTATCACCCCACTTCTTGGCTATTCGTTAAACTGATTTGTGGGTGTGGTGAGGGGTGTATTTATAGGCATTTTGAGGTTTGGGAAACTTTGCCCCTCCTGGTAGGAATGTATATCCCATACGTCACTAGCTCATGGACTCTTGCTAATATGAAAGAAATGAATTTATCAGGTAAGTTCTTACATAAATTATGTTTTTTTCTCTGAGGGTGATAAATCGTTTTTTGGGGCCTAGTTTCCACATGGCTAGTCAGATACTCCTAGGAGTATTTTCTTAAGGCCCTCTGACATCGAGTGCATGGTGGGAGGGGCCTATTTTCACGCTCTAGATGCGTTTTTCTTATTCAGACTGAGACATCCAGCTTCCCTAAAGGAGTCCTCTAGCATCTGAGGACCACTATAGAGGGCTTATTCCCTAAATCGTATTTGAGGGCAGGTAGGAGCCACAGCAGAGCTGTGGCAAGGTGTTTAACTGTTTATTAACGTTTTTAACGTTTTTCAAATCCGGTTTGGGGCCTAAAGGGTTAATCATCCATTTGCAAGTGGGTGCAATGCTGCTTTAGTCCCTTATACACACTGTAAAAATTTCGAAGAGTTTACTACTTTTTAACACTGTTTTGCAGTTTATGTGATAGTGTTTTTCTCTTAAAGGCACAGTACCGTTTTTGTTTAATTGCTGTTTCACATTTATTAAAGTGTTTTCCAAGCTTGCTGTTCTCATTACTAGTCTGTTAAACATGTCTGACATAGAGGAAACTCCTTGTTCAATATGTTTAGAAGCCATTGTGGAACCCCCTCTTAGAATGTGTACCAAATGTACTGAAATTTCTATAAATTATAAAGACCATATTATGGCATTTAAAGATTTATCACCAAAGGTTTCTCAGACTGACAAAA
Source organism: Bombina bombina (assembly GCF_027579735.1). Lineage (NCBI taxonomy): Eukaryota > Metazoa > Chordata > Amphibia > Anura > Bombinatoridae > Bombina > Bombina bombina. The sequence goes on from NC_069500.1 coordinate 143,246,068, forward strand.
GGGAGGTTATGCCATCTAGCTCTCCCCACGTGTCAGAACCTATAACTCCCGCTCAAGTGACGCTAAGTACATCTAGCGCGTCCAATGCGTTTACCTTACAAGACATGGTGGCAGTTATGACTAATACCCTCACAGAGGTATTGTCCAAACTCCCAGGGTTACAGGGAAAGCGAGACAGCTCTAGGGCTAGAACAAATACAGAGCTTTCTGACACTTTAGTAGCTATGTCCGATATACCCTCACAATGCTCCGAAGCCGTGGCAAAGGAGTTGCTATCTGAGGGTGAGATTTCAGATTCAGGGAAGACGTTACTTCAGTCCGATTCTGAAATGACAGCCTTTAAATTTAAGCTAGAACACCTCCGCTTATTTCTCAGGGAGGTTTTAGCGACTCTGGATGACTGTGACCCCATTGTAGTTCCAGAGAAATTGTGTAAAATGGACAAATACTTTGCAGTGCCTGTTTACACTGATGTCTTTCCAGTCCCTAAGAGGTTCTCGGAAATTATTACTAAGGAATGGGATAGACCAGGTGTTCCGTTCTCTCCCCCTGCTGCTTTTAAAAAGATGTTTCCCATAGATGTCGCTATACGGGACTTGTGGCAGACAGTCCCTAAGGTGGATGGTGCTGTTTCTACCCTAGCTAAGCGTACAACTATCCCCGTCGAGGACAGTTGTGCTTTCTTAGATCCTATGGATAAAAAATTGGAGGGTCTCCTTAAGAAAATTTTTATCCATCAAGGTTTTATTCTCCAGCCTCTTACATGCATTGCCCCAGTTACTGCTGCAGCGGCTTTTTGGTTCGAGTCTCTTGAGGAGGCTCTACAGGTGGAGACCCCGTTAGATGATATTTTAGACAGGATTAAAACTCTCAAGTTAACTAATTCCTTTATTTCTGACGCCGTTTTTCATCTAACCAAACTAACGGCTAAGAATTCAGGTTTTGACATTCTGGCACGCAGGGCATTATGGCTTAAGTCCTGGTCAGCAGACGTTACTTCAAAGTCTAAGCTTCTTAACATCCCCTTCAAAGGACAGACCCTTTTTGGGCTGGGCCTGAAGGAGATCATTTCTGATATTACTGGATGAAAAGGTCACGCCCTTCCTCAGGATAGGTCCAATAAATTAAGGACCAAACAGAATAATTTTCGTTCATTTCGAAACTTCAAAAGTGGCGCATCTTCAGCTTCCTCTAATGCAAAACAAGAGGGAAATTTCGCCAGTCTGGAGACCGAACCAGGCTTGGAACAAGGGGAAGCAGGCCAAAAAAACCTGCTGCCGCCTCTAAGACAGCATGAAGGAGTAGCCCCGATCCGGGACCGGATCTAGTAGGGGGCAGACTTTCTCTCTTCGTCCAGGCTTGGGCAAGAGACGTCCAGGATCCCTGGGCATTAGAGATTGTTTCCCAGGGATATCTTCTGGACTTCAAAGCTTCATCTCCAAAGGGGAGATTTCATCTCTCATAATTATCTGTAAACCAGATAAAGAGAGAGGCATTCTTACGTTGTGTTCAAGACCTACTGGTTATGGGAGTGATCTACCCAGTTCCAAGGGAGGAACAGGGGCAAGGCTTCTATTCAAATCTGTTTATAGTTCCCAAAAAAGAGGGAACTTTCAGACCAATCTTGGATCTCAAGATCCTAAACAAATTTCTCAGGGTCTCATCCTTCAAGATGGAGACTATCCAAACCATCCTCCCTATGATCCTATGAATATATGACTACCGTGGACTTAAAGGATGCTTATCTCCACATTCCGATTCACAGAGATCATCATCAGTTCCTCAGGTTCGCCTTCTTAGACAGGCATTACCAGTTTGTGGCTCTTCCCTTCGGGTTAGCCACGGCAACAAGAATCTTTACGAAGGTTCTAGGATCCCTACTAACGGTTCTAAGGCCACGGGGCATAGCGGTGGCTCCTTATCTAGACGACATTCTGATACAGGCGTCGACTTTTCATATCGCCAAGTCCCATACGGACATTGTTCTGGCTTTTCTGAGGTCTCACGGGTGGAAGGTGAACGAAGAAAAGAGTTCTCTCTCCCCTCTCACAAGACTTTCCTTCCTAGGAACACTGATAGATTCAGAAGAAATGAAAAATGTTCTGACAGAGGTCAGGTTATCAAAGCTTCTAACTTCCTGCCGTGCCCTTCATTCCACTTCTCGGTCGTCAGTGGCTCAGTGTATGGAAGTAATCGGCCTAATGGTAGCGGCAATGGACATAGTTCTGTTTGCCCGCCTACATCTCAGACCACTGCAACTTTGCATGCTCAATCAGTGGAATGGGGATTACACAGATTTGTCCCCTCTGCTAAATCTGGATCAAGAGACCAGGGATTCTCTTCTCTGGTGGTTCTCTCGGGTCCATATGTCCAGGGGAATGAGTTTCCGCAGGCCAGAGTGGACTATAGTGACGACAGATGCCAGCCTTCTGGGCTGGGGCGCAGTCTGGAACTCCCTGAAGGCTCAGGGTTCGTGGACTCAGGAGGAAGCCCTCCTTCCGATAAACATTCTGGAACTGAGAGCGATATTCAATGCTCTTCAGGCTTGGCCTCAATTAGCTGCGGTCAGGTTCATCAGATTTCAGTCAGACAATATCACGACTGTAGCCTATATCAACCATCAGGGGGGGACAAGAAGTCCCCTGGCAATGTTGGAGGTTTCATTGATAATTCTATGGGCAGAGGTTCACTCTTGCCATCTCTCAGCTATCCATATCCCAGGAGTAGAGAACTGGGAGGCGGATTTTCTAAGTCAGAAGACTTTTCATCCGTGGGAGTGGGAGATCCATCCGGAAGTATTTGACCAGCTGATTCAACTATGGGGCAAACCAGAAGTGGATCTGATGGCGTCTCATCAGAACGCCAAGCTTCCCTATTTCGGGTCCAGGTCAAGGGATCCCCAGGCAGCGCTGATAGATGCTCTAGCAGTGCCCTGGTCCTTCAGCCTGGCTTATGTGTTCCCACCATTTCCTCTCCTCCCTCGTCTGATTGCCAAGATCAAGCAGGAGAGAGCTTCAGTGATTTTGATAGCACCTGCGTGGCCACGCAGGACTTGGTATGCAGATCTGGTGGACATGTCATCCCTTCCACCATGGACTCTGCCGCTGAGGCAGGACCTTCAACTCCAAGGTCCATTCAAACATCCAAATCTAATTTCTCTGCGGCTGACTGCTTGGAGATTGAACGCTGATACCTTAATTCAGGCTTGAAAGCCTGTGACCAGGAAAATCTATCATAAGATATGGTGTAAATATCTTCATTGGTGTGAATCCAAGGGTTACTCATGGAGTAAAGTCAGGATTCCTAGGATATTATCCTTTCTCCAAGAAGGATTGGAGAAGGGATTGTCAGCTAGTTCCTTAAAGGGACAGATTTCTGCTCTGTCTATTCTTCTGCACAAGCGTCTGGCAGATGTTCCAGACGTTCAGGCATTTTGTCAGGCTTTAGTTAGAATCAAGCCTGTGTTTAAACCTGTTGCTCCGCCATGGAGTTTAAATTTAGTTCTTAAAGTTCTTCAAAGGGTTCCGTTTGAACCTCTGCATTCCATAGATATCAAGCTTTTATCTTGGAAAGTTCTGTTTTTGGTAGCTATCTCTTCGGCTCGAAGAGTTTCAGAGTTATCTGCCTTACAGTGTGATTCCCCTTATCTGATATTCCATACAGATAAGGTAGTGCTGCGTACCAAACCTGGATTTCTTCCTAAGGTGGTATCTAATAAGAATATCAATCAGGAGATTGTAGTTCCGTCACTGTATCCTAATCCTTCTACAAAGAAGGAACGTCTATTACACAATCTTGACGTGGTTCGTGCTTTAAAGTTTTATTTACAAGCTACTAAGGATTTTTGTCAAACATCTGCATTGTTTGTTGTCTACTCTGGACAGAGGAGAGGCCAAAAGGCGTCGGCATCTTCTCTTTCTTTTTGTCTGAGAAGTATAATCCGTTTAGCTTATGAGACTGCTGGCCAGCAGCCTCCTGAAAGAATTACAGCTCATTCCACTAGAGCGGTAGCTTCCACATGGGCTTTTAAAAATGAGGCCTCTGTTGAACAGATTTGTAAGGCGGCGACTTGGTCTTCGCTTCATACTTTTTCTAAATTCTACAAATTTTGATACTTTTGCTTCCTCGGAGGCTATTTTTGGGTGAAAGTTCTTGCAGGCAGTGGTGCCTTCAGTTTAAGTTCCTGCCTTGTCCCTCCCTTAATCTGTGTCCTAAAGCTTTGGTATTGGTATCCCACAAGTAATGGATGAACCCGTGGACTGGATACACCTTACAAGAGAAAACAAAATTTATGCTTACCTGATAAATTTCTTTCTCTTGTGGTGTATCCAGTCCACGGCCCTCCCTGTCACTTTAAGGCAGGTGTTTTTTATTTTTAAACTACAGTCACCACTGCACCCTATAGTTTCTCCTTTTTCTTGCTTGTCTTCGGTCGAATGACTGGGGATGGCAGTTAGGGGAGGAGCTATATAGACAGCTCTGCTGTGGGTGTCCTCTTGCAACTTCCTGTTGGGAAGGAGAATATCCCCACAAGTAATGGATGAACCGGTGGACTGGATACACCACAAGAGAGAGAAATTTGTCAGGTAAGCATAAGTTTTGTTTTTTAAGGTTACTGTTTCCATCTTGGGAATTAAGAACCTGGCCACCAGGAGGAGGCAAAGACACCCCAGCCAAAGGCTTAAATACCTCCCCTCATCCCCCAGTCATTCTTTGCCCTTCGTCACAGGAGGTTGGCAGAGAAGTGTTGGAAGATTCGGAGTAGTCTCTTATGGAGGGTAGTACTCTTCGGAATGGGACTGGAGTTTTAAGTAGTCCTGTCAGCCTCTCAGTGAGAGCATGGATGAATGTTAGAGTCCGGAGATGCAGGGAGAGTCTTTCTGCGAAACCATCCCGACTCAGATTAACAGCTCCATAAGCAATCAGCGTTGATGTGTTTCGCTGCCTGCTTTCTGCTCTCAAGTCCATGTCAGGAGCGATGCTACTACCCTGTCACACTTGAAAGGCCGTGTTCCTGTTCCACCGCGTAGTTTCTGGTAAGATCGTTTCATTTATACACACATGATAATGCAAGAAGACAGGGTCACAGTGTGTCTCCTTTTATCTGTATAGAATCAAGGGTTAATATCCTCTAAAGGGGATTATTGAACAGGGGGGTATTTCTGCATTATATTCTGTGTGTTTAATGCTGCGAAATGTGTGAGATGAAGCTCTGTCAATGTGTGAACAGTCGGTTTTCCTTAGAGAAACGTTGACTCTGCCTTTTCTTTTGGCGCATTTTTTTCTCTTTAGTGCAGGGGCGGTCCTGCATGGCACTCAATGGCCTCCTTAATTTCCTCTTTCTTGACTGGCGGTTGCAGGAGACAAAGCGTTTTTTCTGTGGTCCGCGTCATAGGAGGTGGTGAATGCCCCTGCCATTGGGATATAATGGTGCCATTTAATTCTATCTAGTCCTCCCTCTTTAACCAAATCTAATAATTGTGTTTATTTTGAGGAGGTTCAGGTTAAAGGGACACTGAACCCAAAATTTTTCTTTCGTGATTCAGATAGAGCATGCAATTTTAAGCAACTTTCTAATTTACTCCTATGATCAAATTTTCTTCATTCTCTTGTTATCTTTATTTGAAATGCAAGAATGTAAGTTTAGATGACGGCCCATTTTTCGTGAACACACTGTGTTCTTGCTGATTGGTGGATAAATTCACCCACCTATAAACAAGTGCTTTCCATAGTCCTGAACCAAAAAATATCTGAGATGCCTTCTTTTTCAAAAAAAGAAAGCAAAAGAACGAAGAAATATTGATAATAGGAATAAATTAGAAAGTTGCTTAAATTTGCATGCTCTATCTGAATCGTGAAAGAAAAAATGTGGGTTTGTGTCCCTTTAACTTTAAAGGTAAGGACATGAATAGCGCTGCAACAACTAATCGTCATAATCGATAATAATTAAAATTTGGGTTCAGTGTCCCTTTAATCCGCTTGCTCAACTATGTTCCTCATGCTTTGATAAAATTGCAATATCTAAAAAGAATATTTTATACAACTCAGCCTTCCACCTCATGAGGGTTCTCCGTCCTGCGACGTGCGTTCCCTACATTCATCTCCGATTACACATGTAGCTCTCCATGGTGATACTAATCCTCCCATGGGAGGGGCCCTTTGGCCGCCAGATTTTGCTGATCAATTACAAACGGCGGTTTCTGTGGCTTTTAATGCCTTGTCACACCCTGCTAAGCGCATGTGAAAGGTGAAACATAGCTATACGTCCCAGGGGTCGTTATCTCCGTTGGATGTCTGACAGATTATTCGCTGATGAAGACGATTCAGACTCTTCAGAGGACGCTCTTTCTGGGTCGGAATCGGTGACATCTAGACCTCCTTTAAGCTGGAGCATTTGCGCTTTCTGCTGAAGGAGGTGCTTGCTACGTTAGAGGTTCCAGAACCGAAACTGCCGGAGGAACCTTCGATCCCTAAGCTAGATAGGGTTTACAAGGACAGGGTGGTACCTCAGACCTTCCCAGTCCCCGTTAAGATGGCTGATATTATTAAGAACGAATGGGAGTGTCAGTATATGGCAGGGTTATAATAAAATTTATTTGGTTTTTATTCTTGAAAACAAACCCCCAATTAAAATATATATACGAAACAATTGAAATTAATAATTATTCCTAAATTCTTTAGATTAGTTAAAATTTATAAACATTGAATTATAGAAACTAGATTATGAATCAACTATACGCATTTATGCTGTTATAATATTCTTTACAAAGATCATAAAAGATATACCCTTAAAATTAACCTTACTCACAATGAATCGCATTGAAGTGCCACAGTAAAATACCAGAATATGGACCGCTAACTTCAGTGTTTAGATAAACAATATACCAAGATACTTCACAGAATTCTTACTGAGTCTCAATAGATTTAAGATAACTTTCAGACAAGTAATAATTAAGTTATTTACCCCACAAATGATTCTATATAACTTCAATTAGAAAAATCAGAAATTGTATATATTATTAATGCAAACAGCCAATTTATATGTCAATATGTCTGACCTGAAACGACCTCTTATTTAGATATAAGGCAAATACTAATATATATAGCAATAAAGCTTTAGAATACCTTTGTTTAAAATATTAAATATACAATTGCTTATACTTTATCAGATCACTAGTTTGAGAATTCAGTTAATATCCAAATATATCTATCGTCATATGTCTTAGGGGAATTATGCACATTTGTAAGAGAATTAAACTTGATAGCCTCTTATCCACAAAGAGTGTCCCAACGTATTTGTCTTATAGAAAACTGTGTTTGCACACTTGTCTCTCTATAAGCAAAAATAGCAGCAAGCAGGATTGCAACAGTTACCAAGAAAAAAAAATATATATTTTTTTTTTTCTCTTTGTGCAGGGAGTTTTTGTCTGATATAAAAATCCTCCCCATTTCCTAATCATTCAATAGATTTGGATACGCTCTCTTCTCTGGCTACTGGGAGATACCATTTTTAAAAGCCAAATGCCTTTTGGTTGTAATACTGGATTTAGGCCAGCAGACAAGACAAACAGTTTCAGTAAATACAGTTCTTATATATTGTTGTATTTTATGAACACACCTAACTTTAATATCAGACTGTTATTTCCATGGACATTATTGAATAATAAAATGCTAAGGGACATTTTTAGGGGCAGCAGACAAGACAAACAGTTTCAGTAAATACAGTTCTTATATATTGTTGTATTTTATGAACACACCTAACTTTAATATCAGACTGTTATTTCCATGGACATTATTGAATAATAAAATGCTAAGGGACATTTGTCTACAAAATCAAGGATACAAAGGGTTAAATGCACACTGACCTACAGTTACCAGTTTTTCCAGTTCAGAGGTGACAATACAAAGATAAGTGAAACCCAGTTGGAAATCTGATGAACCACTGTATGTAAACAATAGATCAAAAGGATACCACAGGATTCACTAAGACATTTTACAGCCTTCAGCACAGATGGCCTTTTCATCACAGATGGTGTACAAGGCCCTGATTTTATCTCAGTTCCTATCACCAACAGCCTAAGGACGTCACATTCTACCCCCCTGATCTAATGATGTCATCTGGTCTCTGACTGAAGAAATGTATAGCTGGGTGTGGGCTGGACTGTGTGAAAAGAATAAATGACTATATAAGTTAGTTGCCATTGTAGGCTAGGGTAAGCTCTCTCTTCTCTCTCTCCCCTTTTCCACCTTCCCTTTCCTTCCCTTACATTAGTTAGCAACTTGTTTCTATGTAAATACTTATTTTCTGTCTAATAAAAGAAATAATTTCATCAAGCAGCATCCTGATTTCCTAAGCTAAAGGTAATATTAGTGTGGAAATAGTAACTAAAAGTTAGCAGATTCTACATTTGGCAACCCATACGGGACATGGATAAATCACTAATTCCACGTTGAACTACAGCTGAATTTGCTAAACTGAAGTACTGGAGCTGCAAGAATTCCTTGTGAATAGAGGCCGAACCGGACCTATCTGTGTGGGAAATCTACAAGACACTGTGTAAAGAGAAAGCTGCAAGTACTGTAAGTATATGTTTATTTGTGTTTATGATATGTCTCTGTATGCTACAGAAAAGTAAATGTATTAATTGTTTCTTGCTGAATTAAGTTTACTAAAATCTGAAAACAAGAGAGTAACCAGACATCTCTGAGGGTAAAGTGTAATAGGCATAGCCCAGTTTTACATGCAGCTCAAAAGGAGATCCCTCTAGGTCTAGATTGTAGGCTAATAATGCAAAAGGTTTGTTGATGTTAGATGTGTACTTGTGAGTGTGTACATCTGTAGTGTGTATAGTGTGTTGTGTGATCTGGTGTGTACATCTGTACTGTGTATAGTGTGTTGTGTGATCAGTGTGTACATCTGTACTGTGTATAGTGTGTTTGTGATCATTGTGTACATCTGTACTGTGTATAGTGTGTTGTGTGATCTGGTGTGTACATCTGTACTGTGTATAGTGTGTTGTGTGATCAGTGTGTACATCTGTACTGTGTATAGTGTGTTGTGTGATCATTGTGTACATCTGTACTGTGTATAGTGTGTTGTGTTAATCTGGTGTGTGTGTTGTTAGTCAGAATGGAACTGGTTGAGAAATACATTAAGAAATATGCCTCTGTCACATTTATTACATGTGCAGAAGATCCATTGACACGTCAGTTTTATAATGTAATTAAACAATGTGAAAAGCACAATAATGAACTAAGTAGAAAACTGTTTCAGAAAGACATAGAAAAAAGAGAGCTAAGTAATTTACTGAGTATGTTTCTAAGAATAAAAGAGATTGCTGAACAGAAAGAGTTGGAATGGAAGGCAGAAAGAACTGATATCATAGAACAGCTGGATAAACTTGGGTCAATCTATTATGGCTGTTGCTAGTCACTCTGAAAAGAGATGTGAGTGTGATACACTGAGGGAAGAGATAGACAAACTTACTAAACTGAATGCTGAGCTACAAGAGAGCCTTAATGAATGTGATGTGAGGTGTGGAATGGGAGAGCAATTAGTAACATGTATGGAAGAAAAGGAAATGCAGAGAGAGAATGTTATTGCATCACTTAAGGCAGACTTATGGGAGTCTGAATCACAGCTATTAAATAAAGAACAATGTATCTTGTCTCTAAAAGCACAGGGGATACAAGACAAATGTAACCATTACAGGAGTAGTCTAGCACATGTTTGTCCTTTAGAAGTGGATGGTAATGAAAGTCGAACTATAGAACTAGATGGACAAACCCCTAACATTCCTGACAGTTCTTTGTTAATTTTAAACCAGGTCCCCTCTATTCTAACTCCTCAAATAGAATGCAGACAAAGTAACCCTCAATTACAGACTAAAGTAAATAATCATAGTAACTCTGCCCCCCTTACAATACAAGACCGTAATAATTTGTGCCATATTTTAGGTCACTTTGACACCTCCACATCACCTGTAATCCTTTCTAATAAGTTAGAAGCTGTTATTACTCAGTATAATTTAGGCAACAGAGATGCCTGTGCTTTGCTCAGGACCTGGTTGCCATCACAATTAGCTGCACAGCTAAGGGCACCAGTAGGCACCCATAAAGGAGTGTCTCCTGATATTGATGCAAACTGGGGAAATTCAGGGGACAGATTAAAGGAATTACAGTATGTTTTGTGTTGTCGTGATGCCAGAGGTACCAGTGCCATAGCAAATGCAATTTTAAAGGAAGGAGATGACCCGATTTTGTTTTGCACTGAGTACCTTGCACTGTATAAGATAACTTATGACTGCCCTTACATGTCCCCAGATGATGCAGATTTTCTGTATTCTATGGCAAATAAATGCACATTAATTGACAGTAGTACAAGAATCACTCTTAGAAATGCCAGCTCCTATACAAACTTTGTTAACATACTTAAAGACTGGTTTAAAGACTCAAAGCATAAGAATGCTACTCATAATAATATATCTATGCTAACTGAGAGTCAGGGAAAGCAGAGATTTTTGAGACGCTGTTTTAAATGTGGAAAGTTTGGGCACATCATAAGGGAATGTGCGACATCAATGAGAGATATCAGGGATAAAAATTACATTAGGAGGCAGAACAAAATATCATATTTAAGTAAGGAAGGAAAATACAGTGCTATATTTGAAGGTGAAAAGGAACAGAATATATCTTCTTTAACAAAGAAAGAAATAATAGAAGAACCTACTAGGGAGGAATCTTGCAAAGAGCCCCCATCTAAAAAAGACTCTCAGCAAAATTGCAAAGAGCCCTCATCCAAAAAAGAAGGGACAAATGTTCAATTTCAGATGCCTTACATAAACTGGCCATTTTGGGCACTGTTTAATTATACACAATTGGCAATGCATCTATTGATATACAACTTAGCTCAGCCTGTGTATATTGCCAATTAATTGCAGAAAGCTGTCTCTACTCTCTACATTCTATTACCCTGTATTCCATGTATAGTGATGGTAGAATTTTACTTTAGGCAAGTAGAGATTTATTTTGTTTCATTTATTTACTTTGTATTTATGTCTATATTAATGTTATGTTTTTTTTTAGGGCTATTACTTGAAGAGAAGTGAACTTTGTACAGTCTACTTCAAGAAATTAAGAGTTTTGTAATTGTTTATTTTTATTCACAGGTTGCTGTTCATGAATAAAATGTTTATAGTATAAAGAAATGCATTTCCCCCTTTTTCTTAAAGACCACGTGGTACTTTATGATGAGCTCATCAGTTACATAAATGTAATATAGCCACAATGAATTGTTTGCAAACAATTGATCATAACCAATTTTTTAAAAAATTTTTTTCCAAAGTCATGGTTTCAATGTGCACAAGTACTATTTATATGTATGTTATTTTGTTTGTGTTATTAATGTCATGAACTAATAATTCTGATTACTTACAGAAGCAACCTATACCATCGCCCAAAGAAGCACAAATCCCTTTGTGTTGAGAAGACTAGAGATTTTAAATTGGATAATTCAATGCAAAACCCAAATTTAGTTATTTAAGAACGCTGTTATATTTAAAGAGAGCAGCAACATGTTTTGTGTGACGTACAGTTTTTATGTTGTGTTTGTTCTGTGTCTTCCCTGTGTTATATGTGTAAAAAAAATTTTGTAATATGGTTCCTTTTCTATCAAGGAACCAAACGGGGGATCCCTTTTGTATTTTTAAGGACATTTTTTTTTATTTTTAAGGACATTTTTTATTCACTACCATTTTTGTATTTTTAAGGACATTTTTATTTTTTATCTCTTTTTTTTGTTTGTTTTTTAACAATAGGTAACTTTTTTTAAATGCTTCCATATTAGTTTTTTTTAATTTTAAATCTGTTTTGCCACACTGGGCAATGTTTCTTTCATGTAATTAACAAGAGTCCATGAGCTAGTGACGTATGGGATATACATTCCTACCAGGAGGGGCAAAGTTTCCCAAACCTAAAAATGCCTATAAATACACCCCTCACCACACCCACAAATCAGTTTTACAAACTTTGCCTCCAAGGGAGGTGGTGAAGTAAGTTTGTGCTAGATTCTACGTTGATATGCGCTCCGCAGCAAGTTGGAGCCCGGTTTTCCTCTCAGCGTGCAGTGAATGTCAGAGGGATGTGAAGAGAGTATTGCCTATTGAATGCAGTGATCTCCTTCTACGGGGTCTATTTCATAAGGTTCTCTGTTATCGGTCGTAGAGATTAATCTCTTACCTCCCTTTTCAGATCGACGATATACTCTTATATTTACCATTTCCTCTACTGATTCTCGTTTCAGTACTGGTTTGGCTTTCTACAAACATGTAGATGAGTGTCCTGGGGTAAGTAAGTCTTATTTTCTGTGACACTCTAAGCTATGGTTGGGCACTTTATTTATAAAGTTCTAAATATATGTATTCAAACATTTATTTGCCTTGACTCAGAATGTTCAACTTTCCTTAATTCCAGACAGTCAGTTTCATATTTGGGATTATGCATTGAATTATCATATTTTTTCTTACCTCAAAAATTTGACTTTTTTCCCTGTGGGCTGTTAGGCTCGCGGGGGCTGAAAATGCTTCATTTTATTGCGTCATTCTTGGCGCGGACTTTTTTGGCGCAAAAATTATTTTCCGTTTCCGGCGTCATACGTGTCGCCGGAAGTTGCGTCATTTTTTGACGTTATTTTGCGTCAAAGATGTCGGCGTTCCGGATGTGGCGTCATTTTTGGCGCCAAAAGCATTTAGGCGCCAAATAATGTGGGCGTCTTTTTTGGCGCTAAAAAATATGGGCGTCATTTTTGTCTCCACATTATTTAAGTCTCATTATTTATTGCTTCTGGTTGCTAGAAGCTTGTTCACTGGCATTTTTTTTCCCATTCCTGAAACTGTCATTTAAGGAATTTGATCAATTTTGCTTTATATGTTGTTTTTTTCTTTTACATATTGCAAGATGTTCCACGTTGCAACTGAGTCAGAAGTTACTACAGGAAAATCACTGCACAGTGCTGGAGCTACCAAGCTAAGTCTGCTATAAACTTTTGGTATCTGTTTCTCCAGCTGTTATTTGTATTGCATGTCATGTCAAACTTATTAATGCAGATAAAATTTCCTTTAGTACTGTTACATTACCTGTTGCTGTCCGTCAACATCTAATTTTCAGAGTGTTCCTGATAACATAAGAGATTTTATTTTTTAAATCCATTAAGAAGGCTATGTCTGTTATTTCTCCTTCTAGTATACATAAAAGTCTTTTAAAACTTCTCTTTTTTTCAGATGAATTTTTAAATGAACATCATCATTCTGATACTGATAATGGTTCTTCTGGTTCAGAGGTTTCTGTCTCAGAGGTTGATGCTGATAAATCTTTGTATTTGTTCAAGATGGAATTTATTAGTTCTTTACTTAAAGAAGTGTTATTTGCATTAGAAATAGAGGATACTGGTCCTCTTGATACTAAATGTAAACGTTTAAATAAGGTTTTTAAATCTCCTGTAGTTATTCCAGAAGTGTTTTATCTCCCTGATGCTATTTCTGAAGTAATTTCCAGGGAATGGAATAATTTGGGTAATTTATTTACTCCTTCTAGACGTTTAAGCAAATTATATCCTGTGCCATCTGACAGATTAGAGTTTGTTGGGACAAAAATCCCTAAGGTTATGGGGCTGTCTCTACTCCTGCTAATGTACTACTATTCCTATGGCAGATAGTACTTCATTTAAGGATCCTTTAGATAGGAAAATTGAATCCTTTCTAAGAAAAGCTTACTTATGTTCAGGTAATCTTCTTAGACCTGCTATATTTTTAGCGGATGTTGCTGCAGCTTCAACTTTTTGGTTAGATGCTTTAGCGCAACAAGTAACAGATCATAATTTTATAGCATTATTATTATTCTATAACATGCTAATAATTTTATTGGTGATACCATCTTTTGATATCATTAGAGTTGATGTCAGGTATATGTCTCTAGCTATTTTAGCTAGAAAAACTTTATGGATTAAACTTGGAATGCTGACATGTCTTCTAAGTCAACTTTGCTTTCCCTTTCTTTCCAGGGTAAATAATCATTTCGTTCCTTTCCTCACAACAAGGAACAAAAGCCTGATCCTTCATCCTCAGGAGCGGTATCAGTTTGGAAACTATTTCCAGTTTGGAATATATCCAAGCCTTATAGAATCCTATAGCCAGCTCTTAAGTACCTATGAAGGTGCGGCCCTTATTCCAGCTCAGCTGGTATGGGGCAGATTACGTTTTCTTCAAAGAAATTTGGATCAATTCCGTTCTTAATCTCTGGTTTCAGAAACATTGTTTCAGGAAGGTACAGAATTGGCTTCAAGTTAAGGCCTCCTGCTAAGAGATTCTTTTCTTTCCCGTGTCCCAATTGACACAGCAAGGCTCAGCATTTCTGAAATGTGTTTCAGATCTAGAGTTGGCTGGAGTATTTATGCCAGTTCCAGTTCTGGAACAGGGGCTGGGGTTTTATTTTATCTCTTCATTGTACCAAAGAAGGTCAATTCCTTCAGACCAGTTATGGATCTATCATTATTGAATCGTTATGTTAGGATACCAACATTCAAGATGGTTACTGTAGGTCTATCCTGCCTTTTGTTTAGCAAGGGCATTATATGTCTACAATAGATTTACAGGATGTGTATCTGCATATTCCGATTCATCCAGATCACTTTTAGTGTCTGAGATTCTCTTTTTAGACAAGCATTACCAGTTTTGTGGCTCTACTATTTGGTCTAGCCTCAGTTCCAAGAATTTTTTTCAAAGGTTCTCGGTGCCCTTCTTTCTGTAATCAGAGAATAGGGTTTTGGTATTTCCTTATTTGGACGATATCTTGGTACTTGCTCAGTCTTCTCATTTTCGAAGAATCTCATACGAATCGACTTGTGTTGTTTCTTCAAGTTCATGGTTGGAGGATCAATTTACCAATCAGTTTATTGATTCCTCAGACAAGAGTAACCTTTTTAGGTTTCTAGATAAATTCAGTGTCTATGACTCTGTCCTTGTCAGACAAGAGAAGTTTAACATTGATATCAGCTTGTCAAAACCTTCAGTCACAATCATTCCCTTTGGTAGCCTTATGCATGGAAATGTTGGATCTTAGGACTGCCGCATTTGATGCGATCTCCTTTGCTCGTTTTCACATGCGACCTCTTCAGCTCTGTATGCTGAACCAATGGTGCAGGGATTACTCAAAGATAACTCAATTAATATCTTTAAACCGATTTTACGACACTCTCTGACATGGTGGACAGATCACCATCGTTTAGTTCAGGGGGCTTCTTTGTTCTTCCGACCTGGACTATAATCTCAACAGATACGAGTCTTACAGGTTGGGGAGCTGTGTGGAGGTATCTGACGGCACAAGGGGTTTGGGAATCTCAGGAGGTGAGATTTCCGATCAATATTTTGGAACCCCGTGCAATTTTCAGAGCTCTTCAGTCTTGGCCTCTTCTGAAGAGAGAGTTGTTCATTGTTTTCAGATAAGACATTGTCACAACTGTGGCATACATCAATCATCAAGGAGGGACTCACAGTCCTCTGGCTATGAAAGAAGTATCTCGAATTTTGGTTTGGGCGGAATCCAGCTCCTGTCTAATCTCTGCGGTTTATATCCCAGGTATGGACAATTGGAAAGCGGATTATCTCAGTCGCCAAACGTTGCATCCGGGCGAATGGTCTCTTCACCCAGAGGTATTTCTTCAGATTGTTCAAATGTGGGAACTTCCAGAAATAGTTCTGATGGCTTCTCATCTAAACAAGAAACTTCCCAGGTATCTGTCCAGATCCCGGGATCCTCAGGCGGAGGCAGTGGATGCATTTTCACTTCCTTGGAAGTATCATCCTGCCTATATCTTTCCGCCTCTAGTTCTTCTTCCAAGAGTAATCTCCAAGATTCTGAAGGAATGCTCGTTTGTTCTGCTGGTAGCTCCGGCATGGCCTCACAGGTTTTGGTATGCGGATCTTGTCCGGATGGCCTCTTGCCAACCGTGGACTCTTCCGTTAAGACCAGACCTTTTGTCTCAAGGTCCTTTTTTCCATCAGGATCTGAAATCCTTAAATTTAAAGGTATGGAGATTGAACGCTTGATTCTTGGTCAAAGAGGTTTCTCTGACTCTGTGATTAATACTATGTTACAGGCTCGTACATCTATATCCAGAGAGATATATTATAGAGTCTGGAAGACTTATATTTCTTGGTGTCTTTCTCATCATTTTTCTTGGCATTCTTTTAGAATACCGAGAATTTTACAATTTCTTCAGGATGGTTTGGATAAGGGTTTGTCCGCAAGTTCTTTGAAAGGACAAATCTCTGCTCTTTCTGTTCTTTTTCACAGAAAGATTGCTATTCTTCCTGATATTCATTGTTTTGTACAAGCTTTGGTTCGTATAAAACCTGTCATTAAGTCAATTTCTCCTCCTTGGAGTTTGAATTTGGTTCTGGGAGCTCTTCAAGCTCCTCCGTTTGAACCTATGCATTCATTGGACATTAAATTACTTTCTTGGAAAGTTTTGTTCCTTTTGGCCATCTCTTCTGCTAGAAGAGTTTCTGAATTATCTGCTCTTTCGTGTGAGTCTCCTTTTCTGATTTTTCATCAGGATAAGGCGGTGTTGCGAACTTCTTTTGAATTTTTACCTAAAGTTGTGAATTCCAACAACATTAGTAGAGAAATTGTGGTTCCGTCATTATGTCCTAATCCTAAGAATTCTAAGGAGAAATCGTTGCATTCTTTGGATGTTGTTAGAGCTTTGAAATATTATGTTGAAGCTACGAAATCTTTCTGTAAGACTTCTAGTCTATTTGTTATCTTTTCCGGTTCTAGGAAAGGCCAGAAAGCTTCTGCCATTTCTTTGGCATTTTGGTTGAAATCTTTAATTCATCTTGCCTATGTTGAGTCGGGTAAAATTCCGCCTCAGAGAATTACAGCTCATTCTACTAGGTCAGTATCTACTTCCTGGGCGTTTAGGAATGAAGCTTCAGTTGACCAGATCTGCAAAGCAGCAACTTGGTCCTCTTTGCATACTTTTACTAAATTCTACCATTTTGATGTATTTTCTTCTTCTGAAGCAATTTTTGGTAGAAAAGTTCTTCAGGCAGCGGTTTCAGTTTGAATCTTCTGCTTAGGTTTTTCATTAAACTTTATTTTGGGTGTGGATTATTTTCAGCAGGAATTGGCTGTCTTTATTTTATCCCTCCCTCTCTAGTGACTCTTGTGTGGAAAGATCCACATCTTGGGTAGTCATTATCCCATACGTCACTAGCTCATGGACTCTTGTTAATTACATGAAAGAAAACATAATTTATGTAAGAACTTACCTGATAAATTCATTTCTTTCATATTAACAAGAGTCCATGAGGCCCACCCTTTTTTTGGGGTGGTTATGATTTTTTTGTATAAAGCACAATTATTCCAATTCCTTATTTTATATGCTTCGCACTTTTTTTCTTATCACCCCACTTCTTGGCTATTCGTTAAACTGATTTGTGGGTGTGGTGAGGGGTGTATTTATAGGCATTTTTAGGTTTGGGAAACTTTGCCCCTCCTGGTAGGAATGTATATCCCATACGTCACTAGCTCATGGACTCTTGTTAATATGAAAGAAATGAATTTATCAGGTAAGTTCTTACATAAATTATGTTTTTTAAGTAAAAAAATTTTTTTTCATAAGCCAGTTACGTTTAAAGAGTATAACATTGTCTACTTATAGGTCTCTAAGTGCTGACCAGTAGATTATAAGACTGTGCGCATGCCTTGAAGCAGATAATAAGACTATGATTTCATGTTAAAGGGACAGTTCACCCAAAAACTTTCTCCCTTTTAAATTATTCACAATGATCCTTTTTACCTGCCAGAGTGTATTAAATTGGTTGCAAGTAGCTCCTTTACTCATATTTCTGCATTTGAAATAGCTGATTTAACCTATGGTTTCCCAACCTATACTGAAAGTTTTGATACTGGCGTATACGCTATTGACAAGCCTAAGTAAACACAATCAGCAGAAGGAATTAAACTCACAGTGGGGGGCAGGATAGTTAAGTAATAAAATTATAATTCTCCATTGTTCTCTCTATGTATTGAGCTTTGGTGTTCCAAATATAAGATAAGGAAGCAAGTGTGTGTGAATAAAAGTGATAACATAATGAGATCTGATATTACCTGAAGCTCAACCCATTGTAATAGGCTGTGGTTTCAAAGCACAAAACCAGCTACTTCAGATACACAAATAAACACGAAAATGCAATTTCTCAAATATTTTATACTCTGCAGTTGGTATAACAAGTAATTTAAAATATATTTATGGAAAAACAATTTTACAGTGTACTCTCCCTTTAAAGACAGTAGTATACATGTTTTGCAAAGCTATATGCTACGTTTTGTTTATGACCTCAGATAGCAGCCGTTGTGTATTAATAAATTATAATCTGTCACAAATGTATAACATTCAAATCTCACAATATGACAGAAAATAATTTGCAAAGTTTGAGCACTACTCCTAGTAGTAGTCATAAAGATTGTGTGTGATATGAAACAATTAATGTATAATTATTCTGAATTTGCTGATGTGATGTTATATACATCTCAGATTATTGTTAATTCTAACCGGGTAAAAAAAATATTGTATTTGTAAAATTGATTTAATCATCATATTCATAATGTGATTGATAGAATGTGCTACACATTGTCAGGGAATGGTATTTTAGTATTTATTTAGAGTATGGATGTGAATGAATGGTTTTATTTCAGGTTGCCCCACTCACAGAAGAAACTATAAAGTGAGCAGTACAACGTTATGATCATAAGTGATTTAATGATCAAAGAGGGGAATGTTGTATTTTATGAACACACCTAACTTTAATATCAGACTGTTATTTCCATGGACATTATTGAATAATAAAATGCTAAGGGACATTTGTCTACAAAATTAAGGATACAAAGGGTTAAATGCACACTGACCTACAGTTACCAGTTTTTCCAGTTCAGAGGTGACAATACAAAGATAAGTGAAACCCAGTTGGAAATCTGATGAACCACTGTATGTAAACAATAGATCAAAAGGATACCACAGGATTCACTAAGACATTTTACAGCCTTCAGCACAGATGGCCTTTTCATCACGGATGGTGTAGCCCTGATTTTATCTCAGTTCCTATCACCAACAGCCTAAGGACGTCACATTCTACCCCCCTGATCTAATGATGTCATCTGGTCTCTGACTGAAGAAATGTATAGCTGGGTGTGGGCTGGACTGTGTGAAAAGAATAAATGACTATATAAGTTAGTTGCCATAGTAGGCTAGGGTAAGCTCTCTCTTCTCACTCACCTCTCCCCTTCCATCTCTCTCTCTCCCCTTTTCCACCTTCCCTTTCCTTCCCTTACATTAGTTAGCAACTTGTTTCTATGTAAATACTTATTTTCTGTCTAATAAAAGAAATAATTTCATCAAGCAGCGTCCTGATTTCCTAAGCTAAAGGTAATATTAGTGTGGAAATAGTAACTAAAAGTTAGCAGATTCTACATATATATTTTTATCAAATGCCTATTTTTATATACTTTAAATCTCCTAGTTTTAATAATTATATGTTCCATATAAGGTCCATTTAATATAATTTATTCTGAGTATTTCAAGATTAAACATGAATATATTCCATTTATAACATCTTAAAAATGTGTTTAAAAATCATATTTCTTTCATGTAATTATCAAGAGTCCATGAGCTAGTGAAGTATGGGATATACATTCCTACCAGGAGGGGCAAAGTTTCCCAAACCTCAAAATGCCTATAAATACACCCCTCACCACACCCACAAATCAGTTTTACAAACTTTGGAGGTGGTGAAGTAAGTTTTTGCTAGATTCTACGTTGATATGCGCTCCGCAGCAGGTTGGAGCCCGGTTTTCCTCTCAGCGTGCAGTGAATGTCAGAGGGATGTGAGGAGAGTATTGCCTATTTGAATGCAGTGATCTCCTTCTAAGGGGTCTATTTCATAGGTTCTCTGTTATCGGTCGTAGAGATTCATCTCTTACCTCCCTTTTCAGATCGACGATATACTCTTATATATACCATTTCCTCTACTGATTCTCGTTTCAGTACTGGTTTGGCTTTCTACTACATGTAGATGAGTGTCCTGGGGTAAGTAAGTCTTATTTTCTGTGACACTCTAAGCTATGGTTGGGCACTTTTATATAAAGTTCTAAATATATGTATTCAAACATTTATTTGCCTTGACTCAGGATGTTTAACGTTCCTTATTTCAGACAGTCAGTTTCATATTTGGGATAATGCATATGAATAAATAAAAAAAAAATTTACCTTAAAATTTGACTTTTTTCCCTGTGGGCTGTTAGGCTCGCGGGGGCTGAAAATGCTTCATTTTATTTCGTCATTCTTGGCGCTGACTTTTTTGGCGCAAATTTTTTTTTCTGTTTCCGGCGTCATACGTGTCGCCGGAAGTTGCGTCATTTTTTGACGTTTTTTTTGCGCCAAAAGTGTCGGCGTTCCGGATGTGGCGTCATTTTTGCCGCCAAAAGCATTTAGGCGCCAAATAATGTGGGCGTCTTTTTTGGCGCTAAAAAAATATGGGCGTCAGTATTATCTCCACATTATTTAAGTCTCATTATTTATTGCTTCTGGTTGCTAGAAGCTTGTTCACTGGCATTTTTTTCCATTCCTGAAACTGTCATTTAAGGAATTTGATCAATTTTGCTTTATATGTTGTTTTTTCTATTACATATTGCAAGATGTCCCAGATTGACACTGAGTCAGAAGATACTTCTGGAAAAACGCTGCCTGGTGCTGGATCTACCAAAGTTAAGTGTATCTGCTGCAAACTTGTGGTATCTGTTCCTCTAGCTGTTGTTTGTAATGAATGTCATGACAAACTTGTTAATGCAGATAATATTTCCTTTAGTAATGTTACATTACCTGTTGCTGTTCCGTCAACATCTAATACTCAGAGTGTTCCTGTTAATATAAGAGATTTTGTTTCTAAATCCATTAAGAAGGCTATGTCTGTTATTCCTCCTTCTAGTAAACGTAAAAGGTCTTAAAACTTCTCATTTTTCAGATGAATTTTTAAATGAACATCATCATTCTGATTCTGATAATGGTTCCTCTGGTTCAGAGGATTCTGTCTCAGAGGTTGATGCTGATTAATCTTCATATTTATTTAAAATGGAATTTATTTGTTCCTTACTTAAAGAAGTCTTAATTGCATTAGAAATAGAGGATACTGGTCCTCTTGATACTAAATCTAAACGTTTAAATAAGGTTTTTAAATCTCCTGTAGTTATTCCAGAAGTTTTTCCTGTCCCTGATGCTATTTCTGAAGTAATCTCCAGGGAATGGAATAATTTGGGTAATTCATTTACTCCTTCTAAACGTTTTAAGCAATTATATCCTGTGCCATCTGACAGATTAGAATTTTGGGACAAAATCCCTAAAGTTGATGGGGCTGTCTCTACTCTTGCTAAACGTACTACTATTCCTACGGCAGATAGTACTTCCTTTAAGGATCCTTTAGATAGGAAGATTGAATCCTTTCTAAGAAAAGCTTATTTATGTTCAGGTAATCTTCTTAGACCTGCTATATCTTTAGCGAATGTTGCTGCAGCTTCAACTTTTTGGTTAGAAGCTTTAGCGCAACAAGTAACAGATCATAATTCTCATAGCATTGTTAATCTTCTTCAACATGCTAATAACTTTATTTGTGATGCCATCTTTGATATCATTAGAGTTGATGTCAGGTATATGTCTCTAGCTATTTTAGCTAGAAGAGCTTTATGGCTTAAAACTTGGAATGCTGATATGTCTTCTAAGTCAACTTTACTTTCCCTTTCTTTCCAGGGTAATAAATTATTTGGTTCTCAGTTGGATTCTATTATCTCAACTGTTACTGGAGGGAAAGGAACTTTTTTACCACAGGATAAAAGGTCTAAAGGTAAATTTAGGTCTAATAACCGTTTTCGTTCCTTTCGTCACAATAAGGAACAAAAGCCTGATCCTTCACCCACAGGAGCGGTATCAGTTTGGAAACCATCTCCAGTCTGGAATAAATCCAAGCCTTTCAGAAAAGCAAAGCCAGATCCCAAGTCCACATGAAGGTGCGGCCCTCATTCCAGCCCAGCTGGTAGGGGGCAGATTACGATTTTTCAAAGAAATTTGGATCAATTCAATTCACAATCTTTGGATTCAAAACATTGTGTCAGAAGGGTAAAGAATTGGCTTCAAGATAAGGCCTCCTGCAAAGAGATTTTTTCTTTCCCGTGTCCCAGTAAATCCAGCGAAGGCTCAAGCATTTCTGAAATGTGTTTCAGATCTAGAGTTGGCTGGAGTAATTATGCCAGTTCCAGTTCTGGAACAGGGGCTGGGGTTTTATTCAAATCTCTTCATTGTACCAAAGAAGGAGAATTCCTTCAGACCAGTTCTGGATCTAAAAATATTGAATCGTTATGTAAGGATACCAACATTCAAAATGGTAACTATAAGGACTATCCTGCCTTTTGTTCAGCAAGGGCATTATATGTCCACAATAGATTTACAGGATGCACATCTGCATATTCCGATTCATCCAGATCACTTTCAGTTTCTGAGATTCTCTTTCCTAGACAAGCATTACCAGTTTGTGGCTCTGCCGTTTGGCCTAGCAACAGCTCCAAGAATTTTTACAAAGGTTCTCAGTGCCCTTCTGTCTGTAATCAGAGAACAGGGTATTGTGGTATTTCCTTTTTTGGACGATATCTTGGTACTTGCTCAGTCTTCACATTTAGCAGAATCTCATACGAATCGACTTGTGTTGTTTCTTCAAGATCATGGTTGGAGGATCAATTTACCGAAAAGTTCATTGATTCCTCAGACAAGGGTAACCTTTTTAGGTTTCCAGATAGATTCAGCGTCCATGACTCTGTCTTTGACGGACAAGAGACGTCTAAAATTGATCTCAGCTTGTCGAAACCTTCAATCACAATCATTCCCTTCGGTAGCCTTATGCATGGAAATTCTAGGTCTTATGACTGCTGCATCGGACGCGATCCCCTTTGCTCGTTTTCACATGCGACCTCTTCAGCTCTGTATGTTGAACCAGTGGTGCAGGAATTACACAAAGATATCTCAATTAATATCTTTAAAACCGATTGTACGACACTCTCTGACGTGGTGGACAGATCACCATCGTTTAGTTCAGGGGGCTTCTTTTGTTCTTCCGACCTGGACTGTAATTTCAACAGATGCAAGTCTGACAGGTTGGGGAGCTGTTTGGGGGTCTCTGACAGCACAAGGGGTTTGGGAATCTCAGGAGGTGAGATTACCAATCAATATTTTGGAACTCCGTGCAATTTTCAGAGCTCTTCAGTCTTGGCCTCTTCTAAAGAGAGAATCGTTCATTTGTTTTCAGACAGACAATGTCACAACTGTGGCATACATCAATCATCAAGGAGGGACTCACAGTCTTCTGGCCATGAAAGAAGTATCTCAAATTCTGGTATGGGCGGAATCCAGCTCCTGTCTAGTTTCTGCGGTTCATATTCCAGGTATAGACAATTGGGAAGCGGATTATCTCAGTCGCCAACGTTACATCCGGGCGAATGGTCTCTTCACCCAGAGGTATTTCTTCAGATTGTTCAAATGTGGGGACTTCCAGAAATAGATCTGATGGCCTCTCATCTAAACAAGAAACTTCCCAGGTATCTGTCCAGATCCAGGGATCCTCAAGCGGAAGCAGTGGATGCATTGTCACTTCCTTGGAAGTATAATCCTGCCTATATCTTTCCGCCTCTAGTTCTTCTTCCAAGAGTAATCTCCAAGATTCAGAAGGAATGCTCGTTTGTTCTGCTGGTAGCTCCAGCATGGCCTCACAGGTTTTGGTATGCGGATCTTGTCCGGATGGCTTCTTGCCAACCGTGGACTCTTCCGTTAAGACTAGACCTTCTGTTGCAAGGTCCTTTTTTCCATCAGGATCTCAAATCCTTAAATTTAAAGGTATGGAGATTGAACGCTTGATTCTTAGTCAAAGAGGTTTCTCTGACTCTGTGATTAATACTATGTTACAGGCTCGTAAATCCGTATCTAGGGAGATATATTATAGAGTCTGGAAGACATATTTCTTGGTGTCTTTCTCATCATTTTTCCTGGCATTCTTTTAGAATTCCGATAATTTTACAGTTTCTTCAGGATGGTTTGGATAAAGGTTTGTCTACAAGTTCCTTGAAAGGACAAATCTCTGCTCTTTCTGTTCTTTTTCACAGAAAGATTGCTAATCTTCCTGATATTCATTGTTTTGTACAAGCTTTGGTTCGTATAAAACCTGTCATTAAGTCAATTTCTCCTCCTTGGAGTTTGAATTTGGTTCTGGGGGTTCTTCGGGTTCTTCAAGCTCCTCCGTTTGAACCTATGCATTCATTGGACATTAAATTACTTTCTTGGAAAGTTTTGTTCCTTTTGGCCATCTCTTCTGCCAGAAGAGTTTCTGAATTATCTGCTCTTTCTTGTGAGTCTCCTTTTCTGATTTTTCATCAGGATAAGGCGGTGTTGCGAACTTCTTTTCAATTTTTACCTAAGGTTGTGAATTCTAACAACATTAGTAGAGAAATTGTGGTTCCTTCATTATGTCCTAATCCTAAGAATTCTAAGGAGAAATCATTGCATTCTTTGGATGTAGTTAGAGCTTTGAAATATTATGTTGAAGCTACTAAGAATTTCCGAAAGACTTCTAGTCTATTTGTTATCTTTTCCGGTTCTAGGAAAGGTCAGAAGGCCTCTGCCATTTCTTTGGCATCTTGGTTGAAATCTTTAATTCATCATGCTTATGTCGAGTCGGGTAAAACTCCGCCTCAAAGGATTACAGCTCATTCTACTAGGTCAGTTTCTACTTCCTGGGCGTTTAGGAATGAAGCTTCGGTTGATCAGATTTGCAAAGCAGCAACTTGGTCTTCTTTGCATACTTTTACTAAATTCTACCATTTTGATGTGTTTTCTTCTTCTGAAGCAGTTTTTGGTAGAAAAGTACTTCAGGCAGCTGTTTCAGTTTGATTCTTCTGCTTATAATTTCAGTTTTTTTCATTATAAGATTTAAACTTTATTTTGGGTGTGGATTATTTTCAGCGGAATTGGCTGTCTTTATTTTATCCCTCCCTCTCTAGTGACTCTTGCGTGGAAAGATCCACATCTTGGGTAGTCATTATCCCATACGTCACTAGCTCATGGACTCTTGCTAATTACATGAAAGAAAACATAATTTATGTAAGAACTTACCTGATAAATTCATTTATTTCATATTAGCAAGAGTCCATGAGGCCCACCCTTTTTTTGTGGTGGTTATGATTTTTTTGTATAAAGCACAATTATTCCAATTCCTTATTTTTTATGCTTTCGCACTTTTTTCTTATCACCCCACTTCTTGGCTATGCGTTAAACTGATTTGTGGGTGTGGTGAGGGGTGTATTTATAGGCATTTTGAGGTTTGGGAAACTTTGCCCCTCCTGGTAGGAATGTATATCCCATACGTCACTAGCTCATGGACTCTTGCTAATATGAAAGAAATGAATTTATCAGGTAAGTTCTTACATAAATTATGTTTTTCTATGAAAAGATTTAAAAGAATTATAATACCTTTATCATGGACTTAATTACTTTCTCAGTTATCATCTTAATATCACATACATACCTTGAGATCAGCAATCGGATGTAGTTTCATATAATTATATCTATATTGGATTACTATCCCATATAAATATTTCATATCTGTATATCTCTTGCTGAGTGTATAAAACATATAATATTTACAGCACCAATTATATATGTATTTATTAGATGCCTGAAAAATATAAGAATATGTTATCCATTTTGAAACAAGTTTAAACATTTACATTGATTATATAGCTACTTATTAAGTTTAGCAAATACTTATCTAATATGTTACTGTGAGGTATTTCTTCTCAGGATATATATGTATACAGTCTGAGTATCAAATCTTTGTAAATTATACAGTTCATATAGATGAATTTCTAACTTCTCTTTTTAACACCAAGATTTAAGTTCTTATATGCTTTTAGCAAAATATGTCTGTTTTCTCCTGCTATTTTCAATTTAGACGTACATCTGAGCTCCGTGTATTTGAAACTCAGTAGGGGACACTTAACACCTAGATGAGAGCATCTATATCCTCTGAGTATGTTTGTATATTCAGATATCAGTTCAGACTAAGCAACTGCTTTTTCAGATAGGGAAAAACTCTGTATACAAGTTTCCTTTGAAATGGATAATTTGAGATATCCTGGCCTGTAATGTATACCCAGTCACAGCAAGGGGGGTCTGTGTTATCCTGAGATTTTACAGATATGAGTCCCTTTTTTTCTGTAATCATGAAAAAGGAGGGATGGTCTATTTTGGCTATAGCCCACACAACTCATGTCAAGGGAGATCTTAGCTGACATCAAATATCAAAATTTATTTGATACATATGTAGTTTATTTAGTGCTATTCATAGGTACCCTGACAGAAACTTGGCTTGTCCTTTTCCCCCTCTACTTCTTTTATAAAGCTGTTCCCCATTCCGGACTCGCAGCTTGAGCTGTGGGGGGCCATCCCTAAGGGGGATGGTGCTTTCTCCATGCTCACTAAGCGCACTACTACCCCGCTTGAAGATAGCTCTTTGTTCAAGGAGCCCATGGATAAAAAATTGGAATCCATGTTGAGAAGGATGTTTCAGCTCTCTGGGTTGGTTTTTCAACCGGCGGTGGCTGGAGCTGCTACCTACTGGTGTGACGCTCTATGGTCGAGGTGGAGAGTCCCCTCGAGGAGATACAGGAACAAATTAAGGCCTTAAGGGTAGCTTCTGTGATGCTAATATGCAAATTATTCACCTGAATGCCAAGACATCAGGTTTTTCTGTTGTAGCCTGTAGGGCTCTGTGGTTAAAGTCGTGGTCTGCTGACATGACTTCCAAGTCTAGATTACTATCCCTCCCGTTTCAGGGGAAAGTTCTTTTTGGTCCAAGCCTAGACTCTATCATATCCACGGTCACGGGTTGTAAGGGTGCTTTCCTACTGCAGGATAAGAAGAATAAGCCTAAGCGGTCTACTTTCATCCTTTTCAACAAGTCCCAACGCCAGCAGCCTGCTGCGAAAACCGAGCAGTGCAAGGGATCTTGGAAGACAGTTCAATCTTGGAACAAAACCAAACAGAGCAAGAAGCCTGCAGAGACAAAATCAGCATGAAGGGGAGGCCACGATCCGACTTGGATAAGAGACATTCAGGACCCTTGGGTTCTGGAGGTCATCACCCAGGGTTACAGTATAGGATGCAAGACTTATCTACCCAGGGGCAGATTCCTCCTGTCAAACCTATCATCAAGACCAGAGAAGAGAGACGTCTTTCTAGAGTGCTTGAGGGACCCCTCCTCTCTCGGGGTAATCGTTCCAGTTCCTCTAGCAGAAAGAGGTCTGGGGTATTATTCAAACCTTTTTGTGGTCCTAAAGAAGGAGGGCACTTTTCGCCCGATTATAGACCTAATGTGCCTAAACAAATTTTTGTCAGTCCCATCGTTTAAAATGGAGACGATCAGGTCTATTCTGCCCCTAGTTCAAGAGGAACAGTTCATGACTAGGATGCTTACCTTCACGTACCAATCCACAGGGATCACTTCAGGTTCCTAAGATTTGCTTTTCTGGACCAACACTTCCAGTTTGTGGCCCTACCGTTCGGCCTGATGACTGCCCCAAGAGTCTTTGCAAAGTTTCTGGGTGCGCTGCCTGCGGTGGCAAGAGCCAGAGGTATTGCAGTGGCACTCTACCTGGACGACTTCCTGGTTCAGGCTTAGTCCTGCAGTCTCGCAGAGGACCATTCGAGGGCTCTTTATCTTCCATCCATGAGATCGAAGGAGAAGAAGAACGTAGGAAAGAGCTCTCTGGTTACCAGCAACAGGGTGGAAATCCTGGGTACTATAATAGATTCCATATCCATGAAGATATTCCTGACAGATCAGAGACGTTGCAAGATTGTGTCCAGCTGTCTTGCTCTTCAGACCTCCTCAAGGCCATCTGTGGCCCGGTGTATGGAGGTGATTGGGCTCATGGTATCCAGCATAGATGTCGTTCCATACGCCAGATTCCATCTCAGACCTCTTCAGTTGTGCATGTTGAGACAATGGAACGGTAATCACTCAGATCTATCTCAACAGATCTCTCTGGACAACCGAACAAGGGAATCCCTCTCTTGGTGGATCTGTCCAGGACAACTGTCCCAGGAGACATCCTTCTTGAGACCATCCTGGGAGATTTTGACCATGGACTGTCAGGATTGGGAACTGTTTGGGTGCCAGAAAGGCACAGGGCAGGTGGACTAGAGAGGAGTCGCTTCTCCCGATCAATATTCTGGAACTTCGAGCGATCTTCAACGCTCTGACATTACCTCGGTGGCTTACATCAACCATCAGGGGGGAACGAGAAGCTCCCTAGCCATGAGGGAAGTATCTCGGATTCTGGAATGGGCGGAGACCTACAACTGTTCGCTATCAGCAATCCACATTCTGGGTGTGGACAACTGGGAAGCAGATTTGCTCAGCAGACAATAGTTTTATCCGGGGGAATGGTCTCTCCATTCCAAAGTGTTTGCGGAGATCTGCAGCAGATGGGGGATGCCGGAGATAGATCTCATGGCATCCAGACTCAACTTCAAGCTACCCAGATACGGGTCACGGTCCAGGGATCCCCAGGCAGAACTGATAGCCTTAGCGGTGCTTTGGAAGTTCAACCTAGTCTATATATTTCCACCATTGCCACTTCTATCTCGAGTAGTGGCCCACATCAAGCAGGAGCAAGATTTGGCTATTCTGATTGCTCCGTCGTGACCACGGAGGACGTGGTTTGCAAATCTGTTGGGGATGTCATCTTCTCCATGGAGGTTACTTTGTTGCAGAGATTTGCTGGTATAGGGTTCCTTTCTACATCAAAATCTCGATTCTCTGAGGCTGACTGTGTGGAAATTGAACGCTTATTCCTAGCCAAGAGAGGATTTTCTGAGAGAGTGATTGATACTCTCATTCAAGCCAGGAAACCAGTCACTTGTCGCATCTATCATAAGGTGTGAAGGACCTACTTATCCTGGTGTGAGGAACGTGGATATC
The DNA here is from genome assembly GCF_027579735.1 of Bombina bombina. Classification (NCBI taxonomy): domain Eukaryota; kingdom Metazoa; phylum Chordata; class Amphibia; order Anura; family Bombinatoridae; genus Bombina; species Bombina bombina. Next base: position 143,275,197 of record NC_069500.1, read on the forward strand.
CCTGGCACAAGATTAAGGTATCCAGGATCCTATCCTTCCTCCAGGATGGGTTGGAGAAGGGACTTGCCGGCAGTTCCTTAAATGGACAGATTTTGGATTTATCTGTACTGTACACATGAAGCTTGCGAAGCTTCCTGATATTCAGTCCTTTGTTCAGGCTTTGTCTAGGATCAGGCCTGTCTTTAGAAATTCCGCTCCCCCTTGGAGCTTAAACTTGGTACTTAAGATTTTGCAGAGGGCTCCATTTGAGCCTATGCATTCACTTGACATTTAAGATTCTTTCCTGGAAGGTTCTATTCCTATTGGCTATTGCATAGGCACGTAGAGTCTCTGAGTTGGCAGCCTTGCAATGTGAGCCTCCTTACCTGGTTTTCCACGCCGATAAGGCTGTTCTTCGCACTGGGTTGGGTTTTCTTTCCAAAGTTGTGTCGAATCGTAATATCAATCAGGAAATAGTAGTTCCGTCCTTGTGTCCTAACTCTTCTTCTTCAAAGGAAAGGTTACTTCATAACTTGGATGAGGTTCGAGCCATGAAGTTCTATCTTCAGGCCACAAAAGAATTAAGACAGACTTAGTCTTTTTATTATTTGTGTATCCGGGGAAGCGCAAGGGGCAGAGGGCTTCTTCCACTTCCCTATCCTTTTGGTTGAGGAGCATGATCCACTTGGCCTATGAGACAGGACGACATAAGCCTCCTCAGAGTATTACGGCTCATTCAACTAGGGCTGTGGCTTCTTCATGGGCCTTTAAGAATGAGGCCTCTATGGAGCAGACTTGTAAGGCAGCTACTTGGTCCTTCTTACATACTTTTGCTAAATTTTACAAATTTGATGTCTTTGCTTTAGCGGAAGCAGCTTTTGGGAGAGAGGTTTTGCAGGCTGTGGTGCCCTCAGATTAGGTTCCACCTCCTTTTTGTCCTCCAGTTTTTTTCATTCAGTGTCCTCTAGAGCTTGGGTATTTGTTTCCCACAAGTAATGAATGAAGCCGTGGACTCTCCTCCCATTAAGATGGAAAACATAAATTATTCTTACCTGATAATTTCATTTCCATCTGTGGGAGGAGAGTCCACGGCACTCGCCTGTTTCTCCGGTGGGCTGACCTAAATTTTTTTTTTTCTGGCACCATTTATACCCTGATATTTCTGCTATTGTTCCTTGTTCCCTGGGGAGTGTGGGAGGTATTTAAGCCTTTGGTTGGGGTGTCTTTGCCTCCTCCTGGTGGCCAGGTTCTTAATTCCCGCAAGTAATGAATGAAGCCGTGCATAATTTGTTTTTAAATTTTAGCTTGGGTTGGCATAGTGTGCTTAGAAGTTAGAGAGCTGTACGCAGTGTATTTTCTTCATGTTCCCTTCGAGTTCTTGGCTTTAACACTTACCAGTAGTGTAGACAGACAGCTGCCAGTACCCAAGATGGCGGCAAATATGTAGGGGGGGGTTAGAGATATGTATGGGGGGGATAAGGGAGGTTGGGGGCTAAGGGGGGATCCATCACTACAGACTGAATATAAAAAAAATGCCTTAAGATGGCGGTGACAATTGTGAGGTGGGGGAGGGAAGAGAGCTGTTTGAGGGGGGTCAGGGAGGGATCAGGGGGTGGGATGTCAGGTGGGAGGCTGATCTCTACACTGAAGCTAATATTAACCCTGCAAGCTACCTAATTAACGCCTTAACTGCTGGGCATAATACAAGAATGGTGTGCAGCGGCATTTAGCAGCCTTCTAATTACCAAAAAGCAATGCCAAAGCCATACAATGTCTGCTATTTCTGAACAAAGAATTTTAGAATCCCAGAGAAACATTTACAACCATTTGTGCCATGATTGCACGAACGGTTTGTAAATAATTTCAGTGTGAAACCTAAAGTTTGTGAAAAAAGCAAACTTTTTTTTTATTTGATCGCATTTGGCAGGAAATGGTGACATGAAATATACCAAAATGGGCCTAGTTCAATACTTGGGGTTGTCTACTACACTAAAGCTAAAATTAACCCTACAGGCTCTCTACAAGCTCCCTAATTAAAGACAATTATTTAGGCAGTAAATCCTCCAATATATATTATATGCGTTGCAAACTCACTCTACTTACTCCTTATCATATGATTACCTGTGAGTAGTTTGAACCGACTTGTCACAATGAATAGTTCAGACACTCCAGTCTTGTAATAGTAAAACTTAGCCTTTATTGGATACAAAGTGAGATAAAAGTTCACAGACCTTAGTGTTGGCGGTGCCATCGATAAAGCTACGGCGAAACGCATCTGGTGACGCGCCTAAGGGGGTCGGAGGTACTTCAATTGTTATATGCACCGACAACACTAAGGTCTGTGAACTTTTATCTCACTTTGTATCCAATAAAGGCTAAGTCTTACTATTACAGGACCGGAGTGTCTGAACTATTCATTGTGACAAGTCGGTTCAAACTACTCACAGGTAATCATATGATTGGTAAGGAGAGTAAGTTTGCAACGCATATAATATATATTGGAGGATTTACTGCCTAAATAATTGTCTTTCTTTTGCAAGATGTACCGAGTCCACGGATTCATCCTAACTTGTGGGATATTGTCCTTCCTGACAGGAAGTAGCAAAGAGAGCACCACAGCAGAGCTGTTTATATAGCTCCCCCCTTATCTCCACCCCCCAGTCATTCTCTTTGCTGGCTCTAAGCAGGAAGGGTAAAGAGAAGAGGTGTTAAAATCTAATTTCTCTGCAACTGACTGCTTGGAGATTGAACGCTTGATTTTATCAAAGCAGGGTTTCTCTGAGTCGGTCATAGATACCTTGATTCAGGCTCGAAAGCCTGTCACCAGGAAGATCTATCATAAGATATGGCGTAAATATCTTTTTTGGTGTGAATCCAAAGGCTACTCATGGAGTAAGATCAGGATTCCTAGGATTTTGTCTTTTCTCCAAGAAGGATTGGAGAAAGGATTGTCCGCTAGTTCCTTAAAGGGACAGATATCTGGTTTTTGTCAGGCTTTAGTTAGAATTAAACCTGTGTTTAAACCTGTTGCTCCGTCTCAATTTAGTTCTTAAAGTTCTTCAGGGGTTTCCGTTTGAACCCATGCATTCCATAGATATTAAGCTTCTATCTTGGAAAGTTCTGTTTCTAGTTGCTATCTCTTCAGCTCAAAGAGTTTCTGAACTATCTGCATTACAATGTGACTCGCCTTATCTTGTTTTCCATGCTGATAAGGTGGTTTTGCGTACCATACCTGGGTTCCTCCCTAAGGTTGTTTCTAACAGGAATATCAATCAGGAAATTGTTGTTCCTTCTCTGTGTCCTAATCCTTCTTCTAAGAAGGACCGTCTGTTGCACAACTTGGACGTGGTTCGTGCCTTGAAGTTTTATTTGCAGGCAACCAAAGATTTTTGCCAATCCTCTTCTTTGTTTGTTGTCTATGCTGGAAAGCGTAGAGGTCAAAAGGCTACGGCTACCTCTCTTTCCTTTTGGCTGAAAAGCATCATCCGTTTGGCTTATGAGACTGCTGGACAACAGCCTCCTGAAAGAATTACAGCTCACTCCACTAGAGCGGTGGCTTCCACATGTGCTTTTAAAAATGATGCTTCTGTTGAACAGATTTGTAAGGCTGCGACTTGGTCTTCGCTTCATACCTTTTCCAAATTTTAAAAATTTTATACTTTTGCTTCTTCGGAGGCTATTTTTGGGAGAGAGGTTTTGCAAGCAGTGGTGCCTTCCGTTAGGTTCCTGTCTTGTCCCTCCCTTCATCCGTGTCCTAAAGCTTTGGTATTGGTATCCCACAAGTTAGGATGAATCCGTGCACTCGGTACATCTTGCAAAAGAAAACAGAATTTATGCTTACCTGATAAATTTCTTTCTTTTCCAATGTACCGAGTCCACGGCCCGCCCTGTCTTTTCAAGACAGATAGTATTTTTTATGTAAACTTCAGTCACCTCTGCACCTTATAGTTTCTCCTTTTCTTCCTTGGCCTTCAGTCAAATGACTGGGGGATGGAGTTAAGGGGAGAGCTATATAGACAGCTCTGCTGTGGTGCTCTCTTTGCTACTTCCTATCAGGAAGGACAATATCCCACAAGTTAGGATGAATCCGTGGACTCGGTACATCGAAAAGAAAGAAATTTATCAGGTAAGCATAAATTCTGTTTTTGTTCAAAAGTGGTTAATACTGGTAGACAGCCTGGGAGAGCAATCAGTGTTTTTATCCATGTATATTTGTGCTTTTTAAGGGTTAAGCACAGGTGGTATAACTCCTAATTGCAGCTTCAGCAACGAATAAACGGACATTTGATAAAGCTCCCTAATTAACCCCTTCACTGCTGGGCATAATACACGTGTGGTGCGCAGCAACATTTAGCGGACTTTTAATTACCAAAAAGCAACGCCAAAGCCATACAATGTCTGCTATTTCTGAACAAAGATTTCCAGAATCCCAGAGAAGCATTTACAACCATTTGTGCCATAATTGCACAAGCTGTTTGTAAATCATTTCAGTGAGAAACCTTAAGTTTGTGAAAAAGTGAACGATTCGTTTTATTTGATCGCATTTGGTGGTGAAATTTGCTGATTATATCATTTGCATGTAAAAATAAGTTTGTTCAATTTAAGACATTCTTTATATTGCATTTCTGATTTTCACTAGTGTGTTAACCCCGCAAAACGATTAAACTCACAACAAGTTTGTGCTTGGGGGCCACAAGCAGCAGAACATGGCGGGTGAGCAAATCAGGAGTATCAGTCCCACATAGCTGCTAATGACTGGCTGCTGAATAGGACTATACCCTGTATATTTAACCCCTTTGCAGAGTTAATAATCCTATGGTCATTGAGGGAAAAATAGCTCACTTCAATTATCCAAAGCTTGTCATTGACCACACATCTAGGCAGCATTATAATAAAATAAAGACACAGACACAAAAGCTGGGGGGAAAAGGCTGCAGCCCGCATTTATTATTTAAATTAATTGCATTAAAACTTTATTAAAATATTATTAACATTAAAAGGTGCTTTCCAAATAAACCTAACGTGCCTTCCACTGGCGCTCCGCCAGGCACACCCACATCCTTAACCTCTCCCCATACCTGAGGAGGTACCCAAAATAATTATATAAACTTAGCGGCTAGCACCCCGCAACAGCTGCGACAACCACTTACCAAAGGGGAGGGAGGACGCTTCTCTTCACAGGTCTTCTCTCCTGCTCAGCAAACCGAGTGAGCAACGGCTCACGGAACCACGCCCCTATGCCTAGAGTGAGGTCATTGGCCCCTCCTCTCATAGGCATTCCTACAGGGCTCGATTGACCACACATCTAGGCAGCATTATAATAAAATAAAGACACAGACACAAAAGCTGGGGGGGAAAGGCCGCAGCCCGCATTTATTATTTAAATTAATTGCATTAAAACTTTATTAAAACAACATTAACATTAAAAGGTGCTTGCCAAATAAACCTAACGTGCCTTCCACTGGCGCTCCGCCAGGCACGCCCACATCCTTAACCTCTCCCCATACCTGAGGAGGTACCCAAAATAATTATATAAACTTAGCGGCTAGCACCCTGCCACTGCTCGAAAACCCTTCGAGCACCAACCCACAGGGCTAAGGCCTTTTTCACCCCTTCAATCATGTGGAAATTAAACAAGTGTAAACCAATTTTGTTAAGGTGCACTCCATCTTTTAAAAAGAAACAGCTTCCAGATTCACCTTCAAACTCCACATGTCTGACACTAAAACCCCCCGATTTTACCACAAAACTTGTAATTGTCCGATTAACCTTCTTTCGAGATGAATCCAATCTTTTAATGTCCCAAGCAGACCTCCACAACAGTCTGCACTCAATGTCAGACCATATTATCATCATATTAGGAAATAACTCCTTTAACCTAAGAATATCCCTTTTAATCATGTCTATAAGGCACTTTTGAGCCATAAACCCTAGATCATTACCTACTGCATGAATGATTAAGATGTCAGGTGGGTGAAAAAGCCTAGCCTAACTAATAACTTTACCTAATAGCTGATCCCACTTCATTCCCCTAATACCAAACCATTTAATCAAGATCTCTTCAGAAGAACAGCTAAGTTGCATCCCTGATTCTCTGACTGCTGCCTCTTTCCTTGCCCAATATATATATGAGTGTCCCATGATCCAACAGTGAAGGGGACCTGCCAAAAAACAAAAACTATCTATAACTTTATAACTTTTTAACTAGATCAGGCCTCACATATAACCTAAAGCAATCAGATCTCCATCTCCCAATCTTTTTAACCGTACCAACATTCAATCCAGAAATACTCGCTTCAGTCGCTGCCCCAATTCTAAAAGAATGGCAACCAAAATTCTTACTATCCACCCCAATCACCTCTAAAGCTTTTTTCATCACAGCCTCAAATTGATAGCGGGATAACGAATTGCCATCTTCGTGCACCAATAACGGAATACCATAAATACCGCTTCTGATGAAAAGAAATTCCCTAACTGCCGTGACCGGGCAGCACAGACCCCCAATTTCTCTCAAACAAATCCAACAGCCTTTTCCTGACTGGTTAGTTTTAGATTTTCTCAACCATAAAAGAACCTCGTGAGGATTCAACACCACATCTCTATAATATAAACCCCCACAACTCCAACGATTTGAAGAAACTAGCTCTGAAATCCTAAAGGCCCCGAAAAAGGCAATTAAAAAGGCAACTCTAAATAACAGAACTTCAAACTGAGAAAAACAAATTGCGGGAAGAACATTAACAAGCCTTACTAACACCGAAAAAAACAAGGGTCTCCTATTGTCTACGGAAAACCTACCCCTAATTAGGCTTCTCACAGCCATACGCACACAAAATTTATTTGACAGATCAACCCAACCTAGAAGATTAAACAAGAAGGATAATGCCGCCATATTCCTCTGAACCATTGACTTAGACATATTCCTCTCTCTCCATTCCTCTATCCAATCTAATAACAAAAACTCCTACTTATTACCTTCAAAGTTAGCTATTTTATTTAATCACTGAGCCCATACTGATACATAAGCTTTCCAAGTATTAGGAGCTAAGGCTCCCCTCACCGATCTCAAGAGTCTAGGAAGTTCAAATACCACATTTCTTCCGGGCAAGGAAAACCAGTCCTCTCCGCATCCGGCACTGCTTCCTGGAATCTCCGCCACTGAAAACGAGAAAGAGCGTCAGCCCCCACATTCTCTTTTTCAGGAACATGAATAGCTCTGAAATAAACATTGTGTTTCATACATTCAAAGACAAACATCCTGAGCAACCCAATCACTGGCTTAGAGCTTGATGATAGGCGGGTTGATAGCAAAGACAACCCCCATATTATCAGAGTGAAAAACAACTTTTCTGTTCTCAAATTCAGAACCCCAAATCTTTAAAGATACCACCAGCGGAAATAATTCCAGGAATACCAAATTCTTTGTTAAACCAGACACCGCCCAAGCCGCTGGCCAAGCACCAGCGCACCATTTTTTCCCAAATAAGGCTCCAAAACCATGCGCACCCGAAGCATCAGTGAATAAATGCAGCTCACTACTTAAAATCTCCGGGGCTTGAATCAAAGATTTACCATTAAAATCCTTTAAGAAAGCTTTCCAAACTCTCAAATCTTCCTTTACTTGTGCTGACAAACGAATCCTAAAGTGGGGAATTTTAACTCCCACCGTAGATAAAGATAACCGTCTGCAGAAAATTCTACCAACCGGAATGATTTTACATGCAAAATTCAGCTTACCAACCAAAGACTGAATTTCCCTTAAGGAAAGTTTTTTCCTTGACAGGGCCGCATCAATTGAAGATACTAAATCATGGATTTTTTCAAAAGGAAGTCTACATTCCATGGAAACTGCATCAATACAGATGCCCAGAAAACTAATTACAGCAGAAGGGCCTTCGGTTTTTTCACTCGCAACAGGGACCCCAAAATCCCTAGCTACTAGCATAAAGGAATCCATCAGAATTTGACACAGAAAATCGTCCAAATAATGAATGACCGATGACAAACCAGAAATCTGTTTAACAACCCATTCTATGAAACAACTAAATTTCTCAAAATAAGAACAGGAAATAGAACAGCCCATAGGTAAACATAAGTCCACAAAATAAAAACCATCCACGAAACAACCCAATAAGTGATGACAAGAAGGGTGAACAGGTAAAAGCCTAAATGCGGATTCAATATCCACTTTTGCCAACAGGGCGTTAGGACCTGCTTCCTGTACCAGATCTAATGCCTTATCAAAAGACGCGTATCTGATTGCAGATAACTCCGGATCAATACCATCATTAACCGAAAAACCTTTTGGGAAAGACAAATGATGAATCAATCTAAATTGATTTGGCACCTTCTTGGGAACAACACCAAGAATTTTTAAAAGGAGGGACAGAAAATGGACCTACCATCCTACCCAAAGAGATTTCTTTTTGAATTTTTTTAACCACCACTTCAGGAAATTCCAATGCAGACTTCAAGTTCCCAGAAAAAACAGATTCAATCACCTCCGAAAAGGGGATATAAAAACCGTCAGAAAAACCCTTCAACAAAATATCCGAATCAAGCTGCTTAACCTTTTTTCTACCGTACAATTTTAACCACGGCGCCATCTTTTCTACTTTCACTGGCGTCCTGGCTTTGAACAACCAAGTCCCCTTTTGTAACAGATCTACCTTTTTTGAAACACTTGGCACTTGAATGGATTCCTCCACAAAAGGAACATTCATGCTTGTATTTACAAGCTGTCCCAAATTTACAGGCTCCTTCGTTAAATTGGAAACAAAGCCCTTTCCGAAATGCCACTGCTGATGATGCCGTAGAGGGGGTATTGCCTCCTCCCCCCGGACCACGAAAGGGCTGACCAGACCTTAGTGGAGTCATGAGCTCCAACCAAATCCCCATATCCCTATCGTCCCATCTCATTTCGGGCCGAACCGCCAGACGCTGACGGAACTGCTCGTCATATCTCCACCATGCAAGCCCTCCATAGGTATGGCAAGCACTAGCAATCTCGTCAAGATAACAAAATAAAGAAGAACAAAGCTCCGGATTCTTCTCACCAATAACACTAGCCAGGATACAAAAAGCCTTTGACCAATTGGACAATGTTTTTGGCAATTTCCTAAATTTCCTTTTTCGTTCAGCCTCCTCTTTTTTAACCGACTCGCTTCTGATTCATCTTTAACATCAAATACCTGATCAACCAGAAGCAGTGAAAATATTTCAACAAACTCCCTCTTCCAAATCTTTTCCTTTACCTCTTTAGCTAAATGAATGCCTAGAGGACCAACCGAACACAAACATGGGCGCCTAAAGGCCTGATCAAAAACTTTTGATTGCCCAACCATGCTGACACTACCTGAAATCACAGAATTCTCCTCTTCCGGGGGACCACCCCCAGCCGGGACATTCTGAGCAACCCACACCCCAACGGGGCCAGAGGGGCCAAAACACTAGACTGCCCGCTACTTTCCAACTGAGAAACTAGATCTTTCAAGCCCTTTAACATTAACTCACACCTTGCATCAGAGACACTCACATCAGTAACAGCAACAGCACCTGTACTCTCACCTGAGTTAGTGGCCACTACAGGTGTCTCCCTTGCAGCGACCGTTTCATTCCTTGCTTCCTGACGTGCTGACTCGCTGCCTTGCCTTTGACTTTCTCTTTCTTTATATCTCCTTTTTACAGGAGTTCTAGACCTTCTGGGTCTCCCTCGCTCCCTCGCCTGCCTACCCAGTGAACCCCATACAGAAGATTCACCTGCGTCCTGACTTCTCCTGTAGTTAACAGGCGAACTGGATCTCGCCCGCCGCCGTGAAACTGGAATCCTGGAGCTGTCTTCTTGTCTCTTTCTTTCAACATGCACTACATGAGGCTGAGAGGATGCGTAATCCCTGTTAGCTACCTCCCTAACATTATGACTAACACATTCTTCCCCAGATCCCCTCATACAATAAACATTCCCCATATCTGTCCTGTCTGCAGCTTCAATCCCTAACCTACCTCCTACCGCAGTACCCCTAGAACTACCACTCTCTGGAACTAAGGCCCTAATTAGTTGAGATAAAACCTCCAAACCCCTTACCTGTTTCGTAGATACTGGTCCGGACGTAGACGGTTGCTCCTCATCCTCACCAAAATCGCTGTAATGTTCATCAATCCACAGCGAATCTGCATCTTCCTGCATCTTTGAAGGAAGAGTGTCACTGCTCCGGCCTGCTGACATGTATCTAGAATGCACAGATTCTGAGGAAAAAGAAACATTAACCTGCCTAGAGGCAGCCTCCCTACAATCCTTGTCACCTTTTCTAACAAAACCTTTATAACCCCTCAAATAATCATCCCTACTACTAGAACTCTCCCTAAAACTGTCCCAGCCTTCTGGATTATTCTGCCTAACATCCACCTCAGCGTTGTCAGGTCCTAAATCTGTGTTGCAGTGCTTTCTTTTTGCCACTGCTTTCCTCCCTGAACCAAATGTAGCTGCTTTAGAGCCTACCTCTGCACCAGGCTCTAAGCTACTGCCAGGCTTATTAGCTGTTAAATTAACATCCTGAGTAAGATTTTTTAAAATTTTCTTAAATTGCCTAGGCTTATTAGCCGTAACAGGCCTGTCCTGACTAGACGCATTCCCTAAATCCAATATGTTAAGGCCCTGAAGAGCCATAGTAGCTCCGGAATATGAAGGCCCAGGTCCCCAGGCCGTAAACGATTCCTGGCCTCCAGAGACAATTTTTTGCCCAACCACCACATTGCCATACAAATTATGTATCCCTTTATTTATCAAGGAGGGCCAGCTATCCAAACCCCCAGGCCTAAAGGCCGTAAGCTGTTCCTGAGAAATTGAGCCCCCTAGGCCTGAGAAGGCCGTAATTTCCTGATTTGCCGCCAAAAAACTTACGTGACATTCCTCTTCAGAATCTTCTTCTCCGGCCGTAATTGCTGCTTCATCCGACGCCACCGCTTCTTCAATCAAGCCTCCGGTACCTGAAAAAGAAGAAGGATTACCTGCAGCAGTCTCTCCTTGAAGAAACCGCGACTCGTCCGGCCTGCTGAAGACTCCGGTCCCTGTCCGACGTCCAACAGCTCCGCTCTTCTTCTCCGCCGCCACGCGATGACCGGATCCTCCTGCTACCGCTGAAGACTTCACCGACTTCCTCTTCCGACTCCCGGACTCCGGCCTCTTCACCGTGGATAGACTCAGCCTCTCTGGCGGGCGGGATCTACAAACCGGCCTGGATACCTCACCACCCGCACCTCCGGTTCTGCCGCCTTCCTCCACCGCCAGCTTCTTCCGGATCCACTCCGCACCTTTTGACGACAGCAGCTCCTGGACCGTATCGATAATCGCTTGAAGATCCGCCATGGTAAGTAAAGACAGGGAGCTTCTCTTCACAGGTCTTCTCTCCTGCTCAGCAAACCAACGAGTGAGCAAAGGCTCACGGAACCACGCCCCGATGCCTAGAGTGAGGTCATTGGCCCCTCCTCTCATAGGCATTCCTACGGGGCTCGATTTCATCATTGTCCCTGTCTTTTTTTTTTTTTTGTCTGTGCTGCAGCTACATATAAGATTATTGGTCTAGGATAGCTGTTACTGTATGTCTGATTGTAGGGAATAATGTTATCCTCGATAATCTTCAATAGACTCACTTAGTATCATTTTCTAATGGATTCCTGTAATGTAAGAACCTCTGTAGTTGAGGTCATTGTTTCCTGCATTTCATCAGTTAAAACGTCTCTGAACTGACCTAGCGTTTTGGCAGTTGGTTTTGAACTATGTTGCATGAAATATTTGTGTTCTAATTACTTTTACAGTAAGCAGCAGAACAAAAGAGCATAGTGTGTGGGAACCACAAAAATCATGTACTCCTTGAATTCTTCAAGTGTTAAAAGTTCAGTAACTTGTTCTACCATCTGTAGTCAAATACTCTTTATAGTCACAAAGTCAATTTGATGCACTCCAGCTTTATTAGCGTCCCTTACCTTTTATTTTTATATGTTTAACAGTGTATGGTCTGGAAAACTCATCTTATATTTCTCTTGTAAGGTGTATCCAGTCCACGGATCATCCATTACTTGTGGGATATTCTCCTTCCCAACAGGAAGTTGCAAGAGGATCACCCACAGCAGAGCTGCTATATAGCTCCTCCCCTAACTGCCATATCCAGTCATTCTCTTGCAACTCTCAACATAGCTGGACGTAGTAAGAGGAAAGTGGTGTAATATAGTTAGTTTTTTCTTCAATCAAGAGTTTATTGTTTTTAAATGGTACCGGAGTCGTACTATTTTATCTCAGGCAGCATTTAGAAGAAGAATCAGCCAGCGTTTTATATGATCTTAGCAGAAGTAACTAAGATCCACTGCTGTTCTCACATATGTCTGAGGAGTGAGGTAACTTCAGAGGGAGAATAGCGTGCAGGGTATCCTGCAATAAGGTATGTGCAGTTTAAGTTTTTCTAGGGATGGAATTGCTAGAAAATGCTGCTGATACCGAATTAATGTAAGTTAAGCCTAAATACAGTGATTTAATAGCGACTAGTATCAGGCTTGCTATCAGAGGTATATACTCTGATTAATGTGCAATATAAAACGTTTGCTGGCATGTTTAATCGTTTTTATATATGCTTTGGTGATAAAACTTATTGGGGCCTAGTTTTTTCCACATGGCTGGCTTTATTTTTGCCTAGAAACTGTTTCCTGAGGCTTTCCACTGTTATAGTATAAAAGTTACAGTTGGTGCAGTTAAAATTACAAACTGTGACATTCAGCTTCCCTCAGCAGTCCCCTGCATGCTATAGGACATCTCTGAAGGGCTCAAAAGGCTTCAAAAGTAGGAGCTGTGGCAGTTGTTATGACTGTTTAAAAAACATATTTTTCGTTTTGTTAATCTGTTTTTTGTATTAAGGGGTTAATCATCCATTTGCAAGTGGGTGCAATGCTCTGCTAACTTGTTACATACACTGTAAAAATTTTGTTAGTTTAACTGCCTTTTTTCACTATTATTTCAAATTTTGGCAAAATTTGTTTCTCTTAAAGGCACAGTAACGTTTTTTTTATATTGCTTGTTAACTTGATTTAAAGTGTTTTCCAAGCTTGCTAGTCTCATTGCTAGTCTGTATAAACATGTCTGACATAGAGGAAACTCCTTGTTCATTATGTTTAAAAGCCATGGTGGAACCCCATAGGAGAATGTGTACTAAATGTATTGATTTCACTTTAAACAATAAAGATCAGCTGTTATCTTTAAAAGAATTATCACCAGAGGATTCTGACGAGGGGGAAGTTATGCCGACTAACTCTCCCCACGTGTCGGACCCTTTGACTCCCGCTCAAGGGACTCACGCTAAAATGGCGCCAAGTATATCAAAGACGCCCATAGCGATTACTTTGCAGGACATGGCGGCAATCATGGATAATACCCTGTCAGCGGTATTAGCCAGACTGCCTGAATTCAGAGGAAAGCGCGATAGCTCTGGGGTTAGACGTAATACAGAGCGCGCAGATGCTTTAATGCCCATGTCTGATACTGCGTCACAATATGCAGAAGCTGAGGAAGGAGAGCTTCAGTCTGTGGGTGACATTTCTGATTCGGGGAAACCTGATTCAGATATTTCTACTTTTAAATTTAAGCTTGAGAACCTCTGTGTATTGCTTGGGGAGGTATTAGCTGCTCTGAATGACTGTGACACAATTGCAGTGCCAGAGAAATTGTGTAGACTGGATAAATACTATGCAGTGCCGGTGTGTACTGATATTTTTTTTCCAATTCCTAAAAGGTTTACAGAAATTATTAATAAGGAGTGGGATAGACCCGGTGTGCCGTTTTCCCCCCCTCCTATTTTTAGAAAAATGTTTCCAATAGACGCCACCACACGAGACTTATGGCAGACGGTTCCTAAGGTGGAGGGAGCAGTTTCTACTTTAGCAAAGCGTACCACTATCCCTGTCGAGGACAGTTGTGCTTTTTCAGATCCAATGGATAAAAAATTAGGTTACCTTAAGAAAATGTTTATTCAACAAGGTTTTATCCTGCAGCCCCTTGCATGCATTGCACCTGTCACTGCTGCTGCGGCGTTCTGGTTTGAGTCTCTGGAAGAGGCCTTTCAGACAGCTACTCCATTGACTGAAATACTTGACAAGCTTAGAACACTTAAGCTAGCTAATTCTTTTGTTTCTGACGCCATTGTTCATCTGACTAAACTAACTGCTAAGAATTCTGGATTCGCCATCCAGGCGCGTAGGGCGCTATGGCTTAAATCTTGGTCAGCTGACGTGACTTCAAAGTCTAAATTACTTAACATTCCCTTCAAGGGGCAGACCCTATTCGGGCCTGGTTTGAAGGAAATTATTGCAGACATTACTGGAGGTAAGGGTCATACCCTTCCTCAAGACAGGGCCAAATCAAAGGCCAAATAGTCTAATTTTCGTGCCTTTCGAAACTTCAAGGCAGGTGCAGCATCAACTTCCTCTGCTACAAGACAAGAGGGAACTTTTGCTCAATCCAAGCCGGGCTGGAAACCTAACCAGTCCTGCAACAAAGGCAAGCAGGCCAGAAAGCCTGCTGCTGCCTCTAAGACAGCATGAAGGAACGGCCCCCTATCCGGTAACGGATCTAGTAGGGGGCAGACTTTCTCTCTTCGCCCAGGCGTGGGCAAGAGATGTTCAGGATCCCTGTGCGTTGGAGATCATATCTCAGGGATATCTTCTGGACTTCAAAGCTTCCCCTCCTCAAGGGAGATTTCACCTTTCGAGATTATCTGTAAACCAGATAAAGAAAGAGGCATTCTTACGCTGTGTGCAAGACCTCCTAGTTATGGGAGGGATCTGTCCAGTTCCACAGTCGGAACAGGGACAGGGGTTTTATTCAAATCTGTTTGTGGTTCCCAAAAAAGAGGGAACCTTCAGACCCATTTTGGATCTAAAGATCTTAAACAAATTCCTCAGAGTTCCATCATTCAAAATGGAAACTATTCGGACCATCCTACCTATGATCCAGGAGGGTCAGTACATGACCACAGTGGATTTGAAGGATGCTTACCTTCACATACCGATTCACAAAGATCATCATCGGTTCCTAAGGTTTGCCTTTCTGGACAGGCATTACCAATTTGTGGCTCTTCCCTTCGGGTTAGCTACAGCTCCAAGAATCTTTACAAAGGTTCTGGGATCGCTTCTGGCGGTCCTAAGACCGCGAGGTATATCAGTGGCCCCTTATCTGGACGACATCCTGATACAGGCGTCAAGCTTTCAGATTGCCAAGTCACATACGGACATAGTTCTGGCATTTCTCAAGTCACATGGGTGGAAGGTGAACGAGGAAAAGAGTTCTCTATCCCCACTCACAAGAGTCTCCTTCCTAGGGACTCTGATAGATTCTGTAGAAATGAAGATTTACCTGACAGAATCCAGGTTATCAAAGCTTCTAAAATCTTGCCGTGTTCTTCATTCTATTCCGCGCCCTTCGGTGGCTCAGTGTATGGAAGTAATCGGCTTGATGGTAGCGGCGATGGACATAGTGCCATTTGCGCGCCTACACCTCAGACCGCTGCAACTATGCATGCTCAGTCAGTGGAATGGGGATTACACAGATTTGTCCCCTCTGCTAAATCTGGATCAAGAGACCAGAGATTCTCTTCTCTGGTGGCTTTCTCGGGTCCATCTGTCCAAAGGTATGACCTTTCGCAGGCCAGATTGGACAATTGTAACAACAGATGCCAGCCTTCTAGGTTGGGGTGCAGTCTGGAATTCCCTGAAGGCTCAGGGATCGTGGACTCAGGAAGAGAAACTCCTCCCAATAAATATTCTGGAGTTAAGAGCAATATTCAATTCTCTTCTAGCTTGGCCTCAGTTAGCAACCCTGAGGTTCATCAGATTTCAGTCGGACAACATCACGACTGTGGCTTACATCAACCATCAAGGGGGACCAGGAGTTCCCTAGTGATGTTAGAAGTCTCCAAGATAATTCGCTGGGCAGAGACTCACTCTTGCCACCTATCAGCAATCCATATCCCAGGTGTAGAGAACTGTGAGGCGGATTTTCTAAGTCATCAGACTTTTCATCCGGGGGAGTGGGAACTCCATCCGGAGGTGTTTGCTCAATTGGTTCATCGTTGGGGCAAACCAGAACTGGATCTCATGGCGTCTCGCCAGAACGCCAAGCTTCCTTGTTACGGATCCAGGTCCAGGGACCCAGAAGCGGCACTAATAGATGCTCTAGCAGCGCCTTGGTTCTTCAACCTGGCTTATGTGTTTCCACCGTTTCCTCTGCTCCCTCGACTGATTGCCAAAATCAAACAGGAGAGAGCATCTGTGATATTGATAGTGCCTGCGTGGCCATGCAGGACCTGGTATGCAGACCTAGTGGACATGTCATCCTTTCCACCATGGACCCTGCCTCTGAGACAAGACCTTCTACTACAAGGTCCTTTCAATCATCCAAATCTAATTTCTCTGAGACTGACTGCATGGAGATTGAACGCTTGATTTTATCAAAGCGTGGCTTCTCCGAGTCAGTCATTGATTCCCTTATACAGGCACGAAAGCCTGTCACCAGGAAAATCTATCATAAGATATGGCGTAAATATCTTTATTGGTGTGAATCCAAGAATTACTCATGGAGTAAGGTTAGGATTCCTAGGATATTGTCCTTTCTCCAAGAGGGTTTGGAAAAAGGATTATCAGCTAGTTCTTTAAAGGGACAGATTTCTGCTCTGTCTATTCTTTTGCACAAGCGTCTGGCAGAAGTTCCAGACGTTCAAGCTTTTTGTCAGGCTTTGGTTAGAATTAAGCCTGTGTTTAAACCTGTTGCTCCCCCATGGAGCTTAAACTTGGTTCTTAAAGTTCTTCAAGGGGTTCCATTTGAACCCCTTCATTCCATTGATATTAAACTTTTATCTTGGAAAGTTCTGTTTTTGATGGCTATTTCCTCGGCTCGGAGAGTCTCTGAGTTATCTGCCTTACAATGTGATTCTCCTTATCTGATTTTCCATTCAGATAAAGTAGTTCTGCATACAAAACCTAGGTTTTTACCTAAGGTAGTTTCTAACAAGAATATCAATCAAGAGATTGTTGTTCCATCATTGTGTCCCAATCCTTCTTCAAAGAAGGAACGTCTTTTACATAATCTGGACGTGGTCCGTGCTTTGAAGTTTTACTTACAAGCTACTAAAGATTTTCGCCAAACATCTACACTGTTTGTTGTTTACTCTGGACAGAGGAGAGGTCAAAAAGCTTTGGCAACCTCTCTTTCTTTTTGGCTTCGGAGCGTAATACGCTTAGCCTATGAGACTGCTGGACAGCAGTCCCCTGAAAGAATCACAGCTCATTCTACTAGAGCTGTGGCTTCCACCTGGGCCTTTAAGAATGAGGCTTCTGTTGAACAGATTTGCAAGGCGGCGACTTGGTCTTCGCTTCATACCTTTTCAAAATTTTACAAATTTTATACTTTTGCTTCTTCGGAGGCTATTTTTGGGAGAAAGGTTCTACAGGCAGTGGTTCCTTCCATTTAAGCCTGCCTTGTCCCTCCCTTCATCCGTGTACTTTAGCTTTGGTATTGGTATCCCACAAGTAATGGATGATCCGTGGACTGGATACACCTTACAAGAGAAAACATAATTTATGCTTACCTGATAAATTTATTTCTCTTGTGGTGTATCCAGTCCACGGCCCGCCCTGTCTTTTTAAGGCAGGTCTAAATTTTAATTTAAACTACAGTCACCACTGCACCCTATGGTTTCTCCTTTCTCGGCTTGTTTCGGTCGAATGACTGGATATGGCAGTTAGGGGAGGAGCTATATAGCAGCTCTGCTGTGGGTGATCCTCTTGCAACTTCCTGTTGGGAAGGAGAATATCCCACAAGTAATGGATGATCCGTGGACTGGATACACCACAAGAGAAATAAATTTATCAGGTAAGCATAAATTATGTTTTTTTTATTTCTTTGATGCAACAGACAGCCTGTCAAGTTGCATACAATTGACCACACATCTAGGCATTGCTAAATGATTATATATAAGAAATAACACATAGACACAGAACCATGGGTGAAAAAGGCCGCAGCCCGCATTTATTAAAAATTAAATGAAGATCAAAAACTTTATTTAATTACACAAACTTCATTTAAAGGTGCTTGCCCTAAAACAAAAGACGTGCCTTCCACTGGCTCTCAGCCAGGCACGCCCCCAGCTATAACCTCTCCCCATATCTGAGGAGGTACCCACAATAATTATTTCAATTTTTAGGCTAGCACCCCGCAACAGCTGCGACAACCACTTACCAAATAAAAGGGGGGGGGAGGGAGGGAGGGACGCTTCTTCACAGGTCCTCTTCTAACGACGCTAATGGGAAAGTGAGCAACGGCTCAAAAGGACACGCCCCTACGCCTAGAGTGAGGTCACTGGCCCCTCCTCTCACAGGCGTTCGACCGGGGCCTCATTGACCACACATCTAGGCATTGCTAAATGATTATATATAAGAAATAACACACAGACACAGAACCATGGGTGAAAAAGGCCGCAGCCCGCATTTATTAAAAATTAAATGAAGATCAAAAACTTTATTAAAATACACAAACTTCATTTAAAGGTGCTTGCCCTAAAACAAAAGACGTGCCTTCCACTGGCTCTCAGCTAGACACGCCCCCAGCTATAACCTCTCCCCATATCTGAGGAGGTACCCACAATAATTATTTCAATTTTTAGGCTAGCACCCCGCCACTGCACGAATTACAATCGTGCACCAACCCACAGGGATAAGGCCTTTTTCACGCCTTCGCTTAAATTAAAATTAAACAGATGTAGCCCAATCTCGTTAAGGTGAACACCGTCATTTAAAAAGAAACATCTGCCCGCTTCACCTTCAAATTCTACATGACGAATTGCACAACCACCCAATTTTGCCACAAAGCTAGATATAGTCCTATTGACTTTCTTTCTAGAACCATCCAATCTCCTAGTATCCCATGCTGATCTCCAGCAAAGTCTACATTCTATATCCCACCAAACTATCGTGATTCGGGGAAATAACTCCCTCAGTCTAATAATGTCCCACTTAATCATATCTATTAACACTTTCTGAGCCATAAAACCAAGGTCGTTGCCCCCTGCAAAAGTCTAGCCAACTAATAACTTGTCCTACCAATTGGTCCCACCTCATACCCCTAATGCCAAACCATTTAATAAACACTTTCTCATATGAGCAACTAAGCTGAGACCCTGTATCTTTACATGAAGCCGCTTTTCTCGCCCAGTAAATATAGGAGTGGCCCACGATCCAACAATGCGGGGGACCTGCTGAAACAAAAAACTATCACACTAAGTCTGGCCTAACATATAACCTGAAACATCCAGATTTCCACCTTCCAATCCTTTTCACCACACCTTCATTCAAGCCCATAATGCTCGCTTCCGTAGCTGCCCCAATTCTAAAAGAATGGCAACCAAAATCCTTACTATCAATTCCAATCTCCATTAACGCTTTCTTCATCACCGCTTCAAATTGAAAGCGAGATAAAAAGGTTCCATCTTCATGAAGTAACAAAGCTCTACCCACTATATAACTCCTAAATTGTAAAAATTCCATAACTGCCGTAACCGGGCAGCACACCCCTCCAATTTCTTTTAAACTAATCCAACAACCCTTACCCTCTTGATCAGTTTCCGATTTCTTTAACCATAATAAAACCTCCTGTGAGTTCAAAACAACATCATTCAAATCAAAGCCACCTTGACTCCAACGATTCGTGGAAACCAACTCTGACACTCTAAAAGCTCCAAAAAATGCTAACAAAAAAGCTACCTTAAATAATAAACTCAAAACTGGAAAAACAAACCTTAGGTAAAGCCCAAACCATTTTTTCCAATATAGAAAAAAACTAAAGGACGCCTCTTATCCAAAACCACTTTTCTCCTTAACAAACCTCTCACCGCCATACGGATACAAAAATTTTTGGACAAATCCACCCAACCTAAAGTTTTAAACAAAAGGATAAGGCAGCCATGTTCCGTTTTATCACTGACTTAGAAAATCTCTTATCTCTCCAATCCTCAACCCAATCCAAAAGCAAACTCACTTCATCCACATACCTATCCTTCCCCACTAGTTTATTGAGCCACTGGACCCATACTGACACATAAGCATTCCATGTCCTAGGAGCTAAGGCTCCCCTCACCATATTCAACACTCTAGAAAATTCAGGTACCACATTTCCTCCGGGCACGTAGCACCCAACATGTCTGTCTCTGGAACTGCTTCTCAAAACCTCTGCCACTGAAAACGAGAAAGAGCATCAGCCCCTATATTCTCTTTTCCAGGAACATGAACAGCTCTAAAATACACATTATGTTTCAGACATTCGAAAACAAACATTCTGATCAAACCAATTACCGGCTTAGAGCTAGAAGATAAACGGTTGATGGCAAAAACCACACCCATATTATCAGAATGAAAAACCACTTTTTTGTTTTCAAACTCACAACCCTAAATCTTCAAAGCCACCACTAACGGGAATAACTCCAGAAAAACAAGGTTTTTGGTAAGGCCAGCTGCAGCCCAAGCTTCAGGCCAAGCACCAGAACACCATTTACTACCAAACAAAGCACCGAAACCATGCGCACCAGAAGCATCAGTAAATAGATGCAGTTCACTGTTCACCACTTCAGCAGACTGAATCAAAGAATTACCATTGAAGTCCTTTAAAAAGGCCTTCCAAACACGTAAATCCTCCTTAACCTGAGCAGACAAACGAATCCTAAAATGGGGAATCTTAACCCCAACCGTTGACAAAGACAATCTCCTGCAGAAAATCCTGCCAACAGGAATAATCTTACAAGCAAAATTTAGCTTGCCAACTAAAGATTGAATTTCCCTCAAAGAAAGCTTCTTTTTCTTGAGAGCTGAATCGATAGAGAATACCAAATCCTTCACCTTGTCCTCAGGAAGCCTGCATTCCATAACCACTGTATCAATGCAAATGAAAACTAATCACAGAAGAAGGCCCTTCTGTTTTTATCAGAGGCTATTGGGATACCAAAATCCCCAGCCATAGCAACAAAAGAATCCATAAGAACCTGACACGAATTCTGCCCAGAAGGGCCCACAAAAAGGAAATCATCCCAATAATGGATAACTGATGACAACCCGGAAGTCTGTTTAACCACCCATTCCAAAAAACAACTAAATTTCTCAAACAAGGAACAAGAAATAGAGCAGCCCATAGGTAAACATAAGTCCACAAAATAAGAACCATCCACAAAACAGCCCAATAAATGATGGCAAGACGGATGGACAGGCAACAACCTAAAAGCCGATTCAATATCCACCTTAGCCAACAAGGTGTTAGAACCTGCTTTTCTGACTAAATACAAAGCCTTATCAAAAGAAGCATATCTTACCATAGACAATTCAGGTTCAATTCCATCATTAACCGAAAAACCTTTCCGAAAAGACAAATGGTGGATAAGTCTATATTGATTCGGAACCTTTTTTGGAACAACACCCAAGGGGGACACCCTTAGATTATCAAAAGGAGGAGCAGAAAAGGGGCCCACCATTCTGCCTAAAGAAACGTCTTTCTGAATTTTTTCCAACACCACACCAGGGAAATCCATAGCAGACTTAAGATTACCATCAAAAACAGACTCAATACCTTCGACAAATGGGATAAAAAGCCATCATTGAAACCTTTGAACAGAACCTCCGCATCAGAAGCCATACCCCTTCTCCTACCGTACAACCTTAACCAAGGCTCCATCCTTTCTACCTTCACCGGAGTCTTGGCCTTGAATGACACTATCGACCTTTGAGGAAGATTTAACCCTCTTGAAACACTTGACGCTGGAATGAATTCCTCCACAAAAGGAACATTCATGCTTGTACTTACAAGCTGCTCCAAATTTACAAACTCCTTCGTTGAACTGAAAACCTAAAGGCCACTGCTGATGAAGCAGAATAGGAGGCACTGGAAACGACCCCCGAACCCCGAAAGGGCTGCGCAGACCTTAGAGGAGTCATAAGCTCCAACCAAATGCCCATGTCCCTATCATCCCAAAGCATCTCCGGCCGAACCACCAAACGCTGACGGAACTGCTCATCATACTTCCACCAAGCTAAACCACCATAAGTATGACAAGCACTAGCTATCTCGTCTAGGTAACAAAAAAGGGAAGAACACAATTCTGGGTTCTTCTCCCCGATCACACTAGCCAAAATACAAAAAGCCCTTGACCAATTAGATAAAGTCTTAGGAATCTTCCTAAATTTTCTTCTACGCTCATATTCTTCTTTCTTTCCCGAATCACTCTTAGAATCATCCTTACTGTCAAAACTTTGATCCACAGGAAGAAGAGAAAAAATTTCAACAAACTCTCGTTTCCAAATCTTCTCTTTAATATCCTTAGAAAGGTGAATGCCCAAAGGCCCCACCGAACACAAGCAAGGCCGCCTCAAAGCTTGATCAGATATTCTAACTTGACTAACAACAGAAGGAGTACCAGATGCTACAGAACAAGACGGATCCAAGAGACTTCCCCCAGATGCTAGATTCTGAGCAACCCACGCACCAACAGGACCCGAGGGGACACTAACATTAGACTGCGAACTGTTTTCCATCTGAGAGACTAAATCCTTCAAACCTTTCAATAACACTTCGCACCTATCATCAGAAACACTCACATTCTGCACAAGAATCATACTACTACTCACACCTGCATCACATGAAATTTTAGATGTCTCCTTTGATGTACCTGCGTCCTTCCTTGCGTCCAGGCGTATAGATTCGCTTCAATGCCTCGGACCAACTCTTTCTTTGTGACTCCTTCTTTCAGGAGATCTAGATCTCCTGTATCTCACTCTCTCCCTTGACTGACTGTCCAGTGTACCCCAGACAGACGTTTTTGAATCCTGATTCTTTCTGACACTAATTGGCGACCGGGATCTTACCCGACGCCGTGCTGCTGGGTTCCTGGACCTTCCTTCCTGTATTTTCCTCTTGCCTGAAATGTCCTGTGACCGAGAGGATGCGTAATCCCTATTAGCTATGCTTCTACCACTAACAGATATATTATTATCCCTATGACCCCTATCAAAGCTAGGCCTAACGAAATCTTCCCTACTCTCAACTAAAGGAAAACTCCTATCCACAGAACTACTTTTAAAACTCCCCCCTTTTCTGGAACTAATGCTCTAATTAATTGAGTTAACATTTCAATACCCCTTACCTGTTCCGTTGAAACTGGTCCTGAACAAGATGGAGACTGTTCCTCCTCATCTCCAAAGTCACTATACTGCTCTTCTATCCACAAGGAATCGCCATCCTCGTGTCCACTCTGATGAGCGATGTCACTCTGTCCTGATGCACTGCACCTATTCTGAAAAACAACTGGAGAAAAAGACACATTACCCTGCCTAACGACAGCCCCCCTAAAATCCTTGATGCCCTGATTAACTACACTCCCCTTACCTCTGATAACTTGCCTACCTCCATTACCTACATAATAGTTTTCTAAAACTCTTTCCTCCTCATCCCCTACTTCTAAACTAGCATCCTGCGCCACAGTGTAATCAGGTCCAGGTAAAATATCACAGTGTTTGGTTTTTCTTAATGCTTTTTTGCCAGACCCTTTATTGCTAGGGTCTTGAAAATGTAAAGCTCTCCTAGCTGTAGCACTCACAGGCCTCTCGAGCACCTCCACATCTGCCCTAGAGCCCGCTAAAGTCCCTCTCACTGAAGACCCTTCCAACGTATCCCTGGCACCTTCATTGAGGGCCGTAAACTCCTGAGGCTGCACAAACCCAGGCCCTGAGGCCGTATAACCCTTCCGGATAATCGAGCCAGCTGGGCCTGCAACGGCCGTTACCTTATCCTGATTTGGCGCCAAAATTGTGAGGGCCTCTTCTTCCGAATCTCCTTCTACTGCCCCCATTGCGGCCTCATCACCCTCCTGCATGCCACCGGACACCCCGTAACCACCTCTAAGGAAAGAAAATTACCTGCCCCAGGCTCCGAAACTGGCAACCGTGACTCCTCCTGAACGCTGCCGACTCCAATCCTGCTCCGACGTTTGCCGCCATCTCCAAACTTGCTCGCGACGGTGCCGGCCTGCACCGCCCATTGAACGGAATCGCCTCCTGCTGTTGACGACCTCACCGCTCTTCTTCTCCTGCTTCCGGACTCCTGCCTCTTCGCTCCCGACGGACTGAGTCTCTCAGGCGGCCGGGACCTGCGAACAGGCCTAGATGCTCCTCCACCCGCTGTCGCCGCTCCTCCGGAACCGATGACCTCTTCAGGAACCAGCCTCCGTTGGATCCAGTCGACGCCTTTTGTCTTCAACAGCTCCTGGACTGTGCTGAGTATCGATTGAAGATCCGCCATGGTAAGTATCAGGAACGCTTCTTCACAGGTCCTCTTCTGACGACGCTGATGGGAAAGTGAGCAACGGCTCAAAAGGACACGCCCCTACGCCTAGAGTGAGGTCACTGGCCCCTCCTCTCACAGGCGTTCGACCGGGGCCTCATGTATCTGCAGTGACCATCAGGACAGCACTGAGAAATTAGATTAGAAAAACAGAACTATTTCACTTCAGTTATTCTCCAGCATCCAGTTTTCTCTTGTAATTTAATATATCGCTATTTGATTATAGGGGCAAATAATGAATTACTAGTTAATCCTTTTCAAGTCCATACACTGCTGGAATAAATTCTGTTATTCTTTTTAGAGAAATCATTCATCCAAATCATTCATGCATTACACGTAAAAGGTTTCTATTTCGATTCTTCGCAAGTATGGTATAACTTGCAAACCATGGAAGTGATGGTGGCGCTTCTGTGTTCTAGTTTTAAGATAGGACCACCTTTTAGATCAAACATGGACTATATATAGTTACACCACCATTCTTGGGTGAGAAATATGGGGTCAGTCAGACCCTCATGTAACCAGTTAGTGTTTAGTGGGAGCTGCATATGGTTTTAATTTGATATCAACAATATTGTGTGGTCTGTCAAGCCTAGATTATAGTAGCTTGATAAATGTATTAAACCTTTCTTGGGGCAAATTGCTAGTTTCTCCCAGCCATTTTTTGTTTGTAGCCAAATAGGCTATTTTTTGTTATTTTCTGTTTCCAAATAAATAATTGAAATTTGAAATGAAAAATATAAAATGTTTAGTTTGTGTTTAGTTGCGTTATTTTTGAATAATGTCAAGACTGCGGAGTTTGATATGCAAAAACTTATATCCATTTCCTGACTTATCTACTGTATCATGTGACAAACATCATCCAGTCACAGACAAGTATATGTATACACTTTGAGCTTGTGCACATGCTCAGTAGGAGCTGTTGCCTTAAAGTGTGCATATAAGACTACTGTTACTGTACAACATTTTATAATTGAAGTTTCCAATTTATTTTTTATTATTAGATTTACCCCTCTCATTATTTTTTGTTGATACTTTTCTGCTTTTGATTAACATACTGAAGTCAGCTCAGGAACCTGCACGTACCTACCTCAGTATGCTCGCATGCAGAGGAGCTAAGTTTCAGTTTTAACAAAAGATATCGAGTAGGAGGGACATTTACCAATAGAAGTATATCGGAGTGATTATTATTCCTTGATCTCTGAATCATTAATGTTTAATTTTAACTCCCTTCTCCATTTAAAGATGTTTAATAACCAAAACAATGTTAAAGCTACATCTTTTGATATAAACCTTAGTTATTGATAGACTAAAGATTATAAAGGCTTATCTGGTTATTTTTATTTGTGGTGTTACTTGTGTGTGTTAGGAATATATTTGTTGGTACTGGGACTCGCTTGCATGGGCCATAATCATTACATGGGAAGGCAATTAACTCCACATTTTTTACTCTGAGTCAGTAGCGAGAGATTTTTATTTAATGCTATTTTTTGTTCTTTATCTTGGCAGTATCATCTGCCCTGGAAATAGCTAGTAAACACGTGGCTGCATTAAACAGAGAAGCCTCATTTAACATTTAAAGGGGAGAGGGAGTTAAAGGGGTGCTAAACACTAACGCCTAGATTTAGAGTTTGGCGTTAGCCATCAAAACCAGCGTTAGGGGCTCCTAACGCTGGTTTTGGGCTACCGCTGGTATTTAGAGTCAGTCAGGAAAGGGTCTAACGCTCACTTTGCAGCCGTGACTTTTCCATACCGCAGACCCCCCTACGCTATTTGCGTATCCTATCTTTTCAATGGGATCTTTCTAACGCTGGTATTTAGAGTCGTGGCTGAAGTGAGCGTTAAAAATCTAACGACAAAATCCAGCCGCAGAGAAAAGCCAGGAGTTAAGAGCTTTCTGGGCTAACGCTGGTTCATAAAGCTCTTAACTACTGTGCTCTAAAGTACACTAACACCCATAAACTACCTATGTACCCCTAAACCGAGGCCCCCCCACATCGTCGCCACTCTATTAAATTTTTTAACCCCTAATCTGCCGACCGCAACCTACGTTATCCCTATGTACCCCTAATCTGCTGCCCCTAACACCGCCGACCCCTATATTATATTTATTAACCCCTAATCTGCCGCCCCCAACGTCACCGCCACCTACCTACAATTATTAACCCCCAATCTGCCGACCGGACCTCACGCTACTATAATAAATGTATTAACCCCTAATCCGCCTCACTCCTGACTCAATAACCCTATAATAAATAGTATTAACCCCTAATCTGCCCTCCCTAACATCACCGACACCTAACTTAAAGTATTAACCCCTAATCTGCCGACCGGACCTCACCGCTACTATAATAAATTTATTAACCCCTAAAGCTAAGTCTAACCCTAACACTAACACCCCCTAAGTTAAATATAATTTTTATCTAACAAAATAAATTAACTCTTATTAAATAAATTATTCCTATTTAAAGCTAAATACTTACCTGTAAAATAAATCCTAATATAGCTACAATATAAATTATAATTATATTGTAGCTATTTTAGGATTAATATTTATTTTACAGGCAACTTTGTATTTATTTTAACTAGGTACAATAGCTATTAAATAGTTAATAACTATTTAATAGCTACCTAGTTAAAATAATTACAAAATTACCTGTAAAAAAAATCCTAACCTAAGTTACAATTAAACCTAACACTACACTATCAATAAATTAATTAAATAAAATACCTACAATTATCTTCAATTAAACCTAACACTACACTATCAATAAATTAATTACATAAAATACCTACAAATAAATACAATTAAATAAACTAACTAAAGTACAAAAAATAAAAAAGAACTAAGTTACAAAAAATAAAAAAATAATTTACAAACATTAGAAAAATATTACAACAATTTTAAGCTAATTACACCTACTCTAATAAGCCCCCTAATAAAATAACAAAGCCCCCCAAAATAAAAAAATTCCCTACCCTATTCTAAAATAAAAATAGAAAAGCTCTTTTACCTTACCAGCCCTTAAAAGGGCCTTTTGCGGGGTATGCCCCAAAGAATTCTGCTCTTTTGCCTGTAAAAAAAAACATACAATACCCCCCCCAACATTACAACCCACCACCCACATACCCCTAATCTAACCCAAACCCCCTTAAATAATAAACACTAAGCCCCTGAAGATCTCCCTACCTTGAGTCGTCTTCACCCAACCGGGCACCGATGGACCAAAAGAAGACATCTGGAGCGGCAGAAGTCTTCATCCTATCTGTGCAGAAGAGGATATCCGAACCGGTAGACATCTTCATCCAAGCGGCATCTTCTATCTTCATCCATCCGGAGCGGAGCGGGGACATCTTCTTCCAGCCAACGCGGATCCATCCTCTTCTACCGAGGCCTACTCGCCGAATGACGGTTCCTTTAAATGACGTCATCCAAGATGGCATCCCTCGAATTCCGATTGGCTAATAGGATTCTATCAGCCAATCGGAATTAAGGTAGGAAAATTCTGATTGGCTGATGGAATCAGCCAATCAGATTCAAGTTCAATCCGATTGGCTGATCCAATCAGCCAATCAGATTGAGCTCGCATTCTATTGGCTGATCGGAACAGCCAATAGAATGCGAGCTCAATCTGATTGGCTGATTTACCTAAAAAGAAAAACACAAAACTTGATGATACTGTAAGATTCGTTACAACCTATAACTCAGAACATCAGCACATTCATGAGATACTTAATAAACATGTTAACATCTTGAAATCAGATCCAGTTTTGGCTAATTGTATAGGCCAAAGAATTAACACCAGCTGGCGCAGAGCACCAACAATAGGGAACAAACTGGTACAGAGTCATTTTATTAGGAAAAAACCAAGTACCAAAAGATTATGTGGAATTTATGCTTGTGGCTCATGTAGCTTCTGCGAATATATACATGATGAAAGAGAATTTTCTACACGTGCTGGAACCAAACGGATGCTTGGTTTCGCTAATTGTAGGACCAAAAATGTGGTCTACTGTTTACTGTGTGAATGTAGTTTGAGATATGTGGGTATTACGACCAGAGAACTACACACCAGAATAGGTGAACATATCAATAGCATTAAAAATTGCATTACTGATATAGGTAAAAATAAAACACTTACTCCGGTAGCAAGACATTACTTAAAGAAACATGGTCCTAGACCACGACTAAAAGTCTCTGTATTACAGGTTATAAAACCAGGCATAAGAGGAGAAGATATAGAACAAATGCTGCTCCAATCTGAATGCCGCTGGATTTTTTGGCTTAATACCCTTACACCCAATGGGATTAACGAACAGGATGGATTTGCGGCATTCCTGTAAATGAACAATAGGTGACTTTTTATGTGCATATAGATCAATAATCCATGACAGAAGGAACAGTAACACTATTGTAATAACCCATATAGGGATAAACTACCATACTGGCACGAATGATAGTCCTATACTTGTAGCAGATGACGTTTGGGAAATTACAGTACAAAAAAAATTATAACTATAACCACTGTAATAAGAGATACACTTTAGCATATTTCATCTTATGATTGCATAACAATACTCTTTGCTTTAATAAATAAGAATAGTGTGTTCAATTTAAGTCAATTGGTGGATTAGTGTTGACATTATTCTCTTATTATCGTTTGTTGAAAAACGCAATTAAATTTGGTTAATCCACTAATGGGCAGGATTTGCACTATAGTGATAATATTGGCTGAAACATTGCAAACAATGTCCCCCCTTTTTTGGTTTGCTACTTGAAATGTGATACGCATTACGTGAAATTATTCATACATCTTAAATACAGATTTTTGATATCAAGCTATTTTATGCACTTAATCTACTAGGGACACACAATAAGATTTCGTTTCAATAGAGTCAATATACTTATTCGTGTTAACATTACTCTTTGCTCTGACAGATATGAAGAGTGTGTCTGATTTAAGTCAATTTGTGAATGAGTTTTGACATCATTCTCTCATGATCGTTTTTTGAAAAACGCAATTAAAATTTAAACTTTCTATCAATATACATGGAGAGGCATACGAAACAATACTCTTTGCTTTTATAAATAAGAATAGTATGTTCAATTTAAGTCAATTGGTGGATTAGTGTTGACATTATTCTTTTATTATCGTTTGTTGAAAAACGCAATTAAATTTGGTTAATCCACTAATGGGCAGGATCTGCACTATAGTGATAATATTGGCTGAAATATTGCAAACAATGTCCCCCCCTTTTTTGATTCGCTATTCGAAATGTGATACGCATTACGTGATATTATTCATAAATCTTACATATAGATTTTTAATATCAAGCTATTTTATGCACTTAATCTACTAGGGACACACAAGAAGACTCCGTCTCAATAGAGTCAATATACTTATTCGTGTTAACATTACTCTTTGCTCTGACAGATAAGAAGAGTGTGTCTTATTTAAGTCAATTTGTGAATGATTTTTGACATCATTCTCTCATGATCGTTTTTTGAAAAACGCAATTAAAACTTAAATAAATTAAAATTTTCTATCAATATACATGGAGAGGTTTTATTTATTTATTTTTCTACCTCAATAGAGTATTCACCTTCGTGTGATATAGGAAGGATGTTGACATCATTCTCTTATGATCGTTTTTTGAAAAACGCAATCAAAATTTCTATCAACATACATGGAGAGGATTTATGCATCAATTGAGGATTTTCCTACGTGTGACATAGGAAGGATGAATCTCATTATATGTGTGTTGAAAGGTGTGAATGAAAATCTGTTATTGGTAATAAACGCAGATTTTTGTATTGTAAGACACTTGCGAATCCAATTGGTGGATAGAATTAATCTTTGACCAGGTGGGAGTGACAATTCTGAGTAAGCTAGACCTGCATGATTGAAAATTACAATCGAGTTTAGTAAATCATGTTGGGATGGAACGGTTGCTGTCATCTTTCAATGCTCCTGACACCTATTCTTGATTTTGAAACAATGTAGCAAATATCTAATACCTTATATCACAAAATTGTTTCAACATGTTACTATCCTGACACCTGCTTGATACGATCATGTGATGAATCTTTAACCAATTACATTAAGCCTCTTGTGATAGGCTGCATCTAGAGGTGTGTGCTTAGAACCAATTTCTATTGGTCAATGACGATACAAATACCGGGTTGGGGCCCTGACTCTGGTTAGCCTCTGAGAAAGCCGTGCTAGCGGCGAAATGTACATCAGGCCTTGTCTGTGTGCATGAGACTTGCTAATTTGTGTTTACCTGGGACTTTTCTAAGCTTATATTGATGTGGCTATTGCCTTCCTTAATCAGTCATTTATAAACCGTTTCCTCTCCTGCTCTAGGTACCAGTATTGCTCAGATTAGGTAATGTTGTTGGGGTCAATCCCCTTTTTAGATTAGCTTTAGAGCAATACGTGTATTCTCTGAGCCCTGAGGGTTACGGTGTATTTGAACTATTACCCAGGGAAGTAATTCTGTTTTTGAAGTCTCACACACAGTCCTGATCTGTTTCTTAGTCTAAGTTTTAAATGTATGTCTCACATATTTATGTTATACATTTGATACTATTTACCAACCTTTTTTATTTTATTCTATCATTAGTAAAAGTTACGTTTTAATAACCAGTTCTGGACACAATCCGGTTTTCAATGCATACTGTTACTATATAGTGTTTTGTGAGTGCTGGGTACTGTCAAACTTCTCTCTCTTTTTTTTGTACCTATATATCTATCAGACAGTCAGCACCCCCCTTCTCCTACACTTCACCAGTGATACTTACTGGTATATAATGAATACTGAATAGATTATATATCTACTATTATTTCAGCATACTATATTATGAAGGGGTTGATATTTGCTTAAACTAACACCGTTGCCACTATTTCCAGATTAGGGGTTAATACAATTTATTATAGGGTTATTGAGGCGGGAGTGAGGCGGATTAGGGGTTAATAACTTTATTATAGTAGCGGTGAGGTCCGGTCGGCAGATTAGGGGTTAATAAGTGTAGGTAGGTGGCGGCGACGTTGGGGGCGGCAGATTAGGGGTTAATAAATATAATATAGGGGTCGGCGGTGTTAGGCAGCAGATTAGGGGTACATAGGGATAGCGTAGGTGGCGGCGGTATACGGAGCGGCAGATTAGGGGTTAAAAAAAAATATGCAGGGGTCAGCGATAGCGGGGGCGGCAGATTAGGGGTTAATAAGTGTAAGGTTAGGGGTGTTTAGACTCGGGGTACATGTTAGGGTGTTAGGTGCAGACTTAGGAAGTGTTTCCCCATAGGAAACAATGGGGCTGCGTTAGGAGCTGAACGCTGCTTTTTTGCAGGTGTTAGGTTTTTTTTTCAGCTCAAATGACCCCATTGTTTCCTATGGGGGAATCGTGCACGAGCACGTTTTTGAAGCTGGCCACGTCCGTAAGCACCGCTGGTATTGAGAGTTGCAGTGGCGGTAAATATGCTATACGCTCCCTTTTTGGAGCCTAACGCAGCCCTTCTGTGAACTCTAAATACTAGCGGTATTTAAAAGGTGCGGGAGAAAAAAAGCACGCGTAGCTAACGCACCCCTTTGGCCGCAGAACTCTAAATCTAGCCGTTTATGTTTTAAAAGCATAGTATTGAGGTTATTCACCACCTCACTCTAGTCATGGATTCCACCATGTTGAAATCTTTCACTACATTCTAGTGCTGACCTGTTTTGCACATGTGAGAAACCTGCAGTGTAACCTAGGTTCCAAAATGGCAGCACCCATGATTAGAAGGGGGTTCATGAAATGTAATGTAAAGGACCATTAAATAAATCTAGTAGAATTGCATAATCAAAATAAAGATAACAAAAAGATAATGCAATCACACTTACTCTTGATTTTAAATGAGCAACAGGGTTTTTCATTCATTTTTTTTTCAGCAGGACCAGCAGATTCAGAATATACAATTATTATACAGGTTTCATTGCTGATGAGAAGGCTGTTATAATTTTAGTACATAACATTGAAATAGTCAGGTGGCGATTGCTGCTACTCTGATCACCTTACTAAATTCTTATCAATGGTATTAAAAGTTGCATCAGGGGTCTATACTGGCTTGTGGGGGTTGTAATAAAAACTAGATGGGCCCCTTGTGTCAGAGTAGAAATTAAAGCACTTTTTTTGCCAGGTGATGGCTGTAACCACAGAGATCACCTGGCTATACAAACAAATGAAAATATTTTTTTTAAATGGGACCATTATAAAACAAACTTTGTGGCTTTAAATTCATGTTTTATTATATAGGCCTAAAGCTATCATTATGAGTAAACCCTTTTTAAGGGGGTATTCTCTTTCAAATGAACGGTCTTGGTCATCTGTAGCTTGTAAGGGAGCAGAGATTAAGTGATTTTAATTACCTGCCCATGCAGCTCCCTTACCAGTTTTTGTAATGTTACCACATGTTTGTGGCAATGTCACCGGCACGCCCATTGATCGCTTGGGCGTGTCGCCCACTAGGCTACCAACAATCCCCGGCGCGCATGACAAGGATGCTTCGTCATTCACTCACTGGCCGTGATGCGCATGTCGAGAAGCACAGGGTAATTTGCTGACCAACCATATTATGTGACAGCAATCAGCCAATACATATACTGTATATACCTGGTGCCTCAGAAACTGTGTTCATTTGTACTGAAGTGGGGACATTCCTAGACTGGAAGGCTTACTGCCTTAGCACTATAGGCTAGCAGCATACCTTTACATTTTTATAATTCAAGACATTTATAATTACGTTGGGGGCATTATACTTATTACTAATACTGAGTGGGCACCTACCTTGCCTTGTTCTCAAGTAGGTGTTTATTCCAATACAATAAAAAAAATCATATTCTATTATTAAATTTGCTTTATTTTCTTGGTATTCTTTGTGGAAGTAGCAGCAATACACTACTGGGAGCTAGATGAACACATGTGAGCCAATGACAAGAGGCATATATTTGCAGACACCAGTCAGAAGTTAGCTCACTGTAATGCACTGCTGCTTCTGTGCTTACACTAAGTATGCTTTTCACAAAAAGATACCAATCAAATTAGATAATAGAAATAAACTGGAATCATAAAAGTTTAATTTCGTTAATATAAGGAGAGTCCATGACTTCATTCCTTACTGTTGGGAAATACTGAACCTGGCCACCAGGAGGAGGCAAAGACAGCCCAGCCAAAGGCTTAAATACCTCTCTCACTTCCCCCATCCCCCAGTCATTCTTTGCCTTTCGTCACAGGAGGAGAGAAGTGTCAGAAGATTTTGGAGTAATTCCTTAGGAGGGGTATCTGCCCTTCGATATGGGACTGGAGTTTTAAGTAGTCCTGTCGGCCTGTTAGTGAGAGCATTGACAAAAGTTAGAGTCTGGAGATGCAGGGAGATTATTTCTGCGAACCCATCCAGACTGCCTGCTGACAGCTCCTTAAGCAACCAGTGTTGACGAGTTTCACTGCCTGCTCGTTTTCTTCACTCAAGTTCATGTCGGGAGCGATGCTACAAGACTGTCACACTTGAGAGGCTGTGTTTCTATTCTACAGCATGGATTCTGGTAACATTGTTTTAATTTTTACATACGTTGAAGACGCTAGAAGACAGGATCACAGTGTGGCTCGTTTTATCTTAATAGAATCATGGGTTAATATCTCCTGAGGGGGATTATTGAACAGTGGGGATTAATCAAATGTGTTGCTTTGATTTTATGCTGCTTTATGTGTGAGATTTTATTGGGCTCATAGACTGTTTATGTGGCTGGAACACACAGGTTTTTACTTTATTTATTTATTTATTTATAAAATATTTTACCAGGAAGGATACATTGAGATTTCTCTCGTTTTCAAGTATGTCCTGGGATCACAAAACATTGCATTGATACAATAGGGTACAATAAAATACAAAAACAATAATAAAAATACACATTATATGCAAACATTTAACATAGAGCAGGTATGAAATATTTAATCAACCATGACAGGAGCATTCTGTTTTGAGATATGTATAGAGGGATCTCTTAAAGGATTTTAGGCTTGGGGAAGTTTTTAAAGTGTGAGGGAGGTCATTCCATAATTGTGGCGCTCTGTAGGAAAAGGAGGATCGAGCTGCTTTTTTTTTTGTATTGAGGCAAGCTAAATAATGTGCTGTTATTGGATCGGAGGTTATAGGAGGTGGGAATAGCAGGGGAGAGCATTCTGCTCAGGTAGGGTGGGAGCTTCCCAGAAAGGCTCTTAAAGACAAGGCAGGAAAGATGGAGGGTGCGTCTGGATTCCAGCGACAGCCAGTTTAGTTCTTTTAGCATGTCACAATGGTGGGTCCTGTAGTTACATTGTAGCACAAAGCGGCAGAACGAGTTATATAACGTATTTAGTTTATTAAGGTGAGTTTGCGGAGCAGGTGCATATACTATGTCCCCATAATCCAAGATAGGCATCAGCATTTGCTGTACAATCTTTTCCTTTACTGTAGGGCTAAGGCAAGATTTGTTTCTGTACAGGGCACCTAGTTTTGGATAAAGTTTAGAGGCAATTTTTTCTATGTGGAGTCCAAAAGATAGATTGGGGTCTAACAACATACCTAAGTATTTAAAAGAGTGGACTGTGGTCAGCGTGCAATTGGATTTTGTTTTGATGCGAAGATGGGAATTTTGTAATTTATGTATTTTAGGTCCCGTTCCAAAGATCATTGTGACCGTTTTGTCAGTGTTTAGGAAGAGTTTGTTTTTCGAGATCCACTTTTCTATCTCTGTGAACTGGTCTTGGAGCACTGTTTCAAGCTGCAGCAGATCAGATTTGTTTGCATAGATTACCGTGTCGTCTGCGTACATGTGTACAGTTGAGGATTTGCAGACATTAGGCAAATCATTTATAAATAATGTGAATAGTAGGGGGCCGAGAATGGAACCTTGGGGAACACCACATGTGACTGGGAGAGGGAGGGAGTCACTGTTAGAGACAGAGACATATTGTGATCGATGCGATACATATGATTTAAACCAGGTTAACGGGTGATCAGCAATACCAGAGTTTTTTAATTTGAGAAGTAGTAGGTCATGGTCCACTGTGTCAAAAGCCTTTGCAAAATCAAGGAAAAGAGCTCCAGTTAGGTCTCCTTGTTCCATGGCAGTTTGGATGTCGTTGCAAACTTTTAGGAGGGCAGTTGTAGTGGAGTGATTCGGTCTGAAACCTGATTGATCAGGGGTCAGATAGTTAGAAAGTTGATAATACTCGCATAATTGCGTATGGACGCATTTTTCTAGGATTTTTGACAATACAGGGAGCAGTGATATAACGCTGCGCAGCTTGTAGCTTGACGCGCTTTTTCTCATAGCAGGGGGCGGTCCTGCCTTGCGCACCACACGACTGCGAGTGGTCTCACTTTTACCAGAGATGTTGCAAGGTCCTGTCTAGAGTAGAGGTTCCAGAGGCCAAGCTTCCTGATGAACCTTTGATTCCTAAATTAGACAGAGTTTACGAGGAAAGGGTAGTGCCGTTAACTTTTCCTGTTCCTGTAAAAATGGCGAACATTATTTAGAACGAGTGGGATAGAATTGGATCTTCCTTTTCCCCTTCATCTTCCTTTAAGAAATTATTCCCGGTCCCGGACTCTTAATTGGAGTTGTGGGGTTCTGTCCCTAAGGTGGATGGTGCTATCTTCACGCTGGCCAAACGTACTACTATTCCTTTTGAGGATACCTCGTCATTCAGAGAGCCGATGGATAAGAAGATGGAAACTTTTCTAAGAAAAATGTTTCAATATACGGGATATTTGTTTCAACCGGCAGCGGTTGTTGCCTCAGTTGCTGGAGCTGCAACCTACTGGTGCGACTCCTTATCGGAATTGATCAAGGTGGAGGCTCCCCTTGATGTTATCCAGGAAAGAATTAAAGCATTGAGAATTGCTAATTCTTTTATCTGTAATGCAACATGCAGATTATTCGCCTAAATGTCAAGGTGTCTGGTTTTTCAGTTCAGACCCGTAGGGCGCTCTGGCTAAAGTCCTGGTCTGCAGACATGACTTCTCTCCCTCCCTTTTAAGGGAAAGATTTTATTTGGTCCAGGCCTGGACTCCATCTTTTCCATGGTTACAGGGGGTAAGGGTGCCTTCCTACCGCAGGATAAAAAGAACAAGTCTAAGGGACAGAGTTCTAATTTTCATTCCTTTTGTTTTGAGAAATCCCAATAACAGTCCGAGCAGGCCAAGAGTAGTTGGAAGCCGGTTCAATCCTGGAATAAATCCAAGAAGAGCAAGAAGTCCACCAAGACCAAATTGCATGAAGGGGCGTCCCCCGATCCAGCGCTGGATCGTGTAGGGGCATACTTTTGCTGTTTTCAGATGCTTGGTTCAGGGAAGTGCAGGATTTCTCCTCTTAAGCCTGTCTTCCAAGCCAGAAAAGAGGGAAGCCTTTATGGGGTGCATGCAGGATCTGTCCTCCTTAGGGGTCATTGTCCCGGTTCCTAATGCAGAAAGAGGTTTGTGATACTATTCAAACCTTTTCGTGGTTCCAAAGAAGGAGGGAACTTTCCACCCTATTTGGGACCTAAAGTGCTGAAACAAATTCCTAAATGTCCCCTCGTTCAAGATGGAGACAGTAAGATCCATCCATCCCCTAGTTCAGGAAGGACAGTTCATGACCACTATAGATCTGAAGGATACTTACCTTCACGTTCCAATCACAAGGATCACTTCCCGTTCCTAAGGTTTGCATTCCTGGACCTGTACTTCCAGTTTATTGCACTTCTGTTTGGTCTAGCTATTGCTCCAAGGATATTTACGAAGGTTCTAGGGGCTATTTTAGCTGTTGCCAGAACACGGGGTATAGCAGTAGCTCCCTACTTGGACAATATTCTGGTACAAGCTCCATCTTTTCTTCTGGCGGAGAACCATTCGGTATCTCCTCTCTCTCTTCTTCGATCTCATGGATGGAAGATAAACTTAGAAAAGAGTTCTCTTATTCCAAGCACCAGGGTAGAATTCCTGGGTACAATAATAGACTCCATATCCATGAGGATATTCCTAACAGACCAGAGACGTTGCAAGCTAGCTTCAGCATGTCTTGCCCTCTGGACCTCCTTAGGCCATCTGTAGCTCAGTGTATGGAGGTATGGACATCATTCCCTTTGCCAGGTTTCGTCGCAGACCGTTACAACTGTGCATGCTGAGGCAGTGGAACAGCGATCATTCGGATCTGTCTCAACAGATTTCTCTGGACAACCAGTTGAGAGAATCACTCTTTTTTTGGTGGCTCTATCCAGATCATCTGGGACATCCTTTCTACGACCATCCTGGGAGAGGCACAGGGCCAGTGGTCTCAGGAGGAACGCTCCTTCCTGATCAACATTCTGGAACTTCGGGCAATCTTCAATGCTCTGAAGGCTTGGTCTCTTCTTGGTTTGTCCTGGTTTATCAGATTCCATTCAGACAATATAACCTTGGTGGCTTACATCAACCATCAGGGGGGGAAAAGAAGCTCCCTAGCAATGCAGGAAGTATCTCGGATTCTGGAGTGGACGGAGGCCCACAGCTGTTCGCTGTCAGCAATCCACATTCCGGGTGTGGACAACTGGGAAGCAGATTTTCTCAGCAGCCAATCATTTCATCCGGTGGAATGGTGTCTCTATCCCTAAGTGTTTGCAGAGATATGCTACAGGTGGGAGATGCCAGAGATAGATCTCATGGCGTCCCGTCTCAATACCAAGCTACCCAGATATGGGTCAAGGTCCAGGGATCCTCTGACGGAGCTAATAGATGCATTAGCAGTGCCTTGGAGGTTCAACCTAATTTACCTTTTCCCGCCGTTACCACTCCTTCCTCGTGTAGTG
This sequence comes from Bombina bombina, assembly GCF_027579735.1. Classification (NCBI taxonomy): domain Eukaryota; kingdom Metazoa; phylum Chordata; class Amphibia; order Anura; family Bombinatoridae; genus Bombina; species Bombina bombina. The sequence goes on from NC_069500.1 coordinate 143,313,427, forward strand.
GCCTGCATCAAGCAGGAGCAGGCATCAGTGACACTGATTGCTCCATCATGGCCGTGAAGGATGTGGTTCGCAGATCTGGTGGGGATGTCATCTCCTCCTCCATGGAAGTTACCTTGTCACAGGGATCTGCTGGAACAAGGTCCTTTTGTTCATCAAAATCTAGATTCTCTGAGGCTGACTGCGTGGAGATTGAACGCTTAGTCCTAGCCAAGAGAAGTTTTTTCTGAGAGAGTTATTGATACTCTCATTCAAGCTCGAAAGCCGGTTACTCGTTGCATCTATTATAAGGTGTGGAGAACCTATTTATTCTGGTGTGAAGAGTGGATTTCCCTGGCATAAAGTTAAGGTTGCCAGGATTCGTTTCTCCAGGATGGACTGGAGAAGGGTCTTTCTGCCAGTTCCCTGAGGGGACAGATTTCGTCCCTGTCTGTTTTACTGCACAAGAGACTCTCTGCTCTTCCAGATGTACAGTCCTTTGTTAAGGCTCTGATTAGAATCAGACCTGTGTTCAGATCTAAGGCTCCTCCTTGGAGTCTGAATCTTGTTAAGATTTTGCAACAGGCTCCGTTTGAGCCTATGCATGAAGTTGACATTAAGTTGTTGTCCTGGAAGGTTTTTTCTACTGGCTATTGCTTCTGCGCGCAGAGTTTCTGAGATTGCCGCTTTGCAATGTGAGCCTCCTTATTTGGTGTTCCACTCTGATAAGGCTATATTAAGTTAGGGTTTCTTCCTAAGGTCGTGTCAGACCGCAACATCAATCAAGATATGGTGTTTTTTTTCCTTGTGTCCCAATCCTACTCCTTCGAAGGAACGTTTGCTTTATAATTTGGACGTGGTTTGCGCCTTGAAGTTTTATCTTCAAGCTACTAAGGATTTTAGACTAACTTTTTCCTTGTTTGTTGCCTATTCTGGGAAGCGTAAGGGTCAGAAGGTCTCTTCGACTTCCTTATCCTTTTAATTAAGGAGTGTTATCTGCTTAGCTTATGAGACAGCGGGACATAAACCTCAGAGAATTACGGCTCATTCTACTAGAGGAGTGGCTTCCTCTTGGGCCTTTAAGAACGAGGCCTCTATGGATCAGATTTGTTAGGTGGCTACTTGGTCCTCCTTACATACTTTTTCTAAATTTTACCAGTTTGATGTTTTTGCTTCAGCTGAAGCAGCCTTCGGGAGAGAGGTTTTGCAGGCTGTGGTGCCCTCAGATTAGGGTCCACCTTTTTTTGTCCCTCCCATTTTCATTCAGTGTCCTCTAGAGCTTGGGTACAGGTTTTCCCAATAGTAAGGAATTAAGCTTTATATTAAGAAGGAAAACCTAAATTATGCTTACCAGATAATTTCATTTCCTTCTGCATAAGGAGAGTCCACGGCCCCCATCCATGTTCGCCGATGGGCAGCCTCCTAAATTATATTTTTCTTCTGGCACCTTTTATACTCTATTTCAGTGATTTGCAACCTTTTTTTTGCCGTGGCACACTTTTTTACATTAAAAAAATCCTGTGGCACACCACCATCCCAAAATTTTACAAAATCACACATTGTAGCTTGATACAGGATATATATATACAGTTTGTGTGTATATATATATATACATACACTGTACTGTGCTGTCATGCCATGCCTCCTACAAACTATACATGACATATTGACAGTCATTCACAAACAATCATAATCATTGTCTGTGAATGAATGTCAATGTCATGGTTGTAAATGATGCCTGATGAGCCTGTCACATACCTCCCAATATTTCAAAATTTGAAAGAGGGACACCCCCGCACTAAATTTTACAAGTTTGATGTTTTTGCTTCAGCTGAAGCAGCCTTCGGGAGAGAGGTTTTGCAGGTTGTGGTGCCCTCAGATTAGGGTCCGCCTCTTTTTGTCCCTTCCATTTTCATTGTATCCTCTAGAGCAGAGCTTTCCAAACTTTTCATGTTGGTGACACACTTTTTAGACCTAAATCATTTCGCGACACAGTAATTAATTCAGTTGTAGTAGCAAACAGGAGGTTAAACTAACTTGTTTTAAGAGATACGGACACATACATAAATTATATAATAATGAAATGTTTTTACAAGTAACAGTATGTATGTGCAAGAATTAAAAAAAGTTTAATAACACCAATAGCTACTTACTATTTTAATGGGATGTATGAGGTTGATGGGATGAACACAGTTTCTGAATATTTGGTGGAATATTAGATAAAGACACTTGCATTTTATCATCAAGCATTTTTAAGCTTCCACTTCCTATCCATATATCAAGAGCAGGAGCAGCAATGCACTACTGGGAGCTAGCTGCAATAAAACCCCACTGTGACTTCTGACTTAAGCTCAGCGTTTAAGCTGCCACCCTCAGAGCTCCGTGAGTCCGATTGACTACTGTCTGTGCTGCAAACACACTGCTGTCCCACTCACTGACTACACATGCAGTCACGAGCCAATTAAGGAGACTTCACGTGCAGTCAGGAGCCAATGTCCCGCCAAAGCCGCCAATGGGAATAGTTTCAGTTCCCACTGAGCTGCGCCAATTGGTTAAGATGATCGGTGACCCACTAGGTATAAATCACGTGTCAACCATGTGATATGTGTAGCAGGCAGGCAGAAAGTCGGAAACCAAAAAAATAAAAATTTTAAAAAATTTGTGCTGAAGCAGGGACACACCTACACACTGCTGCCGACACACTAGTGTGTCCCGACACACAGTTTGGAAAGCACTGCTCTAGAGCTTGGGTACAAGTTTTCCCAATAGTAAGGAATGAAGCTTTATATTAAGAAGGAAAACATAAATTATGCTTACCAGATAATTTCATTTCCTTTTGCATAAGGAGAGTACACAGCCCCCATCCGTGTTCGCCGATGGGCAGCCTTCTAAATTATATTTTTCTTCTGGCACCTTTTATACTCTATTTCAGTGATTTGCAACCTTTTTTTTGCCGTGGCACACTTTTTTACATTAAAAAAATCCTGTGGCACACCACCATCCCAAAATTTTACAAAATCACACATTGTAGCTTGATACAGGATATATATATACAGTTTGTGTGTATATATATATATATACATACACTGTACTGTGCTGTCATGCCATGCCTCCTACAAACTATACATGACATATTGACAGTCATTCACAAACAATCATAATCATTGTCTGTGAATGAATGTCAATGTCATGGTTGTAAATGATGCCTGATGAGCCTGTCACATACCTCCCAATATTTCAAAATTTGAAAGAGGGACACCCCCGCACTGTTGTCAGTCTGCCGCGGCACACCTGACGATCTCTCACGGCACACTGGTTGAAAAACACTGCTCTATTTCTCCTACTGTTCCTTGTTCCCTCGGCAGAATGACTGGGGGATGGGGGAAGTGAGAGAGGTATTTTAAGCCTTTGGCTGGATGTCTTTGCCTCCTCTTGGTGGCCAGGTTTAGTATTTCCCAACAGTAAGGAATGAAGCCGTGGACTCTCCTTATACATAAGGAAATTAAATTATCTGGTAAGCACAATTTATGTTTTTGACTTTGCTCTGTAAACATTAAATTTGAGTCTTTTCAATTGAGAAAAAAAACTAGCTAATTTTCATTTCAATTTGGAGCGACTACTGCTTGTGTGAGTTGCCATTGATAAGTGGGAGAGGGATAACTATGACATTTTGTTTGTGCAGCCCAGGCAAACAAAACAGAAAGACAGACGTTCCTATGCAGTTTCTCCCACTGTTTGCATAGAGTAAGTTAAAGGGACAGTAAACACCCTGAGATTTTTATATAAATTGTTTAGGTATGCATAATGACACATTTTCATTATTTTGCCCACGTTTCATATTATTTAGCTCTGAAAATTGAGCAATTTCTATTTCACACAACTTGAAATTCACCCTGCCGACATCTCAAGGCTAACTCTGCTACACATCTGTTCCTAAGTGACTTTATTAAACAGCTGCAAAACAATGTACTTGCTTAATGATATTTAGAGGAGCCAATCTGGACTTTAGTCTAGACACAAAGGCTAGCCGCTAAGGCAAATGGTGAGTGGAGTTTGACTTTTATGTTATTCTATAGCAACACAACAGAAATGTCTTATTATAAGGTGTTTACTGTCCCTTTAATGAGATCTCTCTTTGTCCCTCAGTCCACAAGGCATAACATATCAATGGGGTGGCACAGATAAATAAGGGTGAATGTAATAAACTGCCTAAAATGGCACCATGTTAAATATTGATTAAACACGTTTGTTGTGTTGGAAGTTGATCTTGACTTGAAAATGTGGTTCCTATTATTTATTTTAATTTGTTTTATTTGTATAGTACAAGGCTTGACACATTTTGTTCAAAATCCAGGAGCCAGCAGCTTTTGCCCATCCTTTATAATCTCTACATTTATAATTGAGCGTGTGTTGTTTAAGAGGAGACCTGCTACATGTATGTTGTCACACTCCCAGCCACTTGACAGCTCTGGCCAGTATTGCAGGTGACATTATCTCTCCCCCCCCCATGTGTCACCTCATTGGTAAATAGGTAAAATTTGATTTGTATTCCTCAGTTGCTAGGACAAGAGATGATCCATCCACACCAGGCTAAATGTTAAGTGTAGTTGATGGCAGGGGGAAGCATTAAAGGGAAATGAAACCCATGACATTTTTTATTTTATGATTTAACAAGATCATACAATTTTAAACAACTTTCCAATATACTTCTATTATCTAATGTACTTCATTATCTTTATATCCTTTGCTGAAAAGCCTATCTAGATAGGCTCAGTAGCTGCTGATTGGTGGCTGCACATAGATGTCTTGTGTGATTGGCTCACCTGTTTGCATTAATATTTCTTAAACAAAGGATATGTAAAGAATTAAGAAAATTATATAATAGAAGTAAATTGGAACGTTGTTTGAAATAGTATTTTCTACCTTAATCATTAAAGACAAATTTTGGGTGTAGTGTCCCTTTAAGGCCCCAGTGACTCCTTGGCCACTGGATTTATCGAGCCCTGGTATAGTTGAGGACACCCTGGGGTGTCATGATTTCATAGTTGTAGGTTGTTGCAAGGCAAAACGTTGTTTACTAGTGTCAAAAAAATAGCACAAAGGACAAAACTTCAGTTTGCTCAATTGTTCCATGACCATGATGGAATAATTCTGCCATTGTTTATTAAGGGGATAAATGGGATTGACTTTTCTTCAGGATTTGTGGTCAGTTCTTAAATATGAACACATTGATATTGTAATATAAAATGTGTAATTATCCATAGTACAACAGATTATAATTACTTAAAGGGACAATAAAGTGAAAACTAAACTTCAATCATTCAGCTAGAGCATGCTTTCTTAAACAACTTTTCAGTATTTGCTTTGTTCTATTGGTATTTTTTGTGCAATAATTATACCAAATATCACAGAAAAAAGTGATTAGAATAAATGTGATAAACATAAAAAACATACAACTGAAAACAAACACAAGATCAAAAGTTCATAGATAACAGAAGTCTGAGATAACAGGAACGGAACTGTTATCTCAGACTTCTCATTGCGTCTTTACACTTGCCAACACACCTGGGAAAAAGAGTGTTTCTGTTTTGTGACTGTGAGGTGGTGGTTTCAGCGGTTTATTTTCTGCTGGTCCATCCACACCCATCCAAGACTTGCTCCCTTTGAGTAATTGTCATATTAGCATTGCTCATTCACCCATACTTTAGGTGTTACTAAGGCACTTGTGACGCTTTTTATGTATTTTAAATAAATATTTGTTTTAAAGATTTGCCTGAGAGTACTGTTTTCCCACTAGTATAAAGTGGGGGTGCGCATTTCCTTGAGCTTAGTTGTAAGCTCCAACAAATGTGAGTAGTTACTCGTTACAACATCAAATTACTTCGCTACAAGTGGTTAGAGAGTCACACTGTTAATTCCTTTGTTTCCTTTTATTTGAGAACTCATTGAGGATAGTCAAGAAATGGGAAATTGAACCCAGAGAACACAGATATATCCTTACTATTGGTATTTTTTGTTAAAGACTAAACCTAGGAAGTCTGATAGAAGCTTAGGAGCGTGCACGTGTCTATAGCAGTGGTGTTTGCAACATTGTTTATAACAATGTTATACATAGGAGTGTACATAAGGCAAGCAGTGTTTGTCACTGAGCTCACCTAGGATTGTTCTTTAACAAATGATACCAAGAGAACTAAGCACCATTAATAATGGAAGTAAATTGGGAAGTTGTTTTCATTCTCTATTCAATCCCTTTGTAACCTTTGCTAAAGCCAATTAGATAACTGCAAAACAAAGCATGTTTTGCTAACATAATGCATGTGGCCAGCTGTCTGTCCTCCGGAAGTAAGACCTGATTGGCTTCACCAAATAAGTCAAGTGATGTAGTTTGGATACCGAATAAAAAATTGCAGATGTTCACCTAGTATGTGTGAGGCAAAATAATTCCAAAGCAAACGTTTCAGCAGGAATTATATGAAGTATCTTTTGCAAAATGTGTAATTTTTTCTTAAGATGTTACGTAAACTTTATTTATTTTTTATACAGGAAGTATAATTCGTTGCATGAGAAGGTTGGAGGAATTGCTTAGACAAATGTGTCAAGCAGCAAAAGCAATTGGAAACACAGAACTGGAGAACAAATTTGCAGAAGGTAATGAGCATTGGAACTTGGAAGCCACAAACTCCCTGTGTTCTTAGCATTTTTGAAGGAATGCAGTTTGTAAGTGTTGTCACTGGGGCCTGAATTGTACAAGTAAAGGGTGTGTATATGGATATTTATGGACAAGGTTGAGGTCCTGCTTCTAAAACAAAAAAAAAACGTCCACCCTTCTGCTAAGGTTCTTTTACCCTCTTCAAACCTTTTGTTCTAAGGCTTGAGGTGATATTAAACTAAACTACTTCTTACCGTGTTATTGATTTTCCCCCCGTGCCTGCATCTCTCTTCAGCTGTTGTATTTGAACTTGCTGGTTGGAGAAGCAATAGAGTAGGTCACAGGGTCTGAGAACAGCTAAGCTTCAAAATGGCAGCAGAGGTGGTGCATATTCATAGATCAATGTTGTTTGAAATTGGTCAAAAAGCCAGCAATGTCGGATTTTGTCCTTATCTGAGAAAGTGTAGGAGCACCTAGTTCCAAGATGGTGGCGCCCAGTATAAACATGCAGAGCTTCACCAAAACGCATCCAATAGGATAATGGCTTTAAAGAGAGCTGCAGACGCAAGAGGGAAACAAATATGGGGAGGAGTAGTTATGCTATTGTAGTTGTGACCAGCATGAAAAAGGTTGAGATTTTGATGTGTAAATCACCATACTGGTATACATCAACAGTGCAGCTTTTGTAATGTTAGTTTTTAAATGAAAACTAACTCCCCTAACCATGACGTCACAAATTGCTGCCCATCTATGATTGTTACTCCTGTAGATACACTTATCACTAGTGTTGTTGCTAAAACCAACCGCTCATATCACCAGCAGTTAATGAGATTAAGAAGCGCTGCTCATCACTTCAGATAAGACTGCTGTGCATCACATCTTTTTTTTTGTTGTGCTGATTCAGTACTCATTTGCATATTTCCCTTGTGGCAACACACACTGATATAATATCCCATTGTTTGCCATAGCTTTGCTTGCTGAGAACAAATATGCATTTGTTTGTTTTTTATATAAACAGGACATCAATTTTATTTTCATTAACCCTTTAAGGACACAGCTTTCAGTTTGCTCAATTGTTTTATGACGGAAAAATTCCGTCATATGTCCTTAAGAGGTTAAAGGGACAGTCTAATTCCAAGTGTTTTATTATTTATAAATATAGATAATCCCTTTATTACCCTTTCACCAGTTTTGCGCAGCCAACATGGCTATATTAATACACTTTTTACCTCTGTGATTACCTTGTATCTAAGCCTCTTCTGACAGCCCCCTAATCACATGACTATTGGTTTGCATTTTAGCCAATTAATGCTGTCTTGCACAACTCCATGTGTGAGCACAATGTTATCTATATGGTCCACATGAAGTAGTTGTCTCTTGTTGTGAAAAGCAAATAAATAAGCATGTGATAAGAGGCTGTCTGTAGTGGCTTAAAACAGGCAGAAATTTAGAGATTGAAATGTTATAAAGTATATTAATATAACAATGTTGGTTGTGCAAAGCTGGGTAGTAAAGGTGTTATCTATCTTTTTAAACAATAACTATTTTGGTGTAGACTGTCCCTTTAAAGGGACACTGAACCCAAATTTTTTCTTTCGTAATTTAGATAGAGCATGCAATTTTAAGCAACTTTCTAATTTACTCCTTTTATCAATTTTTCTTTGTTCTCTTGCTATCTTTATTTGAAAAAGAAGGCATCTAAGCTTTTTTTCTTGGTTCAGATCTGGACAGCACTTTTTGATTGATGGATGAATTTATCCACCAATCAGCAAGGACAACCCAGGTTGTTCACCAAAAATGGGCCGCCATCTAAACTTACATTCTTGCATTTCAAATAAAGATACCAAGTGAATAAAGAAAATTTGTTAATAGGAGTAAATTAGAAAGTTGCTTAAAATTTCATGTTCTATATGAATCACAAAATAAAAAAAATTGGGTTCAGTGTCCCTTTAAGTACACATTTATTACCAATCAAAGCTACAGTTCAAGTAGGGTGCTGCTAGTTTAGGGTAGGGTTATTTATAGACCATAACATAGATGCTACAGTGACAGAACTTCGGTGTTTGCAACTAGTGCAGCATAGGAGAAAACCTGTCATAAAGTTTGGGTATGTGCTCATCACACATGGCGTTTCCTGTTGGTGAGATTTTAATGCTGCTGGTTTGATTGCTAGTTTACCAAGCGGTACACTCCTGGTGACATTATGGCTTCATGTTCCTTTCTCCTGTAACAATTCGTAACAAACGATTAAGCCTCACTGGACTGAGCTATAGGTTTTTATTTAAACCTTCCTATTACATTGGAGACTTAAGTAACCATTGTTTAGAATTTCATTGAATCTAAGCACAACAGTAACAGGCTTCATTCCTGAATAAACCACATATCTAACCAAATGGTTACTGCATATATTGCCATGTACGTCCAACAAAGCAATCAAATGATGATAGTGTTTCTCAACTCCAGTCATTAGAGTACAATAACATGTTAGATTTCCAAGATGTTTTAATTAGCAACTGATCAGATGTTTTACCTGTCCTCTAACTAATATAATCCTTAAAAAAAATCTGATCTGTGTGCCTTAAAGGGGCACTGAACCCAAATTTTTTTCTTTCATGATTCTGATGCAATTTTAAGCAACTTTCTAATTTACTCCTATTAACTTTTCTTCGTTCTCTTACTATCTTTATTTAAAAAAGAAGGCACCTAAGCTAAGGAGCCAGCAAATGTTTGGTTCAGTACCATGGACAGCACTTGTTTATTGGTGCTGTCCAATCTGCAAGGACAACCCAGGTTGTTCACCAAAAATGGGCCGGCATCTAATCTTACATTCTTACTTTTCAAATAAATATACCAAGAGAATGAAGAAAATTTGATAATAGGAGCAAAATAGAAAGTTGCTTAAAATTGCATGCTCTATCTGAAACTGAGAAACACACAGTTGTAACCTATACAGTTTAAATCCTATAATATTTCCACTGCCATCAAAATACTTGACTTTAAAACTGATATAAAAACATTTTCTAAACAGATACATATCAAAGCCCCAGAGCACAACAAAACAACCCATAACTAATAAATACAATTTTAAATAAACATTAAAGTATTACAATTTCTACTTGTGGTTTAAAAAAACTAGAACATTTATTTAAAAAAAAAAAGTCAATTTGCCCTAAACACATCATTGTGCAACATTTTTGTATTTTAAGCACAGATTGACATGACAGGGAAACCTTGTTTTCAATGCTGTACTACTTACTTTTTTTCTTTTCTTTTAAGGTATTACTAAAATCAAAAGGGACATAGTTTTTGCTGCCAGCTTGTACCTCTAATGAAATGAACTCTAAATAGACAACACAATGCATTGTGCATCTGGACTCAAACACACTGTTGCAGTGACCAGTCTCGGTACATGAAGATGCATTTGTACAAGGGAAATCCAGGATGGGCAGATGTGATTGTTTTTAATTGTTTCAGTGGTATACACATGAATCCCTTGCTACGTGCAGACAGACCTTGCCATTACCAGCAATATACAGCATAAAGCAAATTCACACTTGTTCTTGTTTGTACATAAACAGCGTTACAATATTTTAATAAAAAATATACAATTTGAATACCACATTTCCATTTTTTGTGTAGAGCTGATAAATGCTTCAAACAATTAAGCCTTTTTTATAAAGCTATGTAATATATATATATGTGTGTGTGTGTTCATTTTATTATATACAGGTAAATAAAGTGGGCACCCAACAAATATAGCAGCAGCAGTCCAATAATCTCTTTGATGCTGGAGAGGCTACCAGTATGTTGCCTTTGCTCCTCTTGCACTTAAGGGGTTAAAGGCTTTTCTTTCCTTTTATATTGTGTTAACTCTTAGCAATTCTCGGTCTAAAAGCAGAATGTGTTTAGTGGCAAGAAGGCATTTTCATGGCTGGATACTGTTTCCATAGTGGTTTCCATTTGTTGAAGTTTCACGAAGTGTAGTATGGGAATCTTCTTCTTTGTTAAAGCCATTATTCTTGTGTTTAAAGAAATCTGACACGAACGCAACCTGTTTAGAAAGAAAGTTTGTTAGAAAGATGTACATTTCCTAGTCTCTCATTAGCTATAGTAATAATTGTGATCTATTGTCAAATTTATTGCGTAGAATCTTTAAAAGGACATGAAAGTCAAAAATAAGCTTTCCTGATTTAGATAAAGCATGCAATTTTAGGTGACTTAACCGGTTTTAAATTGTCTTTGTTTTCTTAGTATCCTTTGAGTAATAGCATACTTAAGTAAGCACTACTCGGAGCTGATTGGTGGCTACACCAATGCCTCTTCTCATTGGGTCATCAGATGTGTTAGCTTCCAGTAATGCATTCCTGTTCCCGAGAGGACTTGAACACCTTTGCAGAAGTTAAATGCATGGTTCTAAGCAATAGTGCAGTAATAAAAGGCTGATATTGCACTCTCTTGCATATGGGTAACGCATAAGAGCAATTTTATCACTACCTCTAAACAAGTTAGCAGCAAGACATACTTCCCAACTACATTAAAATGTGTTCTGTGACTAAACATGAACTTTGTATCCATAGGAAAGATGAACTTAAAAATGTTTATTCTAATTATGAGGAACTAAAAAAAAAAGCAATGTGCACAGCTTCAGGTCCATCACAAAATATTACTATACAGAGATTCTAGTTTTGATTAGTTTGGGGTGTAACCGTTGCCCTGGCATCATCATGGCCTAGGCTACCTGAAATAATTATTTTTATCAGGTTTATCTTTTTAAACAATACTTAATACAAGGACAAAAAGCCGTAGAGCTGCTGATCACATTGTCAGATGAGGGATTCACAGCCCACACACTGTGCTTAGCGTTGCACTGTTTATTGCTGTTTTGTTATAGAATGGTCGTCACTGCATCATCACTTATAATAAATTGCTCAAAGAACAACACATATGCAGTCCGAAGCCATGTACATTAACCAGCATAATACAGTATTTTTCAGAGATTGCATTGTTTGTGGAAGATCCACAGTCATATCCCTCATGTAAAATGGAATTAGTGCCTTTCATTTAAAAATACTCTTGTTTCGGAATGCATAAGTAGCGCTAAGCCTGGTATTATTCTATACAGTAGAGCAATAAACATCACATTTCTGATGTAATGAAGAAAGCAACAGTTCTATAAGTAGACACTACTATCTCAATGTAATATAGAATTGTATAGTTATCTGTTAACAATGCTAAAAAACATAAGTATTTATTTAAAGATATTCTACCGACTTTAACAAATAGAGCAAAGGGACTTACAATCAGTACAGCTACGATCGCTCCCTGTATGAGACCAGTAAGAACATCACTCCAGTGGTGCTTGTAGTCAGATACTCTAGAAAGACCGACATAGACTGAAACTGCGACAAAAGCAAACTGGAGGGTGGGGCGTATGAGTCTGGCCCAATCTCCTTTCATTCTTGACTGAAGATATAGCTAGAATTGAAAATAATAATGTAATTAGTGTAACTGACAAGGGCTATTCATCACTAGGTTTAAAGTAGATACATTTTTTATTTTGAAGTTTGAAATAGATTTGGTGAGGTACAATTAGCTGAACTTTTAAAAATATATTTCAACATAATTAGTTTATAAAAGATGCTCTCTTGAATGGGTAGAGAGAAACTGAACCCAAAAATGTTATACAGAGCACAAAAATGTCTTTATTTAATAACCAGATCAGGTATCATCAATACTGATTTAGCACCCTTTCCTTCTGATAGTAGCTAAGCAAGAACCTATTTGTAGATAGGAAAACCATAAGAAGACTTGCACAAGTTTTAGTTTGTAGACATCAGGCCTGTCCACTTATTTCAGAATTAAACCTATTTTTTTTCTTAAAGAGATAGTAAACCCAATTTTTTTTTTTCTTTAATGATTTGGATAGAGCATGCAGTTTTAAGCAACTTTCTAATGTCCTCTTATTAAAAATATTTCTTTGTTCTCTTGCTATATTTATTTGAATAGGCAGGAATAAAAGCTTTGGAGCCGGCCTATTTTTTGTTTAGTACCTTGGATAGGTTGGCTAATTGGTGCCTGCATTTAGCTATCCAATCAGCAAGCGCAACCCAGGTTCTCAACCTAAAATGGGCTGGCTCCAAAGCTTTTATTCCTGCTTTTTAAAATAAATATAGCAAGATAATGAAGAAAAATTGATAATAGAAGTAAATTAGAAAGCTTCTTAAAATGGCATGCTCTATCTGAACCATGAAAGAAAAAAAAAACATAATTTATGTAAGAATTTACCTGATAAATTAATTTTTCATATTGGCAAGAGTCCATGAGCTAGTGACGTATGGGATATACATTCCTACCAGGAGAGGCAAAGTTTCCCAAACCTCAAAATGCCTATAAATACGCCCCCCACCACACCCACAATTCAGTTTAACGAATAACCAAGAAGTGGGGTGATAAGAAAGGAGCGAAAGCATCAACGAGGAATTGGAATAATTGTGCTTTATACAAAAAAATCATAACCACCACAAGAAAAGGGTGGGCCTCATTGACTCTTGCCAATATGAAAGAAATGAATTTATCAGGTAAGTTCTTACATAAATTAGGTTTTCTTTCATGTAATTGGCAAGAGTCCATGAGCTAGTGACATATGGGATAGCAAATACCCAAGATGTGGAACTTCCACGCAAGAGTCACTAGAGAGGTAGGGATAAAATAAAGACAGTTTCAATCTTTATAATGAAAAAAACTGAAATTATAAGCAGAAGAATCAAACTGAAACAGCTGCCTGAAGTACTATTCTACCAAAAACTGCTTCTGAAGAAGAGAAAACATCAAAATGGTAGAATTTAGTAAAAATATGCAAAGACCACCAAGTCATTGCTTTGCAAATCTGATCAACAGAAGTTTCATTCTTAAAAGCCCAGGAAGTAGAAACTGACCTAGTAGAATGAGCCGTAATCCTCTGAGGCGGGGATTAACTCAACTCCAAATAAGCATGATGAATCAAAAGCTTTAACCAAGATGCCAAAGAAATGGCAGAAGCCTTCTGACCTTTCCTAAAACCAGAAAAGATAACAGACTAGAAGTCTTTCTGAAATCTTAGTAGCTTCAACATATTTCCAAACTCTTACCACATCCAAAGAATGTAAGGATCTTTCCAAAGAATTCTTAGGATTAGGACACAAGGAAGGGACAATAATTCCTCTACTAATGTTAGAATTCACAACTTTAGGTAAAAATTTAAATGAAGACAGCAAAACCACCTTATCCTGATGAAAAATCAGAAAAAAGGAGACTCACAAGAAAGAGCAGATAATTCAAAAACTGTTCTAGCAGAAGAGATGGCCAAAAGGAACAATACTTTTCATGAAAGTAATTCAATGTTCAAAGAATGCATATGCTCAAACGGAGGAGCCTGTAAAGCCCTCAGAACCAAATTAAGACTCCAAGGAGGAGAAATTGGCTTAATGTCAGGCTTGATACAAACCAAAGCCTGAACAAAACAATGAATATCAGAAAGATTAGCAAATTTTTCTGTGAAACAGAACAGAACGAGCAGAAATTTGTCCTTTCAAGGAACTTGCAGACAAAAAACCTTATCCAAACCATCCTGAAGAAACTATTAAATCCTAGGAATTCTAAAAAGAATGCCAAGAGAATTATGAGAAGAGCATCATGAGATGTAAGTCTTCCAAACTCGATAATAAATCTCTCTAGACGCAGATTTACGAGCCTGCAACATAGTATTAATCACTGAGTCAGAGAAACCTCTATGACTAAGTACTAAGCGTTAAATTTCCATGCCATCAAATTTAATAATTTGAGTTCCTGACGGAAAAAACGAATGTCAAGATATAAGGTCTGGCCTTAATGGAAATGACCAAGATTGGCAACTGGACATCCGAACAAGAACCATATACCCAAACCTGTGCGGCCATGCTGGAGCCACCAGCAGCACAAAAGATTGCTCCCTGATGATTTTGCAAATCACTCTAAAAAGAAGAACCAGAGGCGAAAAAATATAGGCAGGTTGATAACTCCAAGGAAGTGTCAATGCATACACTGCTTCCACCTGAGGATCCCGGACCTGAATAGGCACCTGGGAAGTTCCTTGTTTAGATGAGATGCCATCAGATCTATTACTGGAAGCCCTCACATCTGAACAATTTGAAAAAACACATCTGGGTAAAGACCATTTTCCCGGATGTAAAGCTTGATTGACAGAGATAATCCGCTTCCCAATTGTCTATACCTGGGAAATGGGCCGCAAAAATTAGACAGGAGCTGGATTTAGCCCAAGCAAGTATCCAAGATACTTCTTTCACAGCCTAAGGACTGATAGTCCCACCCTGATGATTGACATACGCCACAGTTGTGACATGGTCTGTCTGAAAAACAAAAAAAGTCTCTCTCTTCAAAAAGAAGCCAAAAAACTGAAGAACTCTGAGAAATGCACGGAGTTCCAAAATATTGAATGGTAATCTCGCCTCCTGAGATTTCCAAACCCCTTGTGCTGACAGAGATCCCCGACAGCCTCCCAACCTAAAAGACTCGCATCTGTAGTGATCATGGTCCAGGTTGGATGAACCGAAGAGACCCGTAGAACTATATGATGGTGATCTAACCACCAAGTCAAAGATAGTTGAACATTGGGATTCAAAGATATAAAAAGTGATATCCTAGAATCCCTGCACCATTAATTTAGCATAAAAAACTGGAAAGGTTTCATATGAAAATGAGCAAAGGGAATCAAATCCAATGCTGCAGCCATGAGACCTAAAACTTTAATGCATATAGCAACTGAAGGAAATAATAGAGACTGAAGGTTCCGACAAACGGAACCCAATAAAATTGTCACTTGTCTGTTAGAGATAAAGACATTGACACAATCTATCTGGAAACCTAAAAAAGGTGACCCTTGTCTGAGGAATCAAGGAGCTTTTGATAAAAAGATCCTCCAACTATGTCTTTGAAGAAACAACAAAAGTTGAATCGTATGAGATTCTGCAGAACAAAAAGACTGAGCCAGTACCACGAGAGCGTCCAAATAAGGAAACACTGAGAACCTTGAAAAGATTCTTAGAGCTGTCGCTAGACCAGAAGGTAAAGCAACAAATTGGTAATGCTTGTCAAAAAAAGAGAATCTCAGAAAAACATAATTTATGTAAGAACTTACCTGATAAATTCATTTCTTTCATATTGGCAAGAGTCCATGAGCTAGTGACGTACGGGATATACATTCCTACCAGGAGGGGCAAAGTTTCCCAAACCTCAAAATGCCTATAAACACTCCCCTCACCACACCCACAATTCAGTTTAACGAATAGCCAAGAAGTGGGGTGATAAGAAAGGAGCGAAAGCATCAAACAAGGAATTGGAATAATTGTGCTTTATACAAAAAAATCATAACCACCACAAAAAAGGGTGGGCCTCATGGACTCTTGCCAATATGAAAAATTAATTTATCAGGTAAGTTCTTACATAAATTATGTTTTCTTTCATGTAATTGGCAAGAGTCCATGAGCTAGTGACGTATGGGATAGCAGATACCCAAGATGTGGAACTTCCACGCAAGAGTCACTAGAGAGGCAGGGATAAAATAAAGACAGCCAATTCCGCTGAAAAAACAATCCACAACCCAAATCAAAAAGTTTTAATCTTTAGAATGAAAAAAACTGAAATTAAAAGCAGAAGAAACAAACTGAAACAGCTGCCTGAAGTACTTTTCTACCAAAAACTGCTTCCGAGGAGGAAAAAACATCAAAATGGTAGAATTTAGTAAAAGTATGCAAAGAAGACCAAGTTGCTGCTTTGCAAATCTGATCAACAGAAGCTTCATTCTTAAAAGCCCAGGAAGTAGAAACTGACCTAGTAGAATGAGCCGTAATCCTTTGAGGCGGGGATTTACCCGACTCCACATAAGCATGATGAATCAAAAGCTTTAACCAAGATGCCAAAGAAATGGCAGAAGCCTTCTGACCTTTCCTAAAACCAGAAAAGATAACAAATAAACTAGAAGTCTTACTGAAATCTTAGTAGCTTCAACATAATATTTCAAAACTCTGACCACATCCAAAGAATGTAAGGATATTTCCAAAGAATTCTTAGGATTTAGGACACAAGGAAGGAACAATAATTCCTCTATTAATGTTGTTAGAATTCACAACTTGAGGTAAAAATTTAAATAAAGACAGCAAAAACCGCCTTATCCTGATGAAAAATCAGAAAAGGAGACTCACAAGAAAGAGCAGATAATTCAAAAACTCTTCTGACAGAAGAGATGGCCAAAAGGAACAATACTTTCCATGAAAGTAATTTAATGTCCAAAGAATGCATATGCTCAAATGAAAGCCTGTTAAGCCCTCAGAACCAAATTAAGACTCCAAGGAGGAGAAATTGGCTTAATGACAGGCTTGATACGAACCAAAGCCTGAACAAAACAATGAATATCAGAAAGATTAGCAATTTTTTCTGTGAAACAGCACAGAAAGAGCAGAGATTTGTCCATTCAAGGAACTTGCAGACAAAACCTTATGAAGAAACTATAACATTCTAGGAATTCTAAAAGAATGCCAAGAGAAATTATGAGAAGAGCATCATAAGATGTAAGTCTTCCAAACTCGATAATAAATCTTTCTAGACACAGATTTACGAACCTGCAACATAGTATTAATCACCGAGTCAGAGAAACCTCTATGACTAAGCGTTTTAATTTCCATACCATCAAATTTAATAATTTGATTTCCTGATGGAAAAAAACTAATCTTAAGGTCTGGCCTAAATGGAAGTGACCAAGGTTGGCAACTAGACATCCGAACAAGAACCATATACCAAAACCTGAGCAGCCATGCTGGAGCCACCAGCAGCACAAACGATTGCTCCATGATGATTTTGAAAAATCACTCTTAAAAGAAGAACCAGAAGGAGCAAAAATATAGGCAGATTGATAACTCCAAGGAAGTGTCAATGCATACACTGCTTCCGCCTGAGGATCCCCGAACCTGAATAGGTACCTGGGAAGTTTTCTTGTTTAGATGAGATGCCATCAGAACTATTACTGGAAACCCTCACATCTGAACAATTTGAAAAAAACACATCTGGGTAAAGAGACCATTCTCCCGGATGTAAAGCTTGATTGACAGAGAAAATCCGCTTCCCAATTGTCTAAACCTGGGATATGGACCGCAGAAATTAGACAGGAGCTGGATTTAGCCCAAGCAAGTATCTGAGATACTTCTTTCACAGCCTAAGGACTGATAGTCCCACCCTGATGATTGATATACGCCACAGTTGTGACATTGTCTGTCTGAAAAACGTCTCTCTCTTCAAAAAGAAGCCAAAACTGACGAACTCTGAGAATGCACGGAGTTCCAAAATATTGAATGGTAATCTCGCCTCTTGAGATTTCCAAACCCCTTGTGCTGACAGAGATCCCCAGGCAGCCTCCCAACCTAAAAGACTTGCATCTGTAGTGATCAATGTCCAGGTTGGATGAATCGAAGAGACCCGTAGAACTATATGATGGTGATCTAACCACCAAGTCAAAGATAGTTGAACATTGGAATTCAAAGATATTAAAAATGATATCCTAGAATCCCTGCACCATTAATTCAGCATAAAAAAACTGGAAAGGTTTCATATGAAAATGAGCAAAGGGAATCGAATCCAATGCTGCAGCCATGAGACCTAAAACTTCAATGCATATAGCTACTGAAGGAAATAATAGAGACTGTTACAAACTGCTATTTGTAACTGGCCCTTTAAATGAAAAATTGCCCTGCTTCCATGGATCATGGAGAAGCCTATTTGCCAGCCTCCTTCCTCATGACTATGGCCCCTGGAAGATTGTGCCCCTGAGAACATATTAACTTTTATTGGGTGTGTATGGCCCTTTAAGAACCGTCTGGGGACATATTGTGATTTTGGTGAACAATGCCCCTTTAAGACTATGTCCCCAGACCTGTAAAATAGCTTGTCCCTGGCTTTCTCCCACTTGGTTCAGTGAATGGGACTTGCTGAGCCAGGTGCCACACAGGCAGAGTGTTCCACAGAGGGGGAGCACTGTTACAGAGGCATTGGTTTTCATTGTGTGCCATTAAGTGCTATGTGACAGACCCTTCGGTCAGAACTAAAGAGATAACTTTGTTCAGCTTCAAGAAGCATTCTAAATACAAGTTTGCTGGGATCAGCTCTAATTAATTTTAGTGAAAAACATTCCCATTGTCTAATCAGACTGCTAGTAGTGATAAGGTGGACTGCATTGTTTTCTTTTGTGTAATGTTATCTGCTGTTGTGGCCTGTAAAAGGGCGTTGTCTCGCTATCTAAATGCATCAAATGTGTGATTGGGGATTTTATGCCTCCCCGAGAGTGTCTTTTTTAATGGAACCTCAATAAATAGCAGGCTGTGTGTTCCAGCACATCAGACCTATTCTGTCCCTCTAACTTGCAGCTTTGACTCATGTTTGTAGGGGCCAGCTATATCACTACAGGGATTGCTATGTTTTTCATACTCCCTTAGCTACAGGGATTGCTACAGAAGGAAGAGGTTCACATACTGGAGCCTGGTCGTAGGTCCAGGGCGCAGAGCAGACGGCGAGATACCAGCCCAGCAGCGGTGGTGGTTCATAGAGTCTGCATTACGTATGGTGGCTACTAAGCAGTTATAGTGTCTACGGTGCTGATGATCCTTTGGGGAGCGCTAGGAGCATCCTTTTCTACGGTCCAACTTCCAGCCAGCCTGGAGGCAACCGTAACAGAGACTGAAGGTTCCGACAAACTGAACCCAATATAATTGTCTCCTGTCTGTTAGAGACAAAGACATTGACACAATCTATCTGGAAACCTAAAAAAGGTGACCCTTGTGTGAGCAACCAAGGATCTTTTGATAAAAAGATCCTCCAACCATGTCTTAGAAGAAACAACAAAAGTTGAATCGTATGAGATTCTGGAGAACGAAAAGACTGAGCCAGTACCACGAGATCGTCCAAATAAGGAAACACTGAGAACCTTGAAAAGATTCTCAGAGCTGTCGCTAGACCAGAAGGAAAAGCAACAAATTGGTAATGCTTGTCAAAAAAAAGAGAATCTCAGAAAATGAAAATAATCTGAATGAAAACAGAAGAAGAAGATATGCATCTATTGTATCTATTGTAAACAAATAATGCCCTTACTGACCAAAAAGGCAGAATAGACCATATAAACACATTTCTGAAAGAAGGAACTCTTATCTGACAAATCAAAAAGATTTTCTATCTTTGGGACAATGAATAGTTTTGAACAAAACCACAAACCGTGTTCCTGAAATGGAACTGGTATGAATACCCCAGATAACTCCAGGCCTGAGCAGCGACTTGAGACCCCAACGGGTAACCAGCTGCGCCTCACAAGCACCCAACACATACAGATCTGAAACATACTTCAGAAAAGTGTGAGCCTTTACTGGAATAGCTGGAATATGCTAGAGAGAAAAAAACTTCTCACAGGCGGTTTTACTCTGAATCCTATTCAGTACCCCAATCTAAGAAGTTTGGACCAAATTGAACCAAACAAATTTAAAAAAAGTCTTAACCTGCCCCTTACCAGCTAAGCTGGAATAAAAAAACGCACCTACATGTAAATTTGGGAGGCTGACTATGATCTTTTAAATAGCTTAAATTCATTCCATGTTGAAGAAAGCTTCCAATTATAAACATGTTACTTGGGGAAGAATTAGGATTCCGTTACTTATTAAGAACAAACTAATATAAGCTTAAGATTTACTCTTAGAACTCAATCTTGAAGCAACAAAAAACTCCCTTCCCCAGAGTAACAGTTTGAAAAAATGTAATCCAATTGTGAACCAAATAATTGATTACCTTGGAAAAAAAGAAATATGGATTTTAGAAATCAAATTAGCATTCCAAGATTAAGTCACAAAGTTCTTCTAGCTAAAAATAGCTAAAGACATAGATTTAACCTCAATTGTGAAAATATAAAAAAAATGACAGATGAAATTATTAGCATGTTGATCAACTTAATGCTAAAACAAATCATAATCCGATACTTGTTGCACTAAAGTATCCAACCAGAAAGTTGAAGCATTTGCAACATCAGCCAAATAAATTGCAGGCCTAAGGAAAGGACCTGAAATAAAATATTTTTCCTTAAATAAGATACAAGTTTCCCATCTGAAGGGAAAAAAAATAAAAAAATACTATTTTCTATAAGAATAGTAGTATGTTTAGCAAGAGTAGAGATAGCCCTATTAACTTTGGGGATCTTTCCTCAAAACTTTTAAACTAACTGCCGGCAAAGGATACAATTTAAAAACCTTAAAGAAGGAATAAAAGAAGTCCCAGGGAGGACTTCCGGTTGGCGGCGTGTTAAGATGGCCACGGCTTTATAGAGCTCCAAGTATACTCTCTACTCTTTAGCACAATCGTGGCTACATCTTTTGCCATCCATCTCTCCATTGGCAGTTTAGGTGCCCAGGACCTTTTGTGGATCGGGACATTTCATCTCCTGGCCACCGAGAAGTCGGATAAGAATTTTAAAGCCGTTAGGCATTTACTCTGCAACGCATCATAAAGACAAGATGGCGCATGTTATCAAGGACATTTCTGCGCTTCTCTTACCATTGTTTGATAATTTACTATTATCATTGGAAAGCATATTACAAGACTCTCATATCAATAGAGGACCAGTATCTGGCGCAGAAATTGTGGAGCTGGCACAGAATCTACCCGTTCTACACAGCGCCGCTGAGAACAGCGGTAAACATCAAGAGCTCATAGGTATGGGCGTCCCTGAGATAGCTTTTTCTGAAGCTCCCCAAGCTGAAAACCCGGCCGCAACCGAATCAAAGAAGGCCCCCCAGGATTATAAGCCGGACTCGAGAAATATGGGGACAAAACAGTGTTTAACTCATCAAGAGTACATCGGGGACTGCGCTATCATCATCAACTTGCCTACGTCCCACGAAGCCATGCTTCCAAATAGCGTTACTAAGACTATGGAAACCAAACAGAATGCGGCTCTGTATATAGAACTTCTCCAGATCACGGATCCCTGCTTATCGTTGCTGAACTGTCATTGGCGACTTTGTCCCATTGCTTCCGAGACTGCACCCGACGTTCTTATTCTTGCACAAATTAATGTTGCTGACAGGTCTATACCCAGCAGGGCTTGCACATCACACATTATTACTTAAAAAAATGCCAAGCTTTCCTGAACTCTGCTTGCACATAGTCCGCATAGGGGTTGGTTAAGTTAGGTGTGAAGTCCTTTCCTGACGTGCTTGTACTTTAAGGCATGGCGATTTGGATAGTGTTTATATCTCTTGTGATACTAACCACTTATCTTGTGTGCTGCTTTAACACATTTAAAGGTTACACAATACAATCAGACTGGTGCCATTTGTAGCACACATCCTCAGAAGGTGATTCACACTGAGCTCATGCTCCCTTACGACTGGATGCCCTACACTGGCTTACAAGCCCCGCCTCTGACTCTAGCTTACGGATTGAAGACAGCACACATTGACAGATTTTGCATAGTAATATTTGAGACACAATTAGTTTTAGGGCACCCCATTAGATTTACTTAAAATAGGAGACATGATTGGGTCACACTTAAACATCCCACATCTTATGTGGGTTCACTCTGCTATTGCTTGATGTTTCTTCTAAATTTCCTCATTCTACTACCACCCTCACATGTTCATCTTACACATATAAGCTAGATATAAGCTAGATATGCTCAATGGTTCAGCCTCTCTTCACTTTATATGTGCTTTATAAGTGGGATAACATTCTGTTTTTTGATGGAAGCATATTCTAATTCAGCCCAGTTTCTGCAAAACTGCTAACATCTTATACGTGAATCACACTTTAAACAGGTTTTTGTTGTTCTGTTTGTTCTGTGTTAAATTGCTTGTTTGTTGTTTTTTTGTGATATTTTGTTCGTTTACTGTTTTATGTTATCAAAATGAGACACAATAGCCCTCCCCCCATGGCTTAGAAACAACTTAGTATATCTACTCCTAATGCTGTATGCATAGACAGAATTTATCTATATAGATTCAGGCTTAATTTTAGAAGCATCATACAGAAGACATCTTAAATTGGTATATTCTCACAGGTATAATGTGTCTATCCTCATGCCTTCTACTCTTCTTACGTTGCTCCTGTACTCTGCAAATCACATCAACGTATTGTAGACCTTTATGGGGGAATTAAGTGTATAACTGTATATTCCATTTACCCCACGTCTCTCTAAAATTCATTCACCCCAAAGTTAGAACAGCTAAGTATCATGTTTGCTCGCACCCATCAACGCAATTTTAATTGTGGCGACACAAATTGTCACCTCCCTAATGTTATCTTGAATGTTTGACTGTGTGGTTTATTTTGGCCCCAGACTTCTGGTCATGCTGGGTTTTTCTATTTCATTTTCTTGCATTTTATTTTAACTAAAAATTGAGTTTCCTACATCTATTAGAAAGCATAATTTCACACCATGATCCATGAGGGCTAGCTGTACCTTGATTTACCAAAATGTTTCTGCAAACTGAGGCTTCAATACATACTTAAACTTCTGCTTTGAATTATAGCCAGACAAACCTGATCACTGTAAGCAGCCTACCCATATCACACTCATACTTACCAAGAATTTATTACATCATTGCGTGCAGGCAGTACAAAGGCAGCCACACTTTCCATACTGGGTCATTCCCCATACGTCTCTAGCTGGGGTGCATTGTTTTTTTTTTTTTGTTTTTTTTTTGTTTTTTTTTAGTTTAGTTTATATGGGTAGTATAGATGTCTTCCTTTGTGGTTTTGCTTTGTGTTGTTAGTTAAGATTTGTGTTATTAACATTTAAAACTAAGGAGTGCAGGTGCAATATGATAACTCTCCCTGTAGGAATTATTTCATATTAAAACGAGGCGTTAATGCCAATTTGCCGTTACTTATTGTATCTGAGAGCAACAATTCCACTACCGATATTGCATTGATATTTCACATGTTATACTCATTCCATGATATTATTGATGTTGTCGCGGTGACTCTGCATGTCAATGTATGTACTTGATTATTTGTACCTGTGCTTCTTTAATAAAAAGAATTTGAAAAAAAAAAAAAAGAAGAAGTCCCAGGCCTATTCCATTCCCTAGTATCATGAACTGGGAAAAAAACCTCTGAAGAAACCACAGGAGGTTAATGAGCAAAATTTAAATGTTAGCTAGTCTTAAATCAAAAGAACTAGACTCCTCAATATCCAATATAATCAACACCTTTTCAACAACGAATGTACTCTATTTAAAAAAAAAAAAAAAAAGTAGATTTGTTAGTGTCAAATATCTGATGAAGTATATTCTAAATGAGAAAAAACATAATTTATGTAAGAACTTACCTGATAAATTCATTTCTTTCATATTAGCAAGAGTCCATGAGCTAGTGACGTATGGGATATACATTCCTACCAGGAGGGGCAAAGTTTCCCAAACCTCAAAATGCCTATAAATACACCCCTCACCACACCCACAAATCAGTTTAACGCATAGCCAAGAAGTGGGGTGATAAGACAAAAGTGCGAAAGCATAAAAAATAAGGAATTGGAATATTTGTGCTTTATACAAAAAATCATAACCACCACAAAAAGGGTGGGCCTCATGGACTCTTGCTAATATGAAAGAAATGAATTTATCAGGTAAGTTCTTACATAAATTATGTTTTCTTTCATGTAATTAGCAAGAGTCCATGAGCTAGTGACATATGGGATAATGACTACCCAAGATGTGGATCTTCCACGCAAGAGTCACTAGAGAGGGAGGGATAAAATAAAGACAGCCAATTTCGCTGAAAATAATCCACACCCAAAATAAAGTTTAAATCTTATAATGAAAAAAAACTGAAATTATAAGCAGAAGAATCAAACTGAAACAGCTGCCTGAAGTACTTTTCTACCAAAAGCTGCTTCAGAAGAAGAACACATCAAAATGGTAGAATTTATTAAAAGTATGCAAAGAAGACCAAGTTGCTGCTTTGGAAATCTGATCAACCGAAGCTTCATTCCTAAACACCCAGGAAGTAGAAACTGACCTAGTAGAATGAGCTGTAATCCTTTGAGGCGGAGTTTTACCCGACTGGCCTTCTGACCTTTCCTAGAACCGGAAAAGATAACAAATAGACTAGAAGTCTTTCAGAAATTCTTAGTAGCTTCAACATAATATTTCAAAGCTCTAACTACATCCAAAGAATGCAATGATCTCTCCTTAGAATTCTTAGGATTAGGACACAATGAAGGAACCACAATTTCTCTACTAATGTTGTTAGAATTCACAACCTTAGGTAAAAATTTAAAAGAAGTTCGCAACACCGCCTTATCCTGATGAAAAATCAGAAAAGGAGACTCACAAGAAAGAGCAGATAATTCAGAAACTCTTCTAGCAGAAGAGATGGCCAAAAGAAACAAAACTTTCCAAGAAAGTAATTTAATGTCCAATGAATGCATAGGTTCAAACGGAGGAGCTTGAAGAGCCCCCAGAACCAAATTCAAACTCCAAGGAGGAGAAATTGACTTAATGACAGGTTTTATACGAACCAAAGCTTGTACAAAACAATGAATATCAGGAAGATTGCTCTTTCTGTTCTTTTTCACAGAAAGATTGCTAGAGATTTGTCCTTTCAAGGAACTTGCAGACAAACCTTTATCCAAACCATCCTGAAGAAACTGTAAAATTCTCGGAATTCTAAAAGAATGCCAGGAAAAATGATGAGAAAGACACCAAGAAATGTAAGTCTTCCAGACTAGATAATATATCTTTCTAGATACAGATTTACGAGCCTGTAACATAGTATTAATCACAGAGTCAGAGAAACCTCTTTGACTAAGAATCAAGCGTTCAATCTCCATACCTTTAAATTTAAGGATTTGAGATCCTGATGGTAAAAGGGACCTTGCGACAGAATGTCCGGTCTTAACGGAAGAGTCCACGGTTGGCAAGAGGCCATCCGGACAAGATCCGCATACCAAAACCTGTGAGGCCATGCTGGAGCTACCAGCAGAACAAACGAGCTTTCCTTCAGAATCTTGGAGATTACTCTTGGAAGAAGAACTAGAGGCGGAAAGATATAGGCAGGATGATACTTCCAAGGAAGTGACAATGCATCCACTGCATCCGCCTGAGGATCCCTGGATCTGGACAGATACCTGGGAAGTTTCTTGTTTAGATGAGAAGCCATCAGATCTATTTCTGGAAGTCCCCACATTTGAACAATCTGAAGAAATACTTCAGGGTGAAGAGACCATTCGCCCGGATGTAACGTTTGGCGACTGAGATAATCCGCTTCCCAATTGTCTATACCTGGGATATGAACCGCAGAAATTAGACAGGAGCTGGATTCCGCCCATACCAGTATTCGAGATACTTCTTTCATAGCCAGAGGACTGTGAGTCCCTCCTTGATGATTGATATATGCCACAGTTGTGACATTGTCTGTCTGAAAAAAAATGAACGATTCTCTCTTTAGAAGAGGCCATGACTGAAGAACTCTGAAAATTGCACGGAGTTCCAAAATATTTATTGGTAATCTCACCTCCTGAGATTCCCAAACCCCTTGTGCTGTCAGAGACCCCCAAACAGCTCCCCAACCTGTCAGACTTGCATCTGTTGAAATTACAGTCCAGGTCGGAAGAAAAAAAAAAAGCCCCCTGAACTAAACGATGGTGATCTGTCCACCACGTCAGAGAGTGTCGTACAATCGGTTTTAAAGATATTAATTGAGATATCTTTGTGTAATCCCTGCACCACTGATTCAGCATACAGATCTGAAGAGGTCGCATGTGAAAACGAGCAAAGGGGATCGCGTCCGATGCAGCAGTCATAAGACCTAGAATTTCCATGCATAAGGCTACCGAAGGGAATAATTGAGACTGAAGGTTTCGACAAGCTGAGATCAATTTTAGACGTCTCTTGTCTGTCAGAGACAGAGTCATGGACACTGAATCTATCTGGAAACCTAAAAAGGTTACCCTTGTCTGAGGAATCAATGAACTTTTCGGTAAATTGATCCTCCAACCATGATCTCGAAGAAACAACACAAGTCGATTCGTATGAGATTCTGCTAAATGTGAAGACTGAGCAAGTACCAAGATATCGTCCAAATAAGGAAATACCACAATACCCCGTTCTCTGATTACAGACAGAAGGGCACCGAGAACCTTTGTAAAAATTATTGGAGCTGTTGCTAGGCCAAACGGCAGAGCCACAAACTGGTAATGCTTGTCTAGGAAAGAGAATCTCAGAAACTGATAGTGATCTGGATGAATCGGAATATGCAGATATGCATCCTGTAAATCTATTGTGGACATATAATGCCCTTGCTGAACAAAAGGCAGGATAGTCCTTATAGTTACCATCTTGAATGTTGGTATCCTTACATAACGATTCAATATTTTTAGATCCAGAACTGGTCTGAAGGAATTCTCCTTTTTTTTTTATTATATTTTTTCATTTATTTAGTACATAAAAAAAATACAACATACAGAAAAAAGAAAAAATAGATAAAACAACACAAAAAAACAACGACATTTCGTAAATCATGTCTGGAGACACAGCTCCACCTCGCTACAAATCTGGTAACTCTATATACCTCAACACAAATAATGAATTAACCTAATGAAAATTAACAGACACTGATTCCAATCTTTGTTCGGCCTAAATAATTCTCAACGGCTACCTGCCTACAAATAATATGATTCTTTGAACAAAAAAAAAAAAAAAAAGCCCCCCTAACTCCGCCGCCCTCCCTCTCTATCCCCCCAGCAACACAATACCTTACCGCTGCCAGTGCGTCCCGAGCAGAGCAACCGACAGCTACCAGATTATACAACCGCGTTTACCCAGGATACTGGGAATACCCCTGCTACGACTAACAGTTACCATTTTGAATGTTGGTATCCTTACATAAAGATTCAATATTTTTAGATCCAGAACTGGTCTGAAGGAATTCTCCTTCTTTGGTACAATGAAGAGATTTGAATAAAACCCCAGCCCCTGTTCCAGAACTGGAACTGGCATAATTACTCCAGCCAACTCTAGATCTGAAACACATTTCAGAAATGCTTGAGCCTTCGCTGGATTTACTGGGACACGGGAAAGAAAAAATCTCTTTGCAGGAGGCCTTATATTGAAGCCAATTCTGTACCCTTCTGAAACAATGTTCTGAATCCAAAGATTGTGAATTGAATTGATCCAAATTTCTTTGAAAAAAGCGTAATCTGCCCCCTACCAGCTGGGCTGGAATGAGGGCCGCACCTTCATGTGAACTTGGGAGCTGGCTTTGGTTTTCTAAAAGGCTTGGATTTATTCCAGACTGGAGATGGTTTCCAAACTGATACCGCTCCTGTGGGTGAAGGATCAGGCTTTTGTTCCTTATTGTGACGAAAGGAACGAAAACGATTATTAGACCTGAATTTACCTTTAGATTTTTTATCCTGTGGTAAAAAAGTTCCTTTCCCTCCAGTAACAGTTGAGATAATAGAATCCAACTGAGAACCAAATAATTTATTACCCTGGAAAGAAAGGGAAAGCAAAGTTGGCTTAGAAGACATATCAGCATTCCAAGTTTTAAGCCATAAAGCTCTTCTAGCTAAAATAGCTAGAGACATATACCTGACATCAACTCTAATGATATCAAAGATGGCATCACAAATAAAGTTATTAGCATGTTGAAGAAGATTAACAATGCTATGAGAATTATGATCTGTTACTTGTTGCGCTAAAGCTTCTAACCAAAAAGTTGAAGCTGCAGCAACATCCGCTAAAGATATAGCAGGTCTAAGAAGATTACCTTAACATAAGTAAGCTTTTCTTAGAAAGGATTCAATCTTCCTATCTAAAGGATCCTTAAAGGAAGTACTATCTGCCGTAGGAAAAGTAGTACGTTTAGCAAGAGTAGAGACAGCCCCATCAACCTTAGGGATTTTGTCCCAAAACTCTAATCTGTCAGATGGAACAGGATATAATTGCTTAAAACGTTTAGAAGGAGTAAATTAATTACCCAAATTATTCCATTCCCTGGAGATTACTTCAGAAATAGCATCAGGGACAGGAAAAACTTCTGGAATAACTACAGGAGATTTAAAAATCTTATTTAAACGTTTAGATTTAGTATCAAGAGGACCAGAATCCTCTATTTCTAATGCAATTAAGATTTCTTTAAAGGGACACTGTAACCAAAATTTTTCTTTTGTGATTCAGATTGAGCATGAAATTTTAAGCAACTTTCTAATTTACTCCTATTATCAAATTTTCTTTATTCTCTTGGTATCTTTATTTGAAATGCAAGAATGTAAGTTTAGATGCCGGCCCATTTTTGGTGAACAACCTGGGTTGTCCTTGCTGATTGGTGGATAAATTCATCCACCAATAAAAAATTGCTGTCCAGAGTACTGAAACCAAAAAAAAAAGCTTAGATGCCTTCTTTTTAAAATAATGATAGCAAGAGAATGAAGAAAAATTGAAAATAGGAGTAAATTAGAAAGTTGCTTAAAATTGCATGCTCTTTCTGAATTACAATAGAAAAAATTTGGGTACAGTGTCCCTTTAAGTAAAGAACGAATAAATTCCATTTTGAATAAATATGAAGATTTATCAGCATCAACCTCTGAAACAGAATCCTCTGAAACAGAGGAATCATTATCAGAATGATGATGTTCATTTAAAAATTCATCTGAAAAATGAGAAGTTTTGAAAGACCTTTTACGTTTACTAGAAGGAGGAATAACAGACATAGCCTTCTTAATGGATTTAGACACAAAATCTCTTATGTTAACAGGAACACTAGTATTAGATGTTGATGGAACAGCAACAGGTAATGTAACATTACTAAAGGAAATATTATCTGCATTAACAAGTTTGTCATGACATTCATTACAAACAACAGCTGGAGGAACAGATACCACAAGTTTACAGCAGATACACTTAACTTTGGTAGATACAGCACCAGGCAGCGATTTTCCAGTAGTATCTTCTGACTCAGGGTCAATCTGGGACATCTTGCAATATGTAATAGAAAAAACTACATATAAAGCAAAATTTGATCAAATTCCTTAAATGACAGTTTCAGGAATGGGAAAAAATGCCAGTTAACAAGCTTCTAGCAACCAGAAGAAATAAATAAATGAGACTTAAATAATGTGGAGACAATAGTGACGCCCATATTTTTTAGCGCCAAAAAAGACGCCCACATTATTTGGCGCCTAAATGCTTTTGGCGCCAAAAATGACGTCACATCCGGAACGCCGACACTTTTGGCACAAAAAAACGTCAAAAATGACGCAACTTCCGGCGACACGTATGACGCCGGAAACAGAAAAAAAAAATGTGCGCCAAAAAAGTCCGCGCCAAGAATGACGCAATAAAATGATGCATTTTCAGCCCCCGCGAGCCTAACAGCCCACAGGGAAAAAAGTCAAATTTTAAGGTAAGAAAAAATTTGATTGATTCATGTGCATTATCCCAAATATGAAACTGACTGTCTGAAATAAGGAACGTTGAACATCCTGAGTCAAGGCAAATAAATGTTTGAACACATATTTAGAACTTTATAAAAAAGTGCCCAACCATAGCTTAGAGTGTAACAGAAAATAAGACTTACTTACCCCAGGACACTCATCTACATGTTGTAGAAAGCCAAACCAGTACTGAAACGAGAATCAGTAGAGGTAATGGTATATATAAAAGAGTATATCGTCGATCTGAAAAGGGAGGTAAGAGATGAATCTCTACGACCGATAACAGAGAACCTATGAAATAGACCCCGTAGAAGGAGATCATTGAATTCAAATAGGCAATACTCTCCTCACATCCCTCTGACATTCACTGCACGCTGAGAGGAAAACCGGGCTCCAACCTGCTGCGGAGCGCATATCAACGTAGAATCTAGCACAAACTTACTTCACCACCTCCATAGGAGGCAAAGTTTGTAAAACTGATTTGTGGGTGTGGTGAGGGGTGTATTTATAGGCATTTTGAGGTTTGGGAAACTTTGCCCCTCCTGGTAGGAATGTATATCCCATACGTCACTAGCTCATGGACTCTTGCTAATTACATGAAAGAAAACATCATCAGAGAAGGATAATTTAGTATGTTGTCGGTCATTTGAAAATTCATCAACTAAATGAGAAGTTTAAAAAAGACCTATAAATTTTATTAGAAGGCAGGATGTCAGACAAAGCCTTTAGGATAGAATCAGAAAAACATTCTCATAGATTCCTAGGTATATCTTGTACATTAGATGTAAAAAGAATAGCAATAGATAATGCATAAATACTAATGGACTCTGCATGTAAAAGTTTATCATGATAACTTATTACAAACCATAGCTAAAGATAAAATTCATAACATTAAAATAAACTAACTTAGCTTTGGTAGGAATGATATCAGTCATCAGGAATCCAACAGTATTTTCTGATACAGGAACAGTTTTTGGAATATCTTGCAATATGTAATAGAAAAACAACATATAAAGCAAAATTATCAAATTCCTTACATTCCTTTTCAGGAATGGGTAAAAATGCAAACAGAACAAGCCTCTAGAAACCAGAAGCAACTAAAAAGTGAGACTTAAATAATGTAAAAAAACCTGGCGCCAAGTATGACGCCCACATATTTTTTGGCGCCAAAAACGTCTAACAAACACGAGAGTAAAAAATGACGCAACTACGTGAAAACTTCCGCCGTCAACTACGACGCCGGAAATGACATCATTGACGTCAGACAAACGTCAATCTCGTGCCAAAAAAGTCTCGCGCCAAAAATGACACAAAATCTAGCATTTTTTGCACCCGCGAGTCTAACAGCCCGCAGTTTAAAGGAAAAAAGTCAATTGAAAATTTTAGGTAAGAAAAATATTTCATTCATATGCATTTTCCCAAAAAATGAAACTGACAGTCTGAAAGAAAGAAAATAAACTGATTGACTCTTAGAACTCAATTTTTGAAGCAAAAAAACACCCTTCCCCAGAGTAACAGTTGAAGAATTGAATCCAATTGTGAACCAAATAATTGATTACCTTGGAAAAAAAGAAATATGGAATTTAGAAATCAAATTAGCATTCCAAGATTTAACTCACAAAGTTCTTCTAGCTAAAATAGCTAAAGACATAGATTAAACCTCATTTGTGAAAATATAAAAAAATGACGTCACAAATGAAATTATTAGCATGTTGATCAACTTAACAATGCTAAACAAATCATAATCCGATACTTGTTGCACTAAAGTATCCAACCAGAAAGTTGAAGCAGTTGCAACATCAGCCAAATAAATTGCAGGTCTAAGAAAAGTACCTGAAAATAAATAATTTTCCTTAAATAAGATACAAGTTTCCCATCTGAAGGAAAAAAATAAATACTATTTCTCTTGTAAGGTGTATCCAGTCCACGGATCATCCATTACTTGTGGGATATTCTCCTTCCCAACAGGAAGCTGCAAGAGGATCACCCACAGCAGAGCTGTCTATATAGCTCCTCCTCTAACTGCCACTACCAGTCATTCTCTTGCAGCTCTCGACAAGAAAGGAAGTAGCTAGAGAGATGTGGTGTTTTTATTTGGTTTATCTTCAATCAAAAGTTTGTTATTTTCAAATGGTACCGGAGTTGTACTATTTTAGCCTCAGGCAGAAAGTAGAAGAAGAGTCTGCCTGTGGTTTTTGATGATCTTAGCATGTTGTAACTAAGATCCATTGCTGTTCTCACACATAACTGAAGAGAGAGGTAACTTCAGCTGGGGGAATGGCGTGCAGGGTCTCCTGCTATGAGGTATGTGCAGTTTAAATTTTTCTAGAGAAATGAATATGCTAGAAAATGCTGTTAATACCAGATTTATTTAAGGTAAGCCTGATTACAGTGATTTAATAACGACTAGTATCATGCTTGCTGTAAAAGGTAATATTCTTATTACTTTCTCACATTACTGAAAAATAAAACGTTTGCTGGAAGTGTTTAAACGTTTTTTTATACATATTGGTGATAAAACTTTATTGGGGCCCAGTTTTTTCCACATGGCTGGCTAGATTTTGCCTAGGGATAGTTTTGTTAGGCCCTCTCACTGTTTCCCTGAAGGAGTCCCCTGAACACTTAGGACCTCTCTAAAGGGTTTTTGTGCCTTTCAAAGTCGTTATATGGGCAGGTAGGGCCACAACAGAGCTGTGGCAGTTTGTTGTGACTGTTGAAAAAACGTTTATATCATTTTTTTGATCCGGTTTTGAAACTAAGGGGTTAATCATCCATTTGCAAGTGGGTGCAATGCTCTGTTAGTCTATTATACACACTGTAAAAATTCCGTAAGATTTACTGCTTTTTATCACTGTTTTTCAATTTCTGACAAAATTTGTTTCTCTTAAAGGCACAGTACCGTTTTTATTTTTTGCTTGTTTACATTTATCAAAGTGTTTTCCAAGCTTGCTGGTCTCATTGCTAGTCTGTTTAAACATGTCTGACAGAGGAAACTCCTTGTTCATTATGTTTAGAAGCCATTGTGGAACGCCCTCTTAGAATGTGTACCAAATGTACTGATTTTACTTTAAGTTATAAAGATCATATTCTGTCTTTAAAAGATTTATCACCAGAGGAAACTGACAAGGGGGAAGTTATGCCGACTAACTCGCCCCACGTGTCAGAACCTTTGACTCCCGCTCAAGAGGCGCCAAGTACATCTAGCGCGCCCATGGCGTTTACTTTACAAGACATGGCGGCAGTTATGGATCATACCCTTACAGCGGTATTGTCCAAACTACCAGGGTTACAAGGAAAGCGAGACAGCTCTGGGGCTAGAAAAAATACAGAGCACTCTGACGCTTTAGTAGCTATGTCTGATATC
Source organism: Bombina bombina (assembly GCF_027579735.1). Taxonomy (NCBI): domain Eukaryota; kingdom Metazoa; phylum Chordata; class Amphibia; order Anura; family Bombinatoridae; genus Bombina; species Bombina bombina. The sequence continues at coordinate 143,346,910 of NC_069500.1, forward strand.
CCTCACAATATGCAGAAGCGGAGGCAGGAGAGCTTCTTTCTGTGGGTGATTTTTCTGACTCAGGGAAGATGCTTCAACCTGATTCTGATATGTCAACATTTAAATTTAAGCTTGAACACCTCCGCGTGTTGCTCAGGGAGGTTTTAGCTACTATGGATGACTGTGACACAATTATAGTGCCAGAGAAATTGTGTAGATTGGATAAATATTATGCAGTGCCTGTTTACACTGATGTTTTTCCAATACCTAAAAGGTTTTCAGAAATTACTAAGGAATGGGATAGACCAGGTGTACCATTCTCTCCCCCTCCTATTTTTAAGAAAATGTTTCCAATAGATGCCGCTACACGGGACTTATGGCAAACGGTCCCTAAGGTGGAGGGAGCCGTTTCTACCCTAGCTAAGCGTACAACTATCCCCGTCGAGGACAGTTGTGCTTTCCTAGATCCAATGGATAAAAAGTTAGAGGGTTACCTTAAGAAAATGTTTATTCAACAAGGTTTTATTCTCCAGCCTCTTGCATGCATTGCTCCAGTCACTGCTGCTGCGGCCTTCTGGTTTGAGTCTCTGGAAGAGGCCTTACAGGTAGAAACTCCATTGGATGATATACTTGACAAGCTTAAAGCGCTTAAGCTAGCCAATTCATTTGTTTCTGACGCCGTTGTTCATTTAACTAAACTAACGGCTAAGAACTCAGGTTTTGCTATTCAGGCGTGTAGGGCGCTATGGCTTAAATCCTGGTCAGCTGACGTTACTTCAAAGTCTAAGCTTCTCAATATTCCCTTCAAGGGGCAGACCCTATTCGGGCCTGGACTGAAGGAGATAATTTCTGATATTACTGGAGGAAAAGGTCATGCCCTTCCCCAGGATAGGTCTAACAAATTAAGGACCAAACAAACTAATTTTCGTGCCTTTTGAAACTTTAAGACGAGCGCGGCATCATCTTCCTCTAATACAAAACAAGAGGGAAATTTTGCCCAGTCCAAGCCGGTCTGGAGACCTAACCAGGCTTGGAACAAAGGTAAACAGGCCAAGAAGCCTGCTGCTGCCTCTAAGACAGCATGAAAGATTGGCCCCCGATCCGGTAACGGATCTAGTAGGGGGCAGACTTTCTCTCTTCGCCCAGGCTTGGGCAAGAGACGTCCAGGATCCCTGGGCGTTGGAAATTGTGTCCCAGGGATATCTTATGGATTTCAAAGCTTCTTCCCCAAAAGGAAGATTTCACCTTTCACAATTATCTGCAGACCAGATAAAGAGAGAGGCATTCTTACATTGTGTTCAAGACCTCCTAGTTATGGGAGTGATCCACCCAGTTCCAAAGGAGGAACAGGGGCAAGGATTCTATTCAAATCTATTTGTGGTTCCCAAGAAAGAGGGAACTTTCAGACCAATCTTAGACCTCAAGATCCTAAACAAATTTCTCAGGGTCCCATCTTTCAAGATGGAGACTATTCGAACCATCCTACCTATGATCCAGGAGGGTCAATACATGACTACAGTGGACTTAAAGGATGCTTATCTTCACATTCCGATACACAAAGATCATCATCGGTTTCTCAGGTTCGCCTTCCTAGACAGGCATTACCAGTTTGTGGCTCTTCCCTTTGGGTTAGCTACGGCACCAAGAATCTTTACGAAGGTTCTGGGGTCACTTCTGGCGGTCCTAAGGCCGCGGGGCATAGCAGTAGCCCCTTAGACGACATTCTGATACAGGCGTCGAATTTCCAAATTGCCAAGTCCCATACGGACATTGTTCTGGCATTCCTGAGGTCTCATGGGTGGAAAGTGAACGAAAAGAAGAGTTCTCTATCCCCTCTCACAAGAGTTTCCTTCCTGGGAACTCTGATAGATTCTGTAGAAATGAGGATTTACCTGACAGAGGCCAGGTTGTCAAATCTTCTAAATTCCTGCCGTGTTCTTTATTCTACTTCTCGCCCTTCGGTGGCTCAGTGTATGGAAGTAATCGGCTTAATGGTAGCGGCAATGGACATAGTTCCGTCTGCCCGCCTACATCTCAGACGGTGGCAACTCTGCATGCTCAGTCAGTGGAATGGGGATTACACAGATTGTCCCCTTTACTAAATCTGGATCAAGAGACCAGGGATTCTCTTCTCTGGTGGCTATCTCGAGTCCATCTGTCCAAAGGTATGACCTTCCGCAGGCCAGATTGGACAATAGTAACAACAGATGCCAGCCTTCTGGAACTCTCTGAAGGCTCAGGGGTCATGGACTCAGGAGGAGGCTCTCCTTCCGATAAACATTCTGGAACTAAGAGCGATATTCAATGCTCTTCAGACTTGGCCTCAGCTAGCGGCAGTGAGGTTCATCAGATTTCAGTCGGACAACATCCCGACTGTAGTTTATATCAACCATCAAGGGGGAAAAAGGAATTCCCTAGCGATGTTGGAGGTTTCAAAGATAATTCGTTGGGCAGAGATTCACTCTTGCCACCTTTCAGCTATCCATATCCCAGGAGTAGAGAACTGGGAGGCGGATTTTCTAAGTCGACAGACTTTTCATCCGGGGGAGTGGGTGCTCCATCCGGAGGTGTTTGCACAGTTGATTCAATGTTGGGGCAAACCAGAACTGGATATCATGGCGTCTCGCCAGAACGCCAAGCTTCCTTGTTACGGATCCAGGTCCAGGGATCCCAAGGCAGCGCTGATAGATGCTCTAGCAGCGCCTTGGTCCTTCAACCTGGCTTATGTGTTTCCACCGTTTCCTCTGCTCCCTCGTCTGATTGCCAAGGTCAAGCAGGAGAGAGCATCAGTGATTTTGATAGCACCTGCGTGGCCACGCAGGACTTGGTATGCAGATCTGGTGGACATGTCATCCTTTGCACCATGAACTCTGCCTCTGAGACAGGACCTTCTACTTCAGGGTCCTTTCAACCATCCAAATCAATCATAAGATATGGTGTAAATATCTTCATTGGTGTGAATCCAAGGGTTACTCATGGAGTAAGGTCAGGATTCCTAGGATATTCTCTTTTCTCCAAGATGGATTGGAGAAGGGTTTGTCAGCAAGTTCCTTAAAGGGACAGATTTCTGCTCTGTCTATTCTTTTGCACAAACGTCTGGCTGAGGTTCCAGACGTGCAAGCGTTTTGTCAGGCTTTAGTAAGAATTAAGCCTGTGTTTAAACCTGTTGCTCCGCCTTGGAGTTTAAATTTAGTTCTTAAGGTTCTTCAAGGGGTTCCGTTTGAACCTTTGCATTCCATAGATATTAAGCTATTATCTTGGAAAGTTGTTTTTAGTAGCTATCTCCTCGGCTCGAAGAGTTTCGGAGTTATCTGCTTTACAATGTGATTCTTATCTCATTTTTCATTCCGATAAGGTAGCGTTACGTACCAAACCTGGTTTTCTACCTAAGGTGGTATCTAATAAAAATATCAATCAGGAGATTGTTGTACCGTCACTGTGTCCTAATCCTTCTTCAAAGAAGGAACGTCTTTTACACAATCTTGACGTGGTTCGTGCTTTAAAATTTTTATTTACAAGCTACTAAAGATTTTCGTCAACCATCTGCATTGTTTATTGTCTACTCTGGACAGAGGAGAGGCCAAAAGGCTTCGGCAACTTCTCTTTCTTTTTGGCTAAGGAGTATAATACGCTTAGCTTATGAGACTGCTGGCCAGCAGCCTCCTGAAAGGATTACAGCTCATTCTACTAGAGCGGTAGCTTCCACATGGGCTTTTAAGAATGAGGCTTCTGTTGAACAGATTTGTAAGGCGGCGACTTGGTCTTCGCTTCATATTTTTTCAAAATTCTATAAATTTTATACTTTTGCTTCTTCGGAGGCTATTTTTGGGAGAAAGGTTTTGCAGGCAGTGGTGCCTTCCGTTTAAGCACCTGCCTTGTCCCTCCCTTCATCCGTGTCCTATAGCTTTGGTATTGGTATCCCACAAGTAATGGATGATCCGTGGACTGGATACACCTTACAAGAGAAAACAAAATTTATGCTTACCTGATAAATTTATTTCTCTTGTGGTGTATCCAGTCCACGGCCCGCCCTGTCATTTTAAGGCAGGTGTGTTTTATTTTTAAACTACAGTCACCACTGCACCCTATGGTTTCTCCTTTCTCTTGCTTGTCTTCGGTCGAATGACTGGTAGTGGCAGTTCGAGGAGGAGCTATATAGACAGCTCTGCTGTGGGTGATCCTCTTGCAGCTTCCTGTTGGGAAGGAGAATATCCCACAAGTAATGGATGATCCGTGGACTGGATACACCACAAGAGAAATAAATTTATCAGGTAAGCATAAATTTTGTTTTTCTATAGGAATAGTAGTATGTTTAGCAAGAGTAGAGATAGCCCCATTAACTTTGGGGATCTTTCCTCAAAACTTTAAACTAACTGCCGGCAAAGGATACAATTTAAAAACCTTAAAGAAGGAATAAAAGAAGTTCCCGGCCTATTCCATTCCCTAGTATCAGGAAAGGTTAATATGCAGAATTCAAATGTTAGCTAGTCTTAAAATCAAAAGAACTAGTCACCTCAATACGTAAAATAATCAACACCTTTAAAAATAAAAAAGTAGATTTGTTAGTGTCAATATCTGATGAAGAATATTCTGAATGAGATAAAACATAATCAGAGAAGGATAATTCAGTATGTTGTTGGTTATTTGAAAATTCATCAACTAAATGAGAAGTTTAAAAAAGACCTTTACATTTTATTAGAAGGCGGGATGGCAGACAAAGCCTTTAGAATAGAATCAGAAAAATATTCTTATAAATTCCTAAGTATATCTTGTACATTAGATGTAAAAAGAATAGTAATAGATAATGCATAAATACTAATGGACTCTGCATGTAAAAGTTTATCATGATAACTTATTACAAACCATAGCTAAAGATAAAATTCATAACATTAAAATAAATGAACTTAGCTTTGGTAGGACTGATATCAGTCATCAGGAATCCAACAGTATTTTCTGATACAGGAACAGTTTTTGGGATATCTTGTAATATGTAATAGAAAAAACAACATATAAAGCAAAATTATCAAATTCCTTAAATGACAGTTTCAGGAATGGGAAAAAATGCAAACAGAACAGGCCTCTAGAAACCAGAAGCAACTAAAAAAACATAATTTATGTAAGAACTTAACTGATAAATTCATTTCTTTCATATTAGCAAGAGTCCATGAGCTAGTGACGTATGGGATATACATTCCTACCAGGAGGGGCAAAGTTTCCCAAACCTCAAAATGCCTATAAATACACCCCTCACCACACCCACAATTCAGTTTAACGAATAGCCAAGAAGTGGGGTGATAAAAAAGTGCGAAAGCATATAAAATAAGGAATTGGAATAATTGTGCTTTATACAAAAATCATAACCACCACAAAAAAAGGGTGGGCCTCATGGACTCTTGCTAATATGAAAGAAATGAATTTATCAGGTAAGTTCTTACATAAATTATGTTTTCTTTCATGTAATTAGCAAGAGTCCATGAGCTAGTGACGTATGGGATAATGACTACCCAAGATGTGGATCTTTCCACACAAGAGTCACTAGAGAGGGAGGGATAAAATAAAGACAGCCAATTCCTGCTGAAATTAATCCACACCCAAAAATAAAGTTTAACGAAAAACATAAGCAGAAGATTCAAACTGAAACCGCTGCCTGAAGTACTTTTCTACCAAAAACTGCTTCAGAAGAAGAAAATACATCAAAATGGTAGAATTTAGTAAAAGTATGCAAAGAGGACCAAGTTGCTGCTTTGCAAATCTGGTCAACCGAAGCTTCATTCCTAAACGCCCAGGAAGTAGAAACTGACCTAGTAGAATGAGCTGTAATTCTTTGAAGCGGAGTTTTACCCGACTCAACATAGGCAAGATGAATTAAAGATTTCAACCAAGATGCCAAAGAAATGGCAGAAGCTTTCTGGCCTTTTCTAGAACCGGAAAAGATAACAAATAAACTAGAAGTCTTACGGAAAGATTTCGTAGCTTCAACATAATATTTCAAAGCTCTAACTACAGCCAAAGAATGCAACGATTTCTCCTTAGAATTCTTAGGATTAGGACATAATGAAGGAACCACAATTTCTCTACTAATGTTGTTGGAATTCACAACTTTAGGTAAAAATTCAAAAGAAGTTCGCAACACCGCCTTATCCTGATGAAAAATCAGAAAAGGATACTCACAAGAAAGAGCAGATAATTCAGAAACTCTTCTGGCAGAAGAGATGGCCAAAAGGAACAAAACTTTCCAAGAAAGTAATTTAATGCCCAATGAATGCATAGGTTCAAACGGAGGAGCTTGAAGAGCTCCCAAAACCAAATTCAAACTCCAAGGAGGAGAAATTGACTTAATAACAGGTTTTATACGAACCAAAGCTTGTACAAAACAATGAATATCAGGAAGAATAGCAATCTTTCTGTGAAAAAGAACAGAAAGAGCAGAGATTTGTCCTTTCAAAGAACTTGCGGACAAACCCTTATCTAAACCATCCTGAAGAAACTGTAAAATTCTCGGTATTCTAAAAGAATGCCAAGAAAAATGATGAGAAAGACACCAAGAAATATAAGTCTTCCAGACTCTATAATATATCTCTCGAGATACAGATTTACGAGCCTGTAACATAGTATTAATCACAGAGTCAGAGAAACCTCTTTGACCAAGAATCAAGCGTTCAATCTCCATACCTTTAAATTTAAGGATTTCAGATCCTGATGGAAAAAAGGACCTTGTGACAGAAGGTCTGGTCTTAACGGAAGAGTCCACGGTTGGCAAGAGGCCATCCGGACAAGATCCGCATACCAAAACCTGTGAGGCCATGCCGGAGCTACCAGCAGAACAAACGAGCATTCCTTCAGAATCTTGGAGATTACTCTTGGAAGAAGAACTAGAGGCGGAAAGATATAGGCAGGATGATACTTCCAAGGAAGTGATAATGCATCCACTGCCTCCGCCTGAGGATCCCGGGATCTGGACAGATACCTGGGAAGTTTCTTGTTTAGATGGGACGCCATCAGATCTATTTCTGGAAGTTCCCACATTTGAACAATCTGAAAATACCTCTGGGTGAAGAGACCATTCGCCCGGATGCAACGTTTGGCGACTAAGATAATCCGCTTCCCTGGGATATGAACCGCAGAGATTAGACAGGAGCTGGATTCCGCCCAAACCAAAATTCGAGATACTTCTTTCATAGCCAGAGGACTGTGAGTCCCTCCTTGATGATTGATGTATGCCACAGTTGTGACATTGTCTGTTTGAAAACAAATGAACGATTCTCTCTTCAGAAGAGGCCAAAACTGAAGAGCTCTGAAAATTGCACGGAGTTCCAAAATATTGATCGGTAATCTCACCTCCTGAGATTCCCAAACTCCTTGTGCCGTCAGAGATCCCCACACAGCTCCCCAACCTGTGAGACTTGCATCTGTTGAAATTACAGTCCAGGTCGGAAGCACAAAAGAAGCCCCCTGAATTAAACGATGGTGATCTGTCCACCATGTTAGAGAGTGTCGAACAATCGGTTTTAAAGATATTAATTGAGATATCTTCGTGTAATCCTTGCACCATTGCTTCAGCATACAGAGCTGAAGAGGTCGCATGTGAAAACGAGCAAAGGGGATCGCGTCCGATGCAGCAGTCATAAGACCTAGAATTTCCATGCATAAGGCTACCGAAGGGAATGATTGTGACTGAAGGTTTCGACAAGCTGCAATCAATTTTAGACGTCTCTTGTCTGTTAAAGACAGAGTCATGGACACTGAATCCATCTGGAAACCCAGAAAGGTTACCCTTGTCTGAGGAATCAAAGAACTTTTTGGTAAATTGATCCTCCAACCATGATCTTGAAGAAACAACACAAGTCGATTCGTATGAGATTCTGCTAAATGTAAAGACTGAGCAAGTACCAAGATATCGTCCAAATAAGGAAATACCACAATACCCTGTTCTCTGATTACAGACAGAAGGGCACCGAGAACCTTTGTAAAAATTATTGGAGCTGTAGCTAGGCCAAACGGCAGAGCCACAAACTGGTAATGCTTGTCCAAAAAAGAGAATCTCAGGAACTGATAATGATCTGGATGAATCAGAATATGCAGATATGCATCCTGTAAATCTATTGTGGACATATAATTCCCTTGCTGAACAAAAGGCAAGATAGTCCTTACAGTTACCATCTTGAACGTTGGTATTCTTACATAACGATTCAATATTTTTAGATCCAGAACTGGTCTGAAGGAATTCTCCTTCTTTGGTACAATGAAGAGATTTGAATAAAACCCCATCCCCTGTTCCGGAACTGGAACCGGCATAATTACTCCAGTCAACTCTAGATCTGAAACACATTTCAGAAATGCTTGAGCTTTTACTGGATTTACTGGGACACGGGAAAGAAAAGAATCTCTTTGCAGGAGGTCTCATCTTGAAACCAATTCTGTACCCTTCTGAAACAATGCTCTGAATCCAAAGATTGTGAACAGAATTGATCCAAATTTCCTTGAAAAAACGTAACCTGCCCCCTACCAGCTGAGCTGGAATGAGGGCCGCACCTTCATGTGGACTTAGAAGCAGGCTTTGCCTTTCTAGCTGGCTTGGATTTATTCCAGACTGGAGATGGTTTCCAAACTGAAACTGCTCCTGAGGATGAAGGATCAGGCTTTTGTTCTTTGTTGAAACGAAAGGAACGAAAACGATTATTAGCCCTGCTTTTACCTTTAGATTTTTTATCCTGTGGTAAAAAAGTTCCTTTCCCACCAGTAACAGTTGAAATAATGGAATCCAACTGAGAACCAAATAATTTGTTACCCTGGAAAGAAATGGAAAGTAAAGTAGATTTAGAAGCCATATCAGCATTCCAAGTTTTAAGCCATAAAGCTCTTCTAGCTAAAATAGCTAGAGACATAAACCTGACATCAACTCTGATAATATCAAAAATGGCATCACAGATAAAATTATTAGCATGCTGTAGAAGAATAATAATATCATGAGAATCATGATGTGTTACTTGTTGCGCTAAAGTTTCCAACCAGAAAGTTGAAGCTGCAGCAACATCAGCCAAAGATATAGCAGGTCTAAGAAGATTACCTGAACACAGATAAGCTTTTCTTAGAAAGGATTCAATTTTCCTATCTAAAGGATCCTTAAACGAAGTACCATCTGACGTAGGAATAGTAGTACGTTTAGCAAGGGTAGAAATAGCCCCATCAACTTTAGGGATTTTGTCCCAAAATTCTAATTTGTCAGACGGCACAGGATATAATCGCTTAAAACGTTTAGAAGGAGTAAATTAATTACCCAATTTATCCCATTCTTTGGAAATTACTGCAGAAATAGCATTAGGAACAGGAAAAACTTCTGGAATAACCACAGGAGCTTTAAATACCTTATCCAAACGTTTAGAATTAGTATCAAGAGGACCAGAATCCTCTATTTCTAAAGCAATTAGTACTTCTTTAAGTAAAGAACGAATAAATTCCATTTTAAATAAATATGAAGATTTATCAGCATCAACCTCTGAGACAGAATCCTCTGAACCAGAAGAGTCATCAGAATCAGAATGATGATGTTCATTTAAAAATTCATCTGTAGGGAGATAAGTTTTAAAAGATTTTTTACGTTTACTAGAAGGAGAAATAACAGACATAGCCTTCTTTATGGATTCTGAAACAAAATCTCTTATATTATCAGGAACATTCTGCACCTTAGATGTTGAAGGAACTGCAACAGGCAATGGTACTTTACTAAAGGAAATATTATCTGCTTTAACAAGTTTGTCATGACAATCAATACAAACAACAGCTGGAGGAATAGCTACCAAAAGTTTACAGCAGATACACTTAGCTTTGGTAGATCCAGCACTAGACAGCGATTTTCCTGTAGTATCTTCTGGCTCAGATGCAACGTGAGACATCTTGCAATATGTAAGAGAAAAAACAACATATATATAAAGCAAAATTGATCAAATTCCTTAAATGACAGTTTCAGGAATGGGAAAAAATGCCAAAGAACAAGCTTCTAGCAACCAGAAGCAATGAAAAATGAGACTTAAATAATGTGGAGACAAAAGCGACGCCCATATTTTTCGCGCCAATAAGACGCCCACATTATTTGGCGCCTAAATGCTTTTTGGCGCCAAAATGACGCCACATCCGGAACGCCGACATTTTTGGCGCAAAATAACGTCAAAAAATGATGCAACATCCGGCGACACGTATGACGCCGGAAACGGAAACGAATTTTTTGCGCCAAAAAAGTCCGCGCCAAGAATGACGCAATGAAGCATTTTCAGCCCCCGCGAGCCTAACAGCCCACAGGGAAGAGTCAAATTTTTGAAGGTAAGAAAAAATGATTAAATCAAATGCATTATCCCAAATATGAAACTGACTGTCTGAAAATAAGGAAAGTTGAACATTCTGAGTAAAGGCAAATAAATGTTTGAATACATATATTTAGAACTTTATAAATAAAGTGCCCAACCATAGCTTGGAGTGTCACAGAAAATAAGATTTACTTACCCCAGGACACTCATCTACATGTTTGTAGAAAGCCAAACCAGTACTGAAACGAGAATCAGCAGAGGTAATGGTATATATAAGAGTATATCGTCGATCTGAAAAGGGAGGTAAGAGATGAATCTCTACGACCGATAACAGAGAACCTATGAAATAGACCCCGTAGAAGGAGATCACTGCATTCAAATAGGCAATACTCTCCTCACATCCCTCTGACATTCACTGCACGCTGAGAGGAAAACCGGGCTCCAACTTGCTGCGGAGCGCATATCAACGTAGAATCTAGCACAAACTTACTTCACCACCTCCATCGGAGGCAAAGTTTGTAAAACTGAATTGTGGGTGTGGTGAGGGGTGTATTTATAGGCATTTTGAGGTTTGGGAAACTTTGCCCCTCCTGGTAGGAATGTATATCCCATACGTCACTAGCTCATGGACTCTTGCTAATTACATGAAAGAAATGAGACTTAAATAATGTTAAAAATCTGGCGCCAAGAATGACGCCCACATTTTTTGGCGCCAAAAATGTCTGCAACAAACACAAGAGTAAAAAATGACGCAACTACGTGAAAACTTCCGGCGTCAACTACGATGCCGGAAATGACGTCATAGACGTCAGACAAACGTCAATCTCGCGCCAAAAAAGTCTCGCGCCAAAAATAACGCAATAAATTCTAGCATTTTTTGCACCCGCGAGCCTAACAACCTGCAATTTAGAGGAAAAAAGTCAATTGAAAATTTTAGGTAAGAAAAATATTTAATTCATATGCATTTTTCCAAAAAATGAAACTGACAGTCTGAAAGAAGGAAAATAAACCGATTGACCTGAATCATGGCAAATATAACTATAAAACATATATTTAGAACTTTACATATAAAGTGCCAAACCATAGCTGAGAGTGTCATAAATAAAAGATTAGACTTACTTACCCAAAGACACTCATCTACATAAAGTAGATAGCCAAACCAGTACTGAAACGAGAATCAGCAGAGGTAATGGTATATAAGAGTATATCGACGATCTGAAAAGGGAGGTAGGAGAAGAAATCTCTACGACCGATAACAGAGAACCTATGAAATAGATGCCCTAGAGGAAGACCATGGTATTCAATAGGCAATACTCCCTTCACATCCCTCTGACATTCACTGCACACAGAGGAAAACCGGGCTTCAGCCTGCTGCTAAGCGCATATCAACGTAGAAATCTAGCACAAACTTACTTCACCACCTCCATGGGAGGCAAAGTTTGTAAAACTGAATTGTGGGTGTGGTGGGGGGCGTATTTATAGGCATTTTGAGGTTTGGGAAACTTTGCCCCTCCTGGTAGGAATGTATATCCCATACGTCACTAGCTCATGGACTCTTGCCAATTACATGAAAGAAAATCTGGGTTTAGTATCCCTTTAAGCGTGTATTTATTGGAAAGTATAAATGCTCACTCGTTATACCATACCAGTAGTTGTGGGTTAGCACTAGATATGTGCAAGGCAAATGCTAGCTAGATCTCTACCTAGGATTGAGGATGCTCACTCTGTCAATACAGGCAGCATTGGTAGGTCTTACAAACACATTAAACTATATAATTTAGTGAAACTGTGCAAGGAGGGACCACATGTCAGCCAAAACTGCTCTTCTGGGGCTTTATGGTGGTCCTAGAAACTGCAATAGCCATAGTAGGCTAAGAAGGCATGTATCAGTTCTAAAGACAACAGAAGCACGAGTATCTCAAAACGTGAAAGGAGCATGGAAATAAAAATAAAACTCATGTAATGCTAAGAGATTTTTCAATTTACTTCTATTATCCAATTTACTTTGTCTTTATACCCTGTGTTGAAAAGCATACCTAGGTAGGCTCCAGAGCAGCAGTCCTCTACTGGCAGCTACCTTGTGATTGGTGGCTTATGCACTGTTGCCTCGTCATTGGCTCAACAGATGTGTTCAGCTAGATCTTAGTGCATCTGGAGCTGACTTTAAACATGGTTTTAACCCCTTTACAGGGGGGTTAAACACACATCCTTTTTTTAACTGCACAACTGTCTGCATATAACAGATTTAAAAACTAAATCTCTTACTCTAGTAAATTTGCTAACTGTATCCTCTACATGGGTAACAGGCATACAGGATCATCTGCCTCTAATCAAAAAACAAATGACAAGTGAGTTCCTTCATCACAACTTCACCCCATCCCTTTAACTTTTTCTCTACTTCTCTTGCTAATTTTGTACACTCCCTTTGAAAGTTTCTGTAATCAATGCACCTGTTTAAAAAACAATTTGGGGTAAAATACTTATGTTTAATAGTATACTTTATGATTGCATGTTTGATCCTCCACACATATATATATATATATATATATATATATATATATATATATATATATATATATATATATATATATATATATATATATATATATATATATATATTTTGTTGCTGGCTCCTAAAAGTGAAATACATTTGGCAATCTATGTGTTACTATATGGAGAGACCTAGTATATCTCAAGATATCTTTCCAGGTGAAAAAATAGATTTTCTTCTTAAAAGGGTAGAGTCCACAACTGCATTCATTACTTTTGGGAATACATAACTTGGCCACCAGGAGGAGGCAAAGACACCCCAGCCAAAGGCTCAAATACCTCCCCCAGTCATTCTTTGCCTTTCGTCACAGGAGGTTGGCAGAGAAGTGTCAGAAGTTTGAGTTAGTCTCCCATGGAGGGTAGTACTCTTCGCAATGGGACTGGAGTTTTAAGTTATCCTGTCAGCCTCTCAGTGAGAGCATGGATGAAAGTTAGTCCGGAGATGCAGGGAGAGTTTTCCTGCGAACCCACCCCAACTCATATTAACAGCTCCTTGGTAATCAGCGTTGACCAGTTTTGCTGCCTACCTTTCTTCACTCAAGTCCATGTCAGAAGCGAGGCTACTATCTGTCACACTTGAAAGGCCGTGTTCCTGTTCCACAGCGTGGATTCCGGTAAGATTGTTTCATTTTATTTCGAAATGTGATGTTAATTAAACAAGGTAGGGTCCCAGTGGGACTCCTTTTATCTTAATAAGGAATCGTGGGTTAATATCTCCTGAGGGGGTTTATTGAATAGGGGGGACTTATAATCATGTTTGTTATATGGTTCTATCTGCAATTGTGTAGTTATACTTAAGCTCACGGCCTTAACGGAACATAACTGCCTTCTTTTAATGACGCAATCTTTCCAGATTGCGCACCCTTTTCGTGACTGGCACGGTGCACCTTGTGACGAGTGCGGTATGTTGTTTTTCACTTCTGTATGCCGACTGTGCGACCGAGAGTGTCTTGCTTGTGGGTCGTCTGGTTCACAGGAGGTGGCGAGTGCCCCAGCCATTGGGGGGTGTTAAAGGGTGCCAGTTTTTTTTTGTCATGTTTGTAATCCCAAGATTATGGAGGAGTCTGATATGTGCGACACGGATGCCTCCAATACGGAGGTTGTGTCTTGTGATGAATATGAAATGGCCCGGGTAACCAATGCCTATCAGTTATGTTCCGATTGCCACTCTAGAGTACTTTCTTCTCCCGAAGCAGGGAGCTTAGAGTGTGCTGCCATTTGCCTCCAAGGTTTCCATGACCCGTGAAGCAAGTGCCCCAGTCCATTTCCTGGCTACGCAAGCAGGTGTCCCTATGGCCTTTACTCCTTCTCCGGAGGGTGGCTTGTTTCCTCTAGAGGTTACGGCACGGTTTCCGCATGGCCATTTCTATGACGCTGAATCATTTATGTCTCCCAAGTGAAGTATTTCTAATATACTGTCCATGTTCCGTTAATCAGGGCTCGTCGAGCGTGGGATCGCCCGATTCAGTTCGGCCTTCTGGGGAAACGATGGCCCCTGAGACTTCAGGGACCCCTATCTTGTGACCAGTGTCTTCAGTTGATCCGGCAAGGGATGATTTTGTGTTCCGTTATAGGCTGGCTCGCCTTCTTGTTCTTTAAAGACGTGTTTTGGCAATGTTGGAGGATCCCAGTCCTAGTGGGCCAAAGGATCCGATGCCTAAGAAGCTGGATGGCAAAATGGATATGACGTTTGGGGATGAAGCCAATCTCCTTAACGTCGCCGTTTTTCTTTGTCTTCAGTTCCAGTTCTGAGCTTGGGTGATTGGGGCTTTAAATCGTCTAGTTCCGTTGTCATCCTTATTCACCTTGGGCGTTCACCAGAAATTTTATTTTGATCTGGATGGATGTGTTTAATTTGTTTTTTCTTAAGCTCATGTCTGTTCGATTTTCGTTTTTAAGAACGTTCTTCTCTGGAACCAATACTTTAGGTCGTGTGGGCACTTCCTCGGAAGTTTCGCACTTGTTGAATAGTAGAATTGTTTTTTCTAGTTCATTTATTGATCCTTCGAGATTAATTTTCTTGGACTTTGGGCAGTTCTAGAGTGTCCTTATGCCGGGCAGGTACTGGTTGGATACTTTTTCAGCTGTTACCAGGGTTCATGTCACCCTCATGGTGCTGATAATCCTGCTGGATTCTGAAATGGCTCTGGGCTCGGATCCTACCAAAGTATGAAGCCTGTTGTTTAAATACAACCCCTCCATACAGAGGGTTATGAGTGCCAATCTAGGTTGGTTGTTCGGGCTTCTCGCCTGGGATATGGATCTGTTTTTGCAGACATCATCATGGTTCTTCAGGTCCCCGGGGACACGGGACCGTTATTCCATTCTTTGAAGTTGGGAGATGTGTGTGACCTCTGTGGTCTGGTATACTGAGTGATTAAGGATTCGCTTTTTCACTTGAGGTTCCTCCAGATGCTGCCTCTTAGCCTATTAAGCATTTTATTGGGGTGGCAGAGTTTTCTTCCCGCCTTGGGTGGATCATATGGTCTGGATGCGCGGGCATGTTCTTTCTCTGCTCAGAGTTCTGTTACTCTAACCTTGTAGGAGGCAGCTTAGGGTTCCTCTGGAAGTTGAATCTTCGACTGATTCCTTTTTCGAGGACCCTGACCTAGGTCCGTGTCTCTCTTTGGATGGACGGTTCGATATCACACTAGACATTTGTGGTCCCGTGGGCCTCTCTCCATAGAGGCTGGGGCTCTGTGAGAGATACCATCCAAGAGAAGAGTTAAAGCAGTAATTGTTAAAATAAATGTTATGTTTTATACATGACGTTAAAATTCCATAGGAGGGCTGGAATCAGGTACAAGAGAGAAAAACAGTATACGTGTTTCAGCGTGTTGCCGTACTCACTACTGCTAAAAGTTACTCACATGCTAGTTTAAAAAGGGTGTAATCAACACCCATTGGGTAAAATTGAGCTTGATATTCGGAGGGCTGTGAGCCCTTGGAAGCTTGCAGTTAGCAAGCTTTGAAACCCTTTTCAGTGTTTGGATTTAGCAATGGTGAGTCAGCTTTCTATTTGGAAGCTGGTCATTGGGGGTTCCTGTTCAGACTGTTGTTTTTTGGAGAACTCTCTCTCCTAGCTGCTGGGATAGTTAGCCTTTTTCTGTCGTCTAGCTTGTGGATCTAGATCTAATGTGAGGCAACGGGGAGCTTATGGTTTTCCTGGAGTACCTTTTGGGTATGATACAGGGTCAGGGATATGAGGATCTTCATCAAGTCCTTTTTGGGACATGTTTCCCTGTGTATGGATCTTTTTTTCTTCGGTCCTTGTGTTTCTAGGGAGTTCGTCTCCCTGGGCGTTGCTATTGTACGACAACCATGGGTTGTTCTATGTTCTGCAGAGTGGAATGATCCTTTGGATCTTTCGTTAGACTCTGTCCTCAAAAGGGATAACAGATAGCGGTCCATGTCTTGGCCGGGTACCTTCATGGGAGTCGTGATCCGCAGGGCTGACTCCTCGGTGGTTGTTTGGGGCTTGACGGACTCTGGGACTGAGTGGTTTAGTTCAGCTTTGCCGGCAGCGTAACTAAATGTGCAGTTAATTGGGCTTCAGGTTTTCACCCGTCTATTTTTAAGGGTGTCGAGTATCAGGCTATGGTGCCTTTTGAAGGGGCTGCCTTTTGTACCCACCCGTTGTTGCATTCAGTGTCCTCTATAGCTTGGGTATTGTTTTCCCAAAAGTAATGAATGCAGCTGTGGACTCTTCCCTTTTAAGAAGAAAAACATAAATTATGCTTACCTGATAATTTAATTTTCTTCTGAAGGAAAGAGTCCACAGCTCCCGCCTGTGTTTTATCTATGAGGCGGCTGTATTTTTTGTTCTACTGGCACCTTTTCTCACATTATATTTCTCCTACTGTTCCTTGTTCCCTTTGCAGAATGACTGGGGGATGAGGGAAGTGGGGGAGGTATTTGAGCCTTTAGCTGGGGTGTCTGTCTCCTCCTGGTGGCCAGGTTCTGTATTCCCAAAATTAATTAATGCAGCTGTTAACTCTTCCCTTCAGAAGCAAATGAAGTTATCAGTGCAGAATTTGTTTTTATTTTGTTTCCTTTAGAAGAAACCTAATTGCTCAATTACATTTAAAGTCTCTGATTTCAATAATGGAGAATCCTGTGTATATTTATAGGATTGTCTCACAACTAGGATGGGCCAAAACAATGCATTTTTTCTGACCGAAAATAAAGATATTTAATATATATAATACATTCTGCTGTCAAGAAAGTGTGAGTCATATTCTCCAGCACCATGTGAGACTATCCCATTAGTTATTAGTGATGTACTGTACTCCAGTGACAAGTATTTATAAAGTTGACAGATTCAGATGAAAAAAAATATGTTGCAGCTTATTTCAATAATTACACAAGTTTTTTTTCCATGATGTAAAAGTACAGATTACTGTAAGCGTGTTGTAAGGATACAATATGCTTGCCCAGCTCCAATTGTTGGAGAATAAGATCTTTACTCTAACTGATAAGATACCAACTGCTATAAAACTGAACTATTTAGTGAATACATATGACTAAAACTATGCTATCCTGTATAGCTTGGTACGAAGATCTACAAACCCAACTTAGAGGGATCAATTGAAATTCTTTCATACAGGTGGGGTGAGAGTCCACAATTCATTTCTCCTGGGAATTACTCTTCCGTACCACTAGGAGGAGGCAAAGATTCCCAAAAGCTCTATAACACCCCTCCCACTTCACAATCACCTCAGTCTCTGTTTTCATTCTTCACCTTCCTACAGCAGAAGTGCATATGATTCTTCAGTGAGAGGGGCTTTCAGCTTATGTTGAGGCCCGTTTTTCCCTCAAAGTACAGTGTTTGTCAGAGGGATGTATATAGGGTATGGTTAGTGTCTCTTTTTTAATTCATGGTAAATTGTCACAAACCTTCCATAGTGGTTGCAGGGACTTTCCTTTTGCCTCCTCTTATGGGTCTACAATATCCTCCTATTCCATAACCTCTGATGATATGTTTTAGTACTGGTTTGGCTATCTACTTTTCTAGTAGTCTTGGTTCAAGTTCCATATTTTCATTTAACAGAATCTCACACCAACAGAATGTTGTTGTTTATAACATCATGGTTGAAAGATCAATTTTCCAAAGAGTTCTTTGGTCCCTCAGACAAAGGTTACTTTTCTGGGATTTCAAATAGATTCAGTCTCCATGAGTCTAACAGTTTAGAGAAGGCTAAAATTGATGTCAGCTGGTCTGGGCCTTCAATCTCTTTAATTTCCCTCTGTTGCTCTTTGTATGGAAATACTGGGTATTGGAATTGCATCTGAAGCTGCAGTTATATTTGCTCAATTTCACATGAGACCTTTTCAGCTTTGAATTATCATTTATTTGTATAGAGCCGCCAAATTCCATAGTGCTGGGTAAAATGATAGGGGTATACAATGACAAGGATTTGTGATAAAATACTAAACCAATCTAGTACAGGAGGAAGAGGGCCCTGCTTCCGGAGAGCTCACAGTCTACAGGTTTAGGGTGCAGAGACATAAGGTTGGGGTAGCAGTTCATGTATTAGTTTTGTTAGGATGAGAGATGGTAAGCCTCTCTGAATAGGTGAGTTTTTAAGGAGCGTCTGAAGCTATACAAGGTTGGAGACAGTCTTATGAGGTGGGGTAGAGAGTTCCAGAGGACAGGAGCAGCAGATGAGAGGTCTTGGAGATGGCAGTGTGACAGAGATAACAGGAGTGGAGAGACGTAGGTCAGAGGTTGATCGAAGAGGACGGGATGGGGAATATTTCACGATGATAGAGGATGGGAGTTAGACTGTTGAGTGCTTTGTAAGTTAGGGTTAATACTTTAAATTGTATTCTGGAGTGTATTGGGAGCCAGTGTAGAGACTGGCAGAGTGGAGCAGCTGATGTAGATCATTGACTTAGTTGGATGAGTCTAGCAGAAACATTCATATTAGATTGGAGGGAGGAGAGGCAGTGTTTTGGAAGGCAATTTAGAAGTAGATTGCAATAATTGTGTGACAAAATGAGGGAATTAATCATTCTTGTAGAGAGGCAGTTGAAAATTTGGTTGAGTAAAGAAGGAGAGATATCAGGAGAGGAAAGATAGATTTCGGTATCATCAGCATATAAGTGGTACTGAAATCCAAAAGGAGGCTATAAGTTTTGCTTTGTCAATGGTGCAGGGATCATACTCCACTATCTCAAAACATTTTCCTGGATAATAGAACAGGTCCGTCTCTGACTTGGTGGCTGGTTCATTATTCAGGAGAATTATTTTGCTTGTCCTACCTGGACTGTGATCACTACAGATGCAAGTATTTTACGTTGGGGAGCGGTTTGGGAATCTCAGAAAGCAGAAGGGGTTCTTCAGGAGGCAAGGTTTCCAATAAATATTCTAGAACTCTGTGCTATTTACAGAATTGGCCTGTGTTGAAAAGGGACTTTTATATCTGCTTACAATCAGACAATGTCACAGCAGTGACATATGTCAGACATCAGGGGGGAAACCTGCAGTTCCCTAGCCATGAGGGAAGTGTCTCAAATTTTCTTTAGTTCATATTCCAGGAGTGAACTGGGAAGCAGATGTTCTTGGCAGTTTCTTCACCAGGTTGTGTTCAGATTGTGGACCTTTGATTTTTCCCAGATATATAAATAATGGCTTCTCGTTTGGACAACATTCTTCCAAGGTACGTTGCGAGGTCCAGGGACCCTCAGGCAGAGATGCTGTAGTAGCTCATAGGTCATTTCACCTTGCTTATCTGTTTCATCCTCTAGTTGTTCTTTCCAGAGTGATTTCCAAGATAAGGCTAGATAACTCATCAGTAATCCTGATTGCCCCAGTTTGGTCTTGCAGGATTTGTTTTTTCCATCCGGATCTCAAGTCTCTAAACTTTATGGCATGGAGATTTAATGGATAGTTCTTAAGCATAGAGGTTTCTCAGATTCTGTAAACTTTACTCAAGGCTCAACAAGGAAGACATAAGGCCAGGAAGGCTTTTATTTCTTGGAGAATAGATAATGGCTTTTCCTGGCATTCTTTTAGAATTCATAGATTTTTGCAGTTCTTACAGGATGGTTTGGATAAGGGCCTATATTCCAGTTTTTTGAAACGGCAGATTTCTGCCATTTCAGTTTTGTTTCATAGACAAATCGCTAATCTTCCTGACATTCATGGTTTTGTTCAGGCTTTGGCACGGATTGAGCCTGTGATCAAGCCAATTTTTCCTCACTGAAATCTTAACTTGGTGTTAAAGGTTTTGAATAAAGTGGATATTAAGCTTCTATTCTTTGAAGGTTTTGATTATTTGGCTATCTCTTCTGCTATAAGAGTCTCTGAATTGTCTGCTCTTTCTTGTGATCCTCTTTATCTTATTTTTTTCAGTATAAGGCAGTCTTAAGGACTACATTTTAATTATTGCTGAAAGTTGTATCCTCAGACAATATCAGTTGGGAAATTGTTTTCCCTTCTTTGTGTCCTAATCCCAAGAATGTTTCTGAGAGATCTTTACATAATGTGGATGTTGTTAGTAGCATCAATATAATAGATCAGTACTCTAAGGATTTCAGACAAAACTCTAGTTAGTTTAACTTTTCTGTTTCTAGCAAAGGACAAAAAGTTTCTGCTGTTTCTTTGGCCTCTTCGTTGAAACTTGATTCACAAGGCACTTCAGCCTCTACCTAAATTACTGCTCATTCTACAAGATCAGTTGCTACTTTTTGGGCTTTCAAAAATGAGGCTTCTGTTGACCAAATGTGGTCTTCTCTTTACATATTTTTAATAAATTCTACCATGTTGATAATGTTCCTTCTTTTCAGGCAGCCTTTGGTAGAAAAGTCTTTAAGGCAGTTGTCTTAGCTTGATTTATTTTTGCTTGTTGATTAATTTTAAGTGCATTAAAAAAATGTCCATGTTAGGTTTGGTGAAAGATGTTTTTTAAATGATGCCCTTATTACTCGTAGAATCCACAGCTTGGGTATTAGTTCAAAGGAGTAACTGATCATGGACTCTCACCACCTGTAGGAAAGAAACCATAAACCATTTTTTTTCTCTTTCTTGAGCACATCTTTTTTTCCCCTGCTCTTTTTATTTTGCTCTTGTTTATTTTCCTACCTCATTTTGCTTGGCTATACGTCAGACTGCTGTATCTGTGAGGTAGGATGAGTCTTATGGAGCACTTTGGGTTTGGGAATCTTTGCCTCCTAGTGGTAGGGAAGAGTAATTCCCAGGAGTAATGGATCATGGACTCTCACCACCATGAAAGAAATTATTTAATCAGGTGAGGTTTATACCCAAGTTTAATGCATATCTTTTTAAAAGAAAACATTTTTGGAAACTAGTATGTATCATTACTGCTCAGTTAGTATAAAGTAAAAATATAAACTTTAATAGGTTCCAGTTTAAAAATAGAGTGTTCCCAGACATAGGACATACACAGGAAGGACAGTCTTACGCATTCACGCCCCCTGGTGGCACTTAATCATAAACTGTCTATGATTAAGCACCACCAGGGGTTGTGAAATGCGTAAGACTGTCCTTCCTGTATATGTCCTCTGTTTGGGAACACTATTTTTAAACTGGAACCTATTAAAGTTTATATTTTTTACTTTATACTAACTGAGCAGTGCCTGCAATTTGTGCCTCTATTTTTCCTCGCTCTGATCCACTGCCTGCTGTGGCACTCCGGGTATAATTGGGGCAGCAGTAGACGTTTTTATGTTTCACTGCACAACTTGGAGTCTTTGACTGTGTACCTGTACACCCCCTTGGTCTCTTATGTATCTTTACTGCTCTATAATGTTTGATTGTACTTGCTTTGTCTCATGAAATAAGGTTTTGACATTTCAAACAAACAAAAAGATGATACTAGAAAAGGCTACAATTTATTACTGTATATTTTTCTCATACTCGCATAGTGATATATATATAGATATATATATATATATATATATATATATATATATATATATATATATATATATATATATATATATATATATATATATATATATATACACACATATATATACATATATATATATATATATATACATATATACATATATACATATATACATACACACACACACACTAGTGGGGTATATGTTAGTGCATTCTTGTAGTAAGCAAAAACCTTACCAGAATACTTAAGGTCACCTCCTTCTCAACAAATATCTTCAAGTGCCAGTACAGCTTGTGGAATTTTATAGCAAGGTGGTGTAGGCTATAGCCCGATATTAATACATAGATAGGAAAAGTAATACAATAGAATGACACTTTCTGTAAGTTTTTATATGTTTGCTCAATTGCACTCCCCAACATGTTCCTTTTAAAATGTCAGACAACTCCAAAACATAACTTTTCAGATGGGTTTAACACACATCTTCCTGTTACAGCCATACAGAACATAATGTTTAGTTAATGCTTCTTCAAATATTTCCATGTGTTGGGACTACTACTAAAGAACAGCCTAGGTAGTAAATACAAATGGTAGGTTGAGGTGGGGCGGTCATGCTCGAAATAGAAATAGTTTGGAGGGGAAAAAAAATCTGCTAGTAAATGTAGCATTGCCACCTACAGAGATCTGTAGAATAATTATTTACTTCATCTACCTCAGCACTGGAAACTGTCATTCTAAAATGAGCCTTTTGCCTTTACAGAACAGATGCCTAAAAAAGGGACACTCAAGTTAAACTTTCATGATTCAGACAGAGCAGGCAATTTTAAACAACTTTCGCACATTCTTTTTATATTTACACTTTGAGTCACTAGCTCCTACTGAGCATGTGCATGAAATCACAAAAACAAAATTTTATGCTTACCTAATAAATTTATTTCCGGATATGGTGAGTCCACGGGATCATCAATTAGTGTTCGGAAAATCACTCCTGGCCAGCAAAGAGCACCACAGCAAAGCTGTTAAGTATCACTTCCTGACCCTACTCCGAGAGTAGCCCTTGGATTCACACTAATAAAGATATTTACGCCATATCTTACGGTAAATCTTTCTAGTAACAGGCTTGTGAGCCTGAATCATAGTCTCAATGACCGACTCAGAAAAAAACACGCTTAGACAGAACTAAGCGTTCGATCTCCAAGCAGTCAGCTTCAGAGAAACGAGATTTGGATGGAAGGACCCTGAATCAGAAGGTCCCTCCTCAGAGGCAGTATCCAAGGTGGGAGAGACGACATCTACACTAGGCCTGCATACCAGATCCTGCAAGGCCACGCACGGGCTATTAGAATCAATGAGGCTCTTTCTTGTTTGATACGAGCAATGACTCGTGGAAGAAGAGCAAACGGAGAAAAACAGGTATGCCAGCTTGAAATCTCAATGAACTGCCAGAGTATCAGAGCGGCCTGTGGATCTCTAGATCTTGAACCGTACCTTGGAAGCTTGGCATTCTGCCGAGACGCCATCAGATCCAACTATGGCACCCCCCATTTGAGGCTTTAGCTGGAGAACACATCCAGATGGAGAGTCCACTCCCAGAGATGAAACGGCTGTCTGCTCAGGAATCCGCTTCCCAGTCGTCCACTCCTGTAATGTGGATGGCAGAGAGACAACAATTGTGAGCTTTCGCCCACTGAACAACTTGAGCTCCCTCCTTCATGGCTAAGAAACTACGAGTTCCTCCCTGGTGGATAAAGGAAACCATTGAGGTGATAATGTCTGACTGGAACCTGGTAGGCCACTACAAGCAGAGCATAGTAAATCGCTCTCAACTCCAATATGACTATGGGGAGAACAGACTCCAGCTGAGTCCAAAGTCCTTGCGCCTTTAAGTCCCAGACCACTCCCCAAGCCCAGCATCTGTGGTCACAATTATCCAGGAAGGTCTCTGGAAGCATGTGCCCTTAGACACAGTCTCCTGAAAAACCCACCACAGCAGAGAGACTCTTGTCGACTGCTCTAGATCTATCCTCTCGAGAAAGATCAGAATGAATTCCATTCCATTGTCGTAGCATGCAAAACTGTAGAGCTCTCAAATGGAACCAAGCAAGGGAAAGATGTCTTTAAAGGACCAGTAAACACAGCAGATTTGCATAATCAACAAATGCAAGATAACAAGACAATACAATAGCATTTACTCTGAATTTCAAATGAGTAGTAGATTATTTTCTAACACATTTTAAAGTTATATTTCCACTCCCCCTGTGCCATGTGATAGCAATCAGCCAATCACAAATGCATATACGTATAGTCTGAGTTCTTGCACATGCTCAGTAGGAGCTGGTGACTCAAAAAAAGTGTAAATATAAAAGACTGCACATTTTTTTTAATGGAAGTAAATTGAAAAGTTGTTTAAAATTACATGCTCTATCTGAATCATGAAACTTTAATAAAGCCTGAGTGTCCCTTTAATCAGGCACCCCACTTTGTGCAGCTGTCTGTACTATGACCTGAAAGGAGAACTCTGAAACACCCTGGACTCAAAACAGATTCCCATAGTCTGTAGAAGTGTGGATTATTCCAGTGAGCCACTTAGACCTCTGCATGGAGGCGACCATCCCATCTGTTGAGCCACTAAGACCGAACAAGCAACTCAGAGAATCTTTGATTTTTTATTTATATTATGGTCCCCAAGAAAACTACCCATGTAGCTGAAACAAGGGAAATCAATTCTTGATTCACTTTCCATCCATAAAACGTGGAAAAGATAACCAGATCACCGAATGAGAGAGTGTGTTAAAAATATGGCGCCTGAACCAAAATGTTCCAGGAAGGGCGCCACTGTAATTGTCCAAAAATTGATCACTGCCAGAGTGATAAAAATCAGGGAGTCGTGGCATGGCCAAAGGGAGAAACCACAACTGAAAGAGTCTTTCAGAAAAAAGTCTCTCAGAAACTGGAAGACACGCATCCTTTAGGTCTATGGTCCTTAAGAACTGACCCTCCTGAACCAAAGGAAAAATGAAACAAATGATTTCCATGTTGAAGGACGGTACCCTGAGAAAACTTGTAAAGACGCTTAGGTCTAGAAAAAGACCCAAACCCAAATCGTGTCTAATCTGGACTGCAGATAAACATGAGAGGAAAAAAAATCTGCCTCTGGAAGGAAGGTATTAGCAACTCTGAGACACTGACCACAACCTAATTGGGACATCTCGTATCCATGCTTAAACAAAAAGACAGCCCACCAACATATCCAAACATGGATTGGGGGAAAGCCCTTCATACTAAATTATAATCAGCAGCAGGTTTCTACTCTGGCGTCCTTAAAGTCTATTCTTCTAGTCTGGATGTAGAAAATACCCTTTTCCACCTGAAATTTTAGAAACATTTCTGCCAGACCAGAACTAAACAAGGTCTTACCCTTTTAAGAAGCACCAGAAGCTTGGTCTTGGAGTACCAACCAAGACATGAGCCACAACACCCTGTGGGCCAGAACAATGAAGCCAGACATCTTGGCTCCCAGCCAAATAACTTGTATGGAGGCCACAGAAGGAAAGAATTAGCTAGCTTAAAGGGAAACTGAACCCAATTTTTTTCTTTCATGATTCAGATAGAGCATAACATTTTAAGCAACTTTCTAATTTACTCCTATTATCAAATTTTATTTGTTCTCTTGCTATCTTTATTTGGGTTCAGAACTCTGGACAGCACTTTTTTACTGGTGGATGAATTTATCCACCAATCAGCAAGAACAACCCATGTTTTTTACCAAAAATGGGCCGGCATCTAAACTTACATTCTTGCATTTCAAATAAAGATACCAAGAGAACAAAGAAAAATTGATAATAGGAGTAAATTAGAAAGTTGCTTAAAATTGTATGCTCCATCTGAATCATGAAAGAAATATTTTGGGTTCAGTGTCCCTTTAAGAACCTTAATTCTGGGCTGGTTCTCCTCCAAAGAAAACTGCAATATAAGCCTAAAGCTTATCCATTGATCCTTAAACGAGTAGCTATTCTCCATAGGGTTTGAATTCTCTTAGCCAGAGTAGAAATACTCCTACTATAGGCACCGTGCGCCATGATATTAAATGGAGACAGTGACAGGAAACATCTTGGTAAAGACAGGAGACGGGGAAAAACACAATTTATGCTTACCTGATAAATTTATTTCTCTTGTGGTGTATCCAGTCCACGGGTTCATCCATTACTTGTGGGATATTCTCCTTCCCAACAGGAAGCTGCAAGAGGACACGCACAGCAGAGCTGTCTATATAGCTCCTCCCCTAACTGCCACCCCCAGTCATTCGACCGAAGACAAGCAAGAAAAAAAAAGGAGAAACTATAGGGTGCAGTGGTGACTGTAGTTTAAAAATAAAAAACACCTGCCTTAAAATGACAGGGCGGGCCGTGGACTGGATACACCACAAGAGAAATAAATTTATCAGGTAAGCATAAATTTTGTTTTCTCTTGTAAAGGTGTATCCAGTCCATGGGTTCATCCATTACTTGTGGGATACCAATACCAAAGCTTTAGGACATGGATGAAGGGAGGGACAAGGCAGGAACTTAAACGGAAGACACCACTGCTTGTAAGACCTTTCTCACAAAAATAGCCTCCGAAGAAGCAAAAGTATCAAATTTATAGAATTTAGAAAAGGTATGAAGCGAAGACCAAGTCGCCGCCTTACAAATCTGAACAGAGGCCTCATGTTTAAAAGCCCATGTGGAAGCTATTGCTCTAGTAGAATGAGCTGTAATTCTTTCAGGAGGCTGCTGGCCAGCAGTCTCATAAGCTAAGCGTATTATACTTCTTAGCCAAAAAGAAAGAGAAGTTGCCAAAGCCTTTGGGCCTCTCCTCTGTCCAGAGTAGACAACAAACAAAGCAGATGTTTGACGAAAATCCTTCGTAGCTTGTAAATAAAACTTTAAAGCACAAACCACATCAAGATTGTGTAATAGACGTTCCTTCTTTGAAGAAGGATTAGGACATAGTGAAGGAACAACAATCTCCTGATTGATATTCTTATTAGATAACACCTTAGGAAGAAACCCAGGTTTGGTACGTAACACTACCTTATCTGCATGGAAATCAGATAAAGGGAATCACATTGTAAAGCAGATAACTCCGAAACTCTTTGAGCCGAGGAGATAGCTACTAAAAACAGAACTTTCCAAGATAAAAGCTTAATATCTATGGAATGCAAAGGTTCAAACGGAACCCCTTGAAGAACTTTAAGAACTAAATTTAAACTCCATGGCGGAGCAACAGGTTTAAACACAGGCTTGATCCTAACTAAAGCCTGACAAAAAGCCTGAACGTCTGGAACCTCAGCCAGACGTTTGTGCAAAAGAATAGACAGAGCAGAAATCTGTCCCTTTAAGGAACTAGCTGACAAACCCTTCTCCAATCCTTCTTGGAGAAAAGATAATATCCTAGGAATCCTGACCTTACTCCATGAGTAAACCTTGGATTCACACCAATGAAGATATTTACACCATATCTTATGATAGATTTTCCTGGTGACAGGCTTTCGAGCCTGAATTAAGGTATCAATGACCGATTTGGAAAAACCACGATTTGATAGAATCAAGCGTTCAATCTCCAAGCAGTCAGACGTAGAGAAATTAGATTTGGATGTTTGAAGGGACCTTGAAGTAGAAGGTCCTGCCTTAGCGGCAGAGTCCATGGTGGAAAGGATGACATGTCCACCAGATCTGCATACCAAGTCCTGCGTGGCCACGCAAGGGCTATCAAGATCACCGAATCTCTCTCCTGCTTGATCTTGGCAATCAGACGAGGGAGCAGATGAAACTGTGGAAACACATAAGCAAGGCTGAAGGACCAGGGCGCTGCTAGAGCATCTATCAGTGCTGCCTTGGGATCCCTGGACCCGAAACAAGGAAGCTTGGCATTCTGACGAGACGCCATGAGATCCAGTTCTGGTTTGCCCCAAAGTTGGTTCAACTGGGCAAATACCTACGGATGGAGCTCCCACTCCCCCGGATGAAAAGTCTGCCGACTTAGAAAATCCGCCTCCCAGTTCTCTACTCCAGGGATATGGATAGCTGAGAGATGGCAAGAGTGAACCTCTGCCCATAGAATTATCTTTGAAACCTCCAACATTGCCAGGGGGCTCCTTGTTCCCCCCTGATGGTTGATATAGGCTACAGTCGTGATGTTGTCTGACTGAAATCTGATGAACCTGACCGCAGCTAGCTGAGGCCAAGCCTGAAGAGCATTGAATATCGCTCTTAGTTCCAGAATGTTTATCGGAAGGAGGGCCTCCTCCTGAGTCCACGAGCCCTGAGCCTTCAGGGAGTTCCAGACTGCACCCCAGCCCAGAAGGCTGGCATGTGTCATTACTATAGTCCATTCTGGCCTGCGGAAACTCATTCCCTTGGACAGATGGACCCGAGATAGCCACCAGAGAAGAGAATCCCTGGTCTCTTGATCCAGATTTAGTAGAGGGGACAAATCTGTGTAATCCCCATTCCACTGATTGAGCATGCAAAGCTGCAGTGGTCTGAGATGTAGGCGGGCAAACGGAACTATGTCCATTGCCGCTACCATTAATCCGATTACCTCCATACACTGAGCCACTGACGGACGAGAAATGGAATAAAGAGCACGGCAGGAAGTTAGAAGTTTTGACAACCTGACCTCTGTCAGATAAATCTTCATTTCTACTGAATCTATCAGAGTTCCTAGGAAGGAAACTCTTGTGAGAGGTGAGAGAGAGAACTATTTCCTTCGTTCACCTTCCACCCGTGAGACCTTAGGAATGCCAGAACAATGTCCGTATGGGACCTGGCGATTTGAAAAGTTGACGCCTGTATCAGGATGTCATCTAGGTAAGGGGCTACTGCTATACCCCGCGGTCTTAGAACCGCCAGAAGGGACCCTAGAACCTTCGTAAAGATTCTTGGTGCCGTGGCTAACCCGAAGGGAAGAGCCACAAACTGGTAATGCCTGTCTAGGAAGGCGAACCTGAGAAACTGATGATCCCTGTGTATCGGAATATGTAGATAAGCATCCTTTAAATCCACGGTAGTCATATATTGACCCTCCTGGATCATAGGTAGGATGATTCGAATAGTCTCCATCTTGAAGGATGGGACCCTGAGAAATTTGTTTAGGATCTTGAGATCCAAGATTAGTCTGAAAGTTCCCTCTTTCTTGGGAACTATAAACAGATTTTAATAGAAGCCCTGCTCCTGTTCCTCCTTTGGAACTGGGTGGATCACTCCCATAACTAGTAGGTCTTGAACGCAATGTAAGAATGCCCCTCTCTTTATCTGGTTTGCAGATAATTGTGAGAGATGAAATCTCCCCTTTGAAGATGAAGCTTTGAAATCCAGAAGATATCCCTGGGAAACAATCTCCAGAGCCCAGGGATCCTGGACGTCTCTTGCCCAAGCCTGGGCGAAGAGAGAAAGTCTGCCCCCCACTAGATCCGGTCCCGGATCGGGGGCTACTCCTTCATGCTGTCTTAGAGGCAGCAGCAGGCTTTTTGGCCTGTTTCCCCTTGTTCCAAGCCTGGTTAGGTCTCCAGACTGGCTTGGACTGGGCAAAATTTCCCTCTTGTTTTGTAGAAGAGGAAGATGAAGCTGCGCCACTCTTGAAGTTTCGAAAGGAACGAAAATTAGTCTGTTTGGTCCTTAACTTGTTGGACCTATCCTGGGGAAGGGCGTGGCCTTTTCCTCCAGTAATATCAGAAATGATCTCCTTCAGTCCAGGCCCAAATAGGGTCTGCCCTTTGAAGGGGATATTGAGAAGTTTAGACTTTGAAGTGACATCAGCTGACCAGGATTTAAGCCATAGCACCCTACGTGCCTGAATGGCAAAACCTGAATTTTTAGCCGTTAGCTTGGTTAAATGAAAAACGGCGTCAGAAATAAATGAATTGGCTAACTTAAGAGCTTTAAGCCTGTCAAGGATATCATCCAACGGGGTCTCTACCTGTAAAGCATCCTCCAGAGACTCAAACCAGAAAGCCGCTGCAGCAGTGACTGGGGCAATGCATGCAAGAGGCTGGAGAATAAAACCTTGTTGTATAAAGATTTTCTTAAGGAAACCCTCTAATTTCTTATCCATAGGATCTAGGAAAGCACAACTGTCCTCGACAGGAATAGTTGTACGCTTAGCTAGGGTAGAGACTGCTCCATCCACCTTAGGGACCGTCTGCCACAAGTCCCGTGTAGTGGCATCTATAGGAAACATTTTCTTAAAAGCAGGAGGGGGAGAGAACGGCACACCTGGTCTATCCCATTCCTTAGTAATAATTTCTGAAAACCTCTTAGGGATTGGAAAAACATCAGTGTAAACAGGCACTGCAAAGTATCTGTCCATTTTGCACAATTTCTCTGGGACTACAATGGTGTCACAGTCATCCAGAGTCGCTAAAACCTCCCTTTGCAACATGCGAAGGTGTTAAAGCTTAAATTTAAATGCTGTCATTTCAGAGTCAGACTGAAGTAACGCCTTCCCTGAATCAGAAATGTCACCCACAGATAGAAGCTCTCCTGCCTCGGCTTCTGTACATTGTGAGGGTATATCAGACATAGCTACTAAAGCGTCAGAAAGCCCTGTATTTGTTCTAGCCCCAAAGCTGTCTCACTTTCCTTGTAACCCTGGCAGTTTGGAAAATACCTCTGTGAGGGTATGATTCATAACAGCCGCAATGTCTTGTAAAGTAAACGCATTGGACGCGCTAGATGTACTTGGCGTCCCTTGAGCGGGAGTTATAGGCTCTGACAGGTGGGGAGAGCTAGATGGCATAACCTCCCTTTTGTCAGTCTCAGAAACCTCAGGTGATAAATCTTTAAAAGCCATAATATGGTCTTTATAACTTATAGAAAGGTCAGTGCATTTGGTACACATTCTAAGAGGGGGTTCCACAATGGCTTCTAAACATAATGAACAAGGAGTTTCCTTTATGTCAGACATGTTTAACAGACTAGTAATGAGACCAGCAAGCTTGGAAAACACTTTAATAAATGTGAAAAAAGCAATAATAAAAAACGGTACTGTGCCTTTAAGAGAAAAAAACTACCACATAAACTGCAAAACAGTGAAAAAAAAGTAGTAAACTCTACGAAATTTTTACAGTGTGTATAAGGGACTAAAGCAGCATTGCACCCACTTGCAAATGGATGATTAACCCCTCAGGCCCAAAAACGAATTAGAAATACATTAAACCTGTTAAACAGTCAAACACACTGCCACAGCTGTGCTGTGGCTCCTACCTGCCCTTAAAAACTATTTTTGCAGGAACAAAACCCTCTATAGAGGTCCTATAAGCCAGAGGACTCCTTCAGGGAAGATGGATGTCTCAGACTGAAAACGAAAAACATAATTTATGTAAGAACTTACCTGATAAATTCATTTCTTTCATATTGGCAAGAGTCCATGAGCTAGTGACATATGGGATATACAATCCTACCAGGAGGGGCAAAGTTTCCCAAACCTCAAAATGCCTATAAATACACCCCTCACCACACCCACAATTCAGTTTAACGAATAGCCAAGCAGTGGGGTGATAAAGAAAGGAGTAGAAAGCATCAACAAAAGGAAATTTGGAAATAATTGTGCTTTATACAAAAAATCATAACCACCATAAAAAGGGTGGGCCTCATGGACTCTTGCCAATATGAAAGAAATTAATTTATCAGGTAAGTTCTTACATAAATTATGTTTTCTTTCATGTAATTGGCAAGAGTCCATGAGCTAGTGACATATGGGATATCAATACCCAAGATGTGGAGTCTTCCACTCAAGAGTCACTAGAGAGGGAGGGAATAAAATAAAAACAGCCATATTCCGCTGAAAAAATAATCCACAACCCAAAAAATAAGTTATTTTCACTTTTGAAAGAAAAAAACTTAAATCAAAAGCAGAAGAATCAAACTGAAACAGCTGCCTGAAGGACTTTTCTACGAAAAACTGCTTCCGAAGAAGCAAATACATCAAAATGGTAGAATTTAGTAAATGTATGCAAAGAGGACCAAGTTGCTGCTTTGCAAATCTGATCAACTGAAGCTTCATTCTTAAAAGCCCACGAAGTGGAGACTGATCTAGTAGAATGAGCTGTAATTCTCTGAGGCGGGGTTTGACCCGACTCCAAATAAGCTTGATGAATCAAAAGTTTCAACCAAGAAGCCAAGGAAATAGCAGAAGCTTTCTGACCTTTCCTAGGACCAGAAAATAAAACAAAGACTGGAAGTCTTCCTGAAATTTTTAGTAGCTTCCACATAATATTTCAAAGCTCTTACCACATCCAAAGAATTTAAGGATCTCTCCAAAGAATTCTTAGGATTAGGACACAAGGAAGGAACAACAAATTCTCTATTAATGTTGTTAGAATTCACAACCTTAGGTAAAAATCAGAAAAGGAGACTCACAAGAAAGAGCCGATAGCTCAGAAACTCTTCTAGCAGAAGAAATAGCCAAAAGGAACAACACTTTCCAGGAAAGTAGTTTAATGTCCAAAGAATGCATAGGCTCAAATGGAGGAGCCTGTAAAGCCTTCAGAACCAAATTAAGACTCCAAGGAGGAGAAATTGATTTAATGACAGGCTTAATACGAACTAAAGCCTGTACAAAACAGTGAAATATCAGGAAGAATAGCAATCTTTCTGTGAAATAAAACAGAAAGAGCGGAGATTTGTCCTTTCAAGGAACTTGCAGACAAACCCTTATCCAAACCATCCTGAAGAAACTGTAAAATTCTAGGAATTCTAAAAGAATGCCAGGAGAATTTATGAGAAGAACACCATGAAATGTAAGTCTTCCAAACTCTATAATAAATCTTTCTAGAAACAGATTTACGAGCTTGTAACATAGTATTAATCACTGAGTCAGAGAAACCTCTATGACTTAGAACTAAGCGTTCAATTTCCATACCTTCAAATTTAATGATTTGAGATCCTGATGGAAAAACGGACCTTGAGATAGTAGGTCCGGCCGTAATGGAAGTGGCCAAGGCGGGCAACTGGACATCCGAACCAGATCCGCATACCAAAACCTGTGTGGCCATGCTGGAGCCACCAGCAACACAAAAGACTGTTCCATGATGATTTTGGAGATCACTCTTGGAAGGAGAACTAGAGGCGGAAAGATGTAAGCAGGTTGATAACACCAAGGAAGTGTCAGCGCATCCACTGCTTCCGCCTGAACATCCCTGGACCTGGACAGGTATCTGGGAAGTTTCTTGTTTAGATGAGAGGCCATGAGATCTATCTCTGGAAGCCCCCACATCTGAACAATCTGAGAAAACACATCTGGATGGAGAGACCACTCCCCTGGATGTAAAGTCTGGCGGCTGAGATAATCCGCCTCCCAATTGTCTACGCCTGGGATATGCACCGCAGATATTAGACAGGAGCTGGATTCCGCCCAGGCAAGTATCCGAGATACTTCTTTCATAGCTTGGGGACTGAGTCCCACCCTGATGATTGACATAAGCCACAGTTGTGATATTGTCTGTCTGAAAACAAATGAACGGTTCTCTCTTTAGCAGAGGCCAAGACTGAAGAGCCCTGAGAATTGCACGGAGTTCTAAAATATTTATTGGTAATCTCGCCTCTTGAGATTTCCAAACCCCTTGTGCTGTCAGAGATCCCCAAACAGCTCCCCAACCTGAAAGACTCGCATCTGTTGTGATCACAGTCCAGGTTGGGCGAACAAAAGAAGCCCCTTGAACCAAACGATGGTGATCTATCCACCATGTCAGAGATTGTCGTACATTGGGATTCAAGGATATTAATTGTGATATCTTTGTATAATACCTGCACCATTGATTCAGCATACAAAGCTGTAGAGGTCTCATGTGAAAACGAGCAAAGGGGATTGCGTCCGATGCTGCAGTCATGAGACCTAAAACTTCCATGCACATAGCCACTGAAGGGAATGACTGAGACTGAAGGTGCCGGCAGGCTGCAACCAATTTTAAACGTCTCTTGTCTGATAGAGACAGAGTCATGGACACTGAATCTATCTGGAAGCCTAAAAAGGTGACCCTTGTCTGAGGAATCAAGAAACTTTTTGCTAAATTGATCCTCCAACCATGTTTCCGAAGAAACAACACTAGTTGATTCGTGTGAGATTCTGCAATATGTAAAGACTGAGCTAGTACCAAGATATCGTCCAAATAAGGAAACACCGCAATACCCTGTTCTCGGATTACAGATAGTAGGGCACCCAGAACCTTTGAAAAGATTCTTGGAGCTGTTGCTAGGCCAAATGGAAGAGCAACAAATTGGTAGTGCTTGTCTAGAAAAGAGAATCTCAGAAACTGAAAGTGTTCTGGATGAATTGGAATATGAAGGTATGCATCCTGCAAGTCTATTGTGGACATATAATGTCCTTGCTGAACAAAAGGCAGAATAGTCCTTATAGTCACCATCTTGAAAGTTGGTACTCTTACATAACTATTCAAAATTTTCAGATCCATAACTGGTCTGAACAAATTTTCTTTCTTTGGTACAATGAATTTTGAATAAAACCCCAAACCTTGTTCCTGAAGAGGAACTGGCATGATTAACCCTGAAGACTCCAGGTCTGAAACACACTTCAGAAAAGCCTGAGCTTTTACTGGATTTACAAGGATGCGTGAGAGAAAAAATCTTCTCACAGGAGGTCTTACTTTGAATCCTATTCGATACCCTTGAGAGACAATGCTCTGAATCCAGTGATTTTAGACAGATTTTACCCAACAATCCTTGAAAAACCTTAATCTGCCCCCTACCAGCTGAGCTGGAATGAGGGCCGCACCTTCATGCGGACTTAGGGGCAGACTTTGGTTTCCTAAATGGCTTGGATTTATTCCAATTTGAGGAAGGCTTCCAACTGGAAGCATATTCCTTGGGAGGAGGATTGAGTTTTTGTTCCTTATTCCGACGAAAGGAACGAAAACGGTGAGAAGCCTTAGATTTACCCTTAGGTTTTTTAACCTGAGGCAAAAAAACTCCTTTTCCTCCAGTGATAGTTGAAATAATAGAATCCAACTGAGAACCAAATAAATTATTACCTTGGAAAGAAAGAGATAGTAATCTAGATTTAGATGTCATATCAGCATTCCAAGATTTAAGCCATAAAGCTCTTCTAGCTAAGACAGCTAAAGACATGGATCTAACATCAATTTTGATTATATCAAAAATTGCATCACAAATAAAATGATTAGCATGTTGCAGTAGACGAACAATGCTAGCTATGTCAAAATCCAATTCATGTTGCGCTAAATTTTCCAACCAGAAAGTTGATGCAGCCACAACATCACCCAAAGAAATAGCAGGTCTGAGAAGATGACCTGAATATAAATAGGCCTTCCTTAGATAAGATTCAAGTTTCCTATCTAAAGGATCCCTAAAGGAAGTACTATCTTCCATAGGAATAGTAGTACGTTTAGAAAGAGTAGAAATAGCCCCATCAACTTTGGGGACCTTTTCCCAAAACTCTATAGATTTTGCTGGTAAAGGATACAATCTCTTAAACCTTGAAGAAGGAATGAAGGAAGTACCTGGCTTATTCCATTCCCTAGAAATCATATCAGAAATAGCCTCAGGAATGGGAAAAACACCTGGGGAAACCACAGGAGGTTTAAAAACAGTATTTAAACGTTTATTAGACTGAACGTCAATAGGACTGGTTACCTCAATATCCAAAGTAATTAACACTTCTTTTAATAAAGAACGCATATATTCTATTTTAAATAAATAAATAAGTAGATTTGTCAGTGTCAATATCTGAGGAAGGATCTTCTGTTTCAGATAGATCCTCATCAGAAGAGGATGAATTATTATGTTGTTGGTCATTTGAAATTTCATCAGCTAAATGAGAAGTTTTAAAAGACCTTTTACGTTTATTAGAAGGTGGAAATGCAGACAAAGCCTTCATAATAGAATCAGAAACAAATTCTTTAAAATTTACAGGTATATCATATGCACATTAGAAGTTGAAGGAACTGCAACTGGCAATGTACTATTACTAATAGAAACACTATCTGCATGTAAAAGTTTATCATGACAACTATTACAAATTACATTCGGTGGAATAATTTCTACAATTTTACAACAAATGCACTTAGCTTTTGTAGAACCCATGTCAGGCAGCAATGTTCCAGCAGAAACTTCAGAGGCAGGATCAGATTGGGACATCTTGCTCAATGTAAGAGAAAAAACAACATATAAAGCAAAATTATCTATTTCCTTAAATGACAGTTTCAGGAATGGGAAAAAATGCAAAAGCATAGGCCTTCTTGATAGAAAAGAAAGAAAGTAGGAGGCAAACAACAATGGGGTATTGAAATAATGACGCCAAAAATGACTGGAAATGACACACTTGCATCACTAATGACGCCGCCGTGTGAAAGGTCTCGACGTCACGTATGACGCCGGATATGACTAAGTTGCATCAAAAACGTAATTTCCCGCGCCAAAAAAGTTTGCGCCAAAAATGACGCAATAAAGTCTAACATTTGACGCACCCGCGGGCCTAATACCCGCAAATGCAAAAAGTAGTCAAATTGAAAAGGACTAAACCCCAGGTAAGAAAGAAATTTCTTAAAGTGTTAATATTCCCAAATATGAAACTGACAGTCTGCAGAAGGAAATACATGAACCTGACTCATGGCAAATATAAGTACAATACATATATTTAGAACTTTATATAATTTGCATAAAGTGCCAAACCATAGCTGAGAGTGTCTTAAGTAAATGAAAACATACTTACCAAAAAGACACCCATCCACATATAGCAGATAGCCAAACCAGTACTAAAACAGTTCTTAGTAGAGGTAATGGTAAATTTGAGAGTATATCGTCGATCTGAAAAGGGAGGTAGGAGATGAATCTCTACGACCGATAACAGAGAACCCATAAAAAAGACCCCCGTTAGAGAAATCATCGTATTCAATAGGTGATACTCCCTTCACGTCCCTCTGACATTCGCTGTACTCTGAGAGGAATCGGGCTTCAACAATGCTGAGAAGCGCATATCAACGTAGAAATCTTAGCACAAACTTACTTCACCACCTCCATAGGAGGCAAAGTTTGTAAAACTGAATTGTGGGTGTGGTGAGGGGTTTATTTATAGGCATTTTGAGGTTTGGGAAACTTTGCCCCTCCTGGTAGGATTGTATATCCCATATGTCACTAGCTCATGGACTCTTGCCAATTACATGAAAGAAATAGGCCCCTCCCACCATGCACTCAAAGTCAGATGGCCTTAAAAAAGTACTCCTAGGGCCTTAAGTAATCTAACAAGCCATGTGGAAATTAGGCCCCAAATAAAGATTTATCACCCTCAGAGAAAACAATGTTTTTATTTATAAATCATGCAAACGTTTTTACACTAAGTAATATGAGTATTAACATGAATATTATCCCTTTTTGCAAGCATGATCCCAGTTGTTGTTAAATCACTGTATCAGGCTTACCTTAAATATACCAGGCAACTGTCAGCATTTTCTAGACCTTATCTCTCTAGAAAAAAAATATACTGAACATACCTCAAAGCAAGCAATCTGCAGACCGTCCCCCCAACTGAAGTTTTCTTTCCATACTCTTCAGTTATGTGTGAGAACAGCAATGGACCTTAGTTACAAACTGCTAAGATCATCAAACCTCCAGGCAGAAGTCTTCTTCCAATTTCTGCCTGAGAGTAAAAACAGTACAACGCCGGTACCGTTTAAAAAATAACAAACTTTTGATTGAAGGTAAAAACTACACTAAGTCACCACATCTCTCGATACTTCCTTTCTTGTCGAGAGCTGCAAGAGAATGACTGGGGGTGGCAGTTAGGGGAGGAGCTATATAGACAGCTCTGCTGTGGGTGTCCTCTTGCAGCTTCCTGTTGGGAAGGAGAATATCCCACAAGTAATGGATGAACCCGTAGACTGGATACACCTTTACAAGAGAAAAATAAATCCCTGACCTCCCATTCCTGTGACAAAAATCCCCTTGCACGGTCTGGTCCACAGCAGAATTCTAGCAAATATTAAATTTACTAGATATATTAGGGTTGACCACGACAGGATATCTGAGTCGACCAAAGTAGCCAAAACCTCCCTTAATACACGAGGTGTTCAGGCATAATTCTGAAGGTTACCACTTCAGCATCAGATAAAGGAATTATACTGTCCAAATCTGAGATTTCACCCTCAGAGGCTACCGACGTATCCTCCTCAGACTTATGAGGAAGGGCAACCTGTGTAGCAACAGGTGGAAAAGAAACCTTACTATCAATTTCTAAAATTTCCTCTTGCATTTTCCCTTTAACATAGGAAAATTCAGATAATGCCACAAATATCGCAGAGGATAGCTGTGCAGCAAAATCTATATGCAAATATACTCCTCCAGGAGGCTGAGAGGAACCGCAGGGCACTGCATGTGAACGCCATGAAGGCTTTGGTCAAGCCAGGAAAAAGCTGCGGCATTGCCATGACAGCTTCATCCTGAGAGACTGAGGGATAATATATTCCTACAAACAAGAATAAAAACAAAACATGTAACAAAAAAAAAATAAAAAAAAATTGTGCCTCAAAAGCAAACCGGGGCAATAAAACAAAAATGTACTACCCAGCTACTTATCCACTGTACCACAGAGGATACCATATAAATCTTTAGAGAGAAAAAAAAAAAAAAACAGAAAAAGAAAAAACATGTACTGTCACTTTAAGAACAGTACTCCGTTTTAAATTACATGAGAGAATTAGACATAATAGAGTAAATAGAGACTTTATATAATGTAAATTAGAGTGAATAAACATTTTATTAAATGTACTTGAGAGATTTTGAGAGCCAATGCTTCAGTGTCAGTCTGCAACCCCAGAAGACAAAAGGCACTTACCTGCATCTAGCCATCCGGCAGGAGGACAGCTTACTCGGTATGAAAGGACATATACTCCTCACAAAGAACTGTAGAAAAACATAATTTATGCTTACTTGATAAATTTATTTCTCTTGTAGTGTATCCAGTCCACGGATCATCCATTACTTATGGGATATTAACTCCTCCCCAACAGGAAGTGCAAGAGGATTCACCCAGCAGAGCTGCTATATAGCTCCTCCCCTAACTGCCATTACCAGTCATTCGACCGAAAACATGCAGAGAAAGGAAAACCATAGGGTGCAGTGGTGACTGTAGTTTAATGGAAAAATTACCTGCCTTAAAGTGACAGGGCGGGCCGTGGACTGGATACACTACAAGAGAAATAAATTTATCAAGTAAGCATAAATTATGTTTTCTCTTGTTAAGTGTATCCAGTCCACGGATCATCCATTACTTATGGGATACCAATACCAAAGCTAAAGTACACGGATGACGGGAGGGACAGGCAGGCTCTTTATACGGAAGGAACCACTGCCTGAAGAACCTTTCTCCCAAAAACAGCCTCCGAAGAAGCAAAAGTGTCAAATTTGTAAAATTTGGAAAAAGTATGAAGAGAAGACCAAGTTGCAGCCTTGCAAATCTGTTCAACAGAAGCCTCATTCTTAAAGGCCCAAGTGGAAGCCACAGCTCTAGTAGAATGTGCTGTAATTCTTTCAGGAGGCTGCTGTCCAGCAGTCTCATAGGCTAACCGTATTATGCTACGAAGCCAAAAGGAGAGAGAGGTAGCCGAAGCTTTTTGACCTCTCCTCTGACCAGAATAAACGACAAACAGGGAAGACGTTTGTCGAAAATCCTTAGTTGCCTGTAGATAAAATTTCAGGGCACGGACTACATCTAGATTGTGTAGCAGACGTTCCTTTTTCGAAGAAGGATTAGGACACAAAGATGGAACCACAATCTCTTGATTGATATTCCTGTTAGTGACCACCTTAGGTAGGAACCCAGGTTTAGTACGCAGAACTACCTTGTCTGAATGAAAAATCAGATAAGGAGAATCACAATGTAAGGCAGATAACTCAGACTCTTCGAGCCGAGGAAATCGCCATTAAAAACAGAACTTTCCAAGATAACAACTTGATATCAATGGAATGAAGGGGTTCAAACGGAACCCCCTGTAAAACATTAAGAACTAAGTTCAAACTCCATGGTGGAGCAACAGTTTTAAACACAGGCTTGATCCTAGCTAAAGCCTGACAAAAAGCTTGAACGTCCGGAACTTCTGACAGACGTTTGTGTAAAAGAATTGACAGAGCTGAAATCTGTCCCTTTAAGGAACTAGCGGATAAACCCTTTTCTAAACCTTCTTGTAGAAAAGACAATATCCTCGGAATCCTAACCTTACTCCATGAGTAACTCTTGGATTCGCACCAATATAAGTATTTGCGCCATATCTTATGGTAAATCTTTCTGGTAACAGGCTTCCTAGCCTGTATTAAGGTATCAATAACTGACTCAGAAAAACCACGTTTTGATAAAATCAAGCGTTCAATTTCCAAGCAGTCAGCTTCAGAGAAATTAGATTTTGATGTTTGAAGGGACCCTGGATCAGAAGGTCCTGTTTCAGAGGTAGCGACCAAGGTGGACAGGATGACATGTCCACTAGATCTGCATACCAAGTCCTGCGTGGCCATGCAGGCGCTATTAGAATCACTGATGCTCTCTCCTGTTTGATTCTGGCAATCAATCGAGGAAGCATCGGGAAGGGTGGAAACACATAAGCCATCCCGAAGGTCCAAGGTGCTGTCAAAGCATCTATCAGAACCGCTCCCGGATCCCTGGATCTGGACCCGTAACGAGGAAGCTTGGCGTTCTGTCGAGACGCCATGAGATCTATCTCTGGTTTGCCCCAACGTCGAAGTATTTGGGCAAAGACCTCCGGATGAAGTTCCCACTCCCCCGGATGAAAAGTCTGACGACTTAAGAAATCCGCCCCCCAGTTCTCCACTCCCGGGATGTGGATTGCTGACAGGTGGCAAGAGTGAGACTCTGCCCAGCGAATTATCTTTGATACTTCCATCATTGCTAGGGAGCTTCTTGTCCCTCCCTGATGGTTGATGTAAGCTACAGTCGTGATGTTGTCCGACTGAAACCTGATGAACCCCCGAGTTGTTAACTGGGGCCAAGCCAGAAGGGCATTGAGAACTGCTCTCAATTCCAGAATGTTTATTGGTAGGAGACTCTCCTCCTGATTCCATTGTCCCTGAGCCTTCAGAGAATTCCAGACAACGCCCCAACCTAGTAGGCTGGCGTCTGTTGTTACAATTGTCCAGTCCGGCCTGCTGAATGGCATCCCCCTGGACAGATGTGGCCGAGAAAGCCACCATAGAAGAGAATTTCTGGTCTCTTGATCCAGATTCAGAGTAGGGGACAAGTCTGAGTAATCCCCATTCCACTGACTTAGCATGCACAATTGCAGCGGTCTGAGATGTAGGCGTGCAAAGGGTACTATGTCCATTGCTGCTACCATTAAGCCGATCACCTCCATGCATTGAGCTACTGACGGGTGTTGAATGGAATGAAGGACACGGCATGCATTTTGAAGCTTTGTTAACCTGTCTTCTGTCAGGTAAATCTTCATTTCTACAGAATCTATAAGAGTCACCAAGAAGGGAACTCTTGTGAGTGGAAAGAGAGAACTCTTCTTTTCGTTCACCTTCCATCCATGCGACCTTAGAAATGCCAGTACTAACTCTGTATGAGACTTGGCAGTTTGAAAGCTTGAAGCTTGTATCAGAATGTCGTCTAGGTACGGAGCTACCGCAATTCCTCGCGGTCTTAGTACCGCCAGAAGAGCACCCAGAACCTTTGTGAAGATTCTCGGAGCCGTAGCCAATCCGAATGGAAGAGCTACAAACTGGTAATGCCTGTCTAGAAAGGCAAACCTTAGATACCGGTAATGATCTTTGTGAATCGGTATGTGAAGGTAAGCATCCTTTAAATCCACTGTGGTCATGTACTGACCCTTTTGGATCATGGGTAAAATTGTCCGAATAGTTTCCATTTTGAACGATGGAACTCTTAGGAATTTGTTTAGGATATTTAAATCCAAGATCGGCCTGAAAGTTCCCTCTTTTTTGGGAACCACAAACAGATTTGAGTAAAACCCTTGTCCTTGTTCCGACCGCGGAACCGGATGGATCACTCCCATTAATAAAAGATCTTGTACGCAGCGTAGAAACGCCTCTTTCTTTATTTGGTTTGTTGACAACCTTGACAGATGAAATCTCCCTCTTGGGGGAGAGAATTTGAAGTCTAGAAGCTATCCCTGAGATATGATCTCTAACGCCCAGGGATCCTGGACATCTCTTGCCCAAGCCTGGGCGAAGAGAGAAAGTCTGCCCCCCACTAGATCAGTTCCCGGATCGGGGGCCCTCGATTCATGCTGTCTTAGGGGCAGCAGCAGGTTTCCTGGCCTGCTTGCCCTTGTTCCAGGACTGGTTAGGTCTCCAGCCTTGTCTGTAGCGAGCAACAGCTCCTTCCTGTTTTGGTGCAGAGGAAGTTGATGCTGCTCCTGCTTTGAAATTACGAAAGGAACGAAAATTAGACTATCTAGCCTTAGGTTTGGCTCTGTCTTGAGGCAGGGCATGGCCTTTACCTCCTGTAATGTCAGCGATAATTTCTTTCAACCCGGGCCCGAATAAGGTCTGCCCTTTGAAAGGTATATTAAGCAATTTAGATTTAGAAGTAACGTCAGCTGACCAGGATTTTAGCCACAGTCCAAGAGTGAGCACAGCACAGAGGTCTGGGTGCACAGGAGACCAGGGGCACTGCCACAGCCCCCCAATAATCTGTCAATAGTACACACAAAGAGGAACTCCAGCACTCCAGTAATAGAAAAAGGCAATTTATTTAAGCAACGTTTCGGGGTCACAGCCCCTTCCTCATGCTATCCTCATAGCATGAGGAAGGGGCTGTGACCCCGAAACGTTGCTTAAATAAATTGCCTTTTTCTATTACTGGAGTGCTGGAGTTCCTCTTTGTGTGTACTATTGAAGGATTTTAGCCACAGTGCTCTGCGTGCCTGAATGGCGAATCCGGAATTCTTAGCCGTAAGTTTAGTTAAAACTACTACGGCATCTGAAATAAATGAGTTAGCTAACTTAAGGGCTTTAAGCTTGTGTGTAATCTCATCTAATGGAGCTGATTCAAGTGTCTCTTCCAGAGACTCAAACCAAAATGCTGCTGCAGCCGTGACAGGCGCAATGCATGCAAGAGGTTGCAATATAAAACCTTGTTGAACAAACATTTTCTTAAGGTAACCCTCTAACTTTTTATCCATTGGATCTGAAAAGGCACAGCTATCCTCCACCGGGATAGTGGTACGCTTAGCTAAAGTAGAAACTGCTCCCTCCACCTTAGGGACCGTTTGCCATAAGTCCCGTGTGGTGGCGTCTATTGGAAACATCTTTCTAAATATCGGAGGGGGTGAGAACGGCACACCGGGTCTATCCCACTCCTTAGTAACAATTTCAGTAAGTCTCTTAGGTATAGGAAAAACGTCAGTACTCGCAGGTACCGCAAAATATTTATCCAACCTACACATTTTCTCTGGTATTGCAACTGTGTTACAATCATTCAGAGCCGCTAACACCTCCCCTAGTAATACACGGAGGTTTTCCAGCTTAAATTTAAAATTTGAAATATCTGAATCCAGTTTGTTTGGATCAGAACCGTCACCCGCAGAATGAAGCTCTCCGTCCTCATGTTCTGCAAATTGTGACGCAGTGTCTGACATGGCCCTAATATTATCAGCGCACTCTGTTCTCACCCCAGAGTGATCACGCTTACCTCTTACTTCTGGTAATTTAGCCAAAACTTCAGTCATAACAGTAGCCATATCCTGTAATGTGATTTGTAATGGCCGCCCAGATGTACTCGGCGCTACAATATCACGCACCTCCCGAGCGGGAGATGCAGGTACTGACACGTGAGGCGAGTTAGTCGGCATAACTCTCCCCTCGTTGTTTGGTGAAATATGTTCA
Source organism: Bombina bombina (assembly GCF_027579735.1). Classification (NCBI taxonomy): domain Eukaryota; kingdom Metazoa; phylum Chordata; class Amphibia; order Anura; family Bombinatoridae; genus Bombina; species Bombina bombina. The sequence continues at coordinate 143,390,482 of NC_069500.1, forward strand.
ATTTGTACAGATTGACTTTTATTTAAAGTAGCATCAATACAGTTAGTACATAAATTTCTATTGGGCTCCACTTTGGCTTTAGCACATATAGCACAGATATCTTCCTCTGAATCAGACATGTTTAACACACTAGCAAATAAACTAGCAACTTGGAAATACTTTTCAAGTAATTTACTATAATATGAAAATGTACTGTGCCTATAAGAAGCACAGAAAAAGTTATGACAGTTGAAAATTAATAAACTGAAAAGTTATAGCATCAAATCTTTGTAAAAAACACAATTTTAGCAAAGGATTGCTCCCATTAGCAAAGGATAACTAACCCTGATAACAGAAAAAAATACAGAAATAAACGTTTTTTTATCACAGTCAACTACCTCCCTCAAAACAAGTTTTGAAGACCCCTGAGTTCTGTAGAGATGAACCGGATCATGCAGGGAAGACAAACTTCTGACTGAATTTTTTGATGCGTAGCAAAAGCGCCAAAAAAGGCCCCTCCCCCTCACACATAACAGTGAGAGAGATCAGTAAACTGTCATAAATTAAATAAAACGACTGCCAAGTGGAAAAAAATAGTGCCCAAAACATTTTTTCACCCAGTACCTCAGAAAATTAAACGATTTTACATGCCAGCAAAAAACGTTTAACATTAATAAATTGAGTGTTATTAAAAAGCCTGTTGCTAGTCCCTGCAAATTAGGCTAAAGATTTATGCATACAGTATAATTCCAGTGAAGTGCCATTCCCCAGAATACTGAAGTGTAAAATATACATACATGACAGCCTGATACCAGTTGCTGCTACTGCATTTAAGGCTGAGTTTACATTATATCGGTATGGCAGAATTTTCTCATCAATTCCATTGTCAGAAAATAATAAGCTGCTACATACCTCTTTGCAGATTAATCTGCCCGCTGTCCCCTGATCTGAAGTTTACCTCTCCTCAGATGGCCGAGAAACAGCAATATGATCTTAACTACTCCGGCTAAAATCATAGAAAAACTCAGGTAGATTCTTCTTCAAATTCTACCAGAGAAGGAATAACACACTCCGGTGCTATTATAAAATAACAAACTTTTGATTGAAGGTATGAAACTAAGTATAATCACCAAAGTCCTCTCACACATCCTATCTATTCGTTGGGTGCAAGAGAATGACTGGTAATGGCAGTTAGGGGAGGAGCTATATAGCAGCTCTGCTGGGTGAATCCTCTTGCACTTCCTGTTGGGGAGGAGTTAATATCCCATAAGTAATGGATGATCCGTGGATTGGATACACTTAACAAGAGAAAGAAAGAACAGAGTAAACCTACTCTGGCTTTCTATATCCTGGGCAGCAAAAGTGTTAGGAACCTGTAAGGTGGGCCTTTCTCCGTTTTCCTAACTGCATTAAAGCCACCACTGCCCTACTGAAGAGACTAATGTGGAGTACAGCTAGACTCAATCCTTGAAAAAGGGGAAGGGACAGAGTAACCTACTCTGTTCTAAAATAATAAAAACTTGATTGAAGAAAAATAATCAAATTTTCTTCAGACACCAAAACTTCACATCCTCCTTTCACCGAAGGCAAAGAGAATGACTGGGGATTGTGGGAAGGGAAGTGATACTTAACAGCTTTGCTGTGGTGCTCTTTGCCTCCTCCTGCTAACCAGGAGTGATATTCGCAACAGTAATTGATGATCCCGTGGATTCACCATATCTTAGGAAAGAAATATACATATATGCGTTTGTGATTGGCTAATGGCTGTCACGTGATACAGGGTGAGTAGAAATAGACATACCTTTTAAACTTGCCACAAAAAAAAAAATCTACTCTTTTTATAGTTCAGACTAAGTGCAATTGCATTGTCTTTTTATCATGCATTTAATGATTATGAAAATCTACTGCATTTACTGGTCCTTTAATTGGTTTAGAGGCTGAGATGAAGCACAGAACAATACCTCAGAAAAATCAGTCCGCATATATCCTTTGCATCTTAAAGGGACATTCCAGCCAAATACGGAATCCACATGGATGCATTTCAGTTTTGAATAGAAGCATTTTTGTAATATACATGTATTCGCAAAAAATGCTTCTAATAAAAGCTATGACTGTTTGGAAAGCATATTTACGTATGCACTGTGCACCAGCATTTTAAATACAGCACTTGCACAGAGAGCCTAAGGTACTTGTACCATCTGGTTATGAATCCCCAATGGTGCTCTGAGCAGCTGCAGTATTTAAAATGCTGGTGCACTGAGAAAATCTAAATATGCCTCACATGAAGAGAAAAAAAATCTTAGCACTTTTACAAGAAGCATTTGTGCCAATACATGTATATTGCAAATGTTTCTATACATTCTATATGTATTCTATATATTTTTATATGTGCATTTAAATTTTGACTGTGATGTCCCTTTAACTGCAGAACAGTAAGGACTTTAGACTTTCGTTCTGTTTAAAAAGATACAAACATAGCAAACCACATCCAAAGAATAAAAGCCGCTCCAATTAATCTTGGATACCACCTTTCATAACAATGCAGGTACTGGCCAGAGAACTACTTTGTTCTGAATAAAGAGAGGATAGCAACTGCAGTTCAACTACCTGTATAGTCAAGGTAAAATTCTAAAGGGATTCAGAGACACTTCATTAGCCCATCATATAGAAATGCAAATATAGAACTTGCATGGGAATTCTTTAGATTTGTTTGTATTCTTTCTGCATTGATGCAGTTACAAACTTAAAGGGATACTAAATCCATTATTTTTTCTTTCATTATTCAGATAGAGCATGCAATTTTAAGCAAATTTCTAATTTACTCCTTTTAGCAATTTCCTTGTTCTCTTGGTATCTTTATTTTAAAAAGCAGGAATGTAAAGCTTAGAAGCCGGCCCATTTTAGGGACAGAACCTAGGTTACACTTGCTTATTGGTGGCTAAATGTAGCCACCAATAAAGCAAGCACTTTACAGGGTGCTGAACCTAAAATGGGCTGGCTCCTAAGCTTTACATTCCTGCTTACAGTACAGATAGCAAGAAAGAAAAAGAAAAATTTATAAAAGGAGTAAATAAGAAAGTTGCTTAAAATTGCAGGCTCTGACTTCCGGTGGGAGGGCGCAGCGGATGGAAGCAGGTTTGGTGAGCTCCGTGCATTCAGGCTCCCAAATCTGAGATTAAGTCCCATATTTAGCCCGACAAGCTACATTCCTTGGCAGGGTCACTTGTCTATACCTGCCCGGACACAGTAAAGCAAGGAGCAAGAGAAATCGGCTCCCCCTCTGGCAAGTCGCATTGCTAAACATCTGGCAAGAGGTCGCGGCGGCGATCGGAGGGCATAAGAGGACTCCCTGGGTAATATCCAAGGTATAGGGGGGGTTAAAAAATGTAAAATCACCAACCCTACCTACCACAGCTCACCATAGTAGGAATCTGGTCCGACAAAACTATCGCGCACAGCGCATCTTACAGAGGACAAACTGCGCAACAAGTAGGTGGCCGCCATCTTGTTTCACGGCAGAAGGTGACAGATAAAAAGTGAGTACCACGCACACAGCACTATCACGTTCCTGGTGGGAGAAAAAACTGTAGAGGATACAGGCTAAGCATTTAATCCTATATATAGGTTACTGCAGTTCAGGGCCTCACTCACTCCACGGCTTCAGGCCTCTTTTACTCACGCTACTGCAGACTAAACACTTATATCCGCTCCTGGCCCACTGCAGGGGCCTAAGGACTTACATACTCCCTATATTATCAAGCAGTTTGAGACTCTGAGCTATTGGAGCAGTGTGTGGGGTACTTTGCTCTCCTGGGAGTCCCTGTACCAAGCAGGGGAAGAATTCAAATTAAAGAAGTGAAGACAGAGTGGGTGAGAAAAGAAGAAACACACCTGCCCATAATACCCATAGAGGCTTTTCTCCTATAGGAACTATAGTAATGAAAATGGTGTAGGACACACGTGCCCCCCTAAGAAACCCCCCGTCATAACATCTTCAGTCAAATGAACTTTATGATCTAATTAAGATTTTACGCTGTGCTCCTAAATTAGCAGATGCTGTTCCAGAATCTCAACTGCCATTAGCTGGGCTGAGTGTGGCTTTACAAGGGGTTGTTGTGGTACTTTTGAGACAAATACGTGTTGGTCCTGGGCTCCCTCTAGCCTCCTCTGTTTATCATATTGCTGAATAAGGCGTTGCAACGCTCCTACCTCTGTATGCAAAAATATTTCACGCCGTATAACAAAAAAACTGACAAAAATCGATAGCAAACAACGCCAGCAAGATAGGAGGCTTAAGAATCAAGTAGAGGTACACACCCCACCAACTACAGCTCCTGAGGGTTCCGATCAAGCTCAGCAAGATACACATCCAATAGTGTCTCAGCTCTCAGCACTATTTCTCCCGAAGATAGAGCAACTACAGACAGGTCTAGATACCCTCACGACAGATCTCAAGATATTTTCAACAAGACTTACAGTAGTTGAACAAAGGGTGGCGGATACAGAGAGCCAGCAAAGGGAAGTCACACTGAACGTCTCTCAATTACCGCGACAAAATAAAGTGCTAGGAGAAAAACTAGATGACCTAGAGAATAGGTCCAGACGGAATAATATCCGAGTGGTGGGTCTCCCTTAGTCAACCACTGGCTCAGCGCTTATTGACTTTGCAGAACAAACACTACCACAGTTATTGGGACTTCCTAATGTCAACATACCCTGTGTGGTCGAAAGGGCTCATAGGGTTGGAATGCCTGCACAGAAGGAAAATCAGAAGACCCCTCCCAGGCAAGTCATGATTAAGCATTTAAACTTTAAAGATAAGGCATTACTTCTCAAAGCATACAGGCAGGCTCCCAACCTGGTGTATGAGGGGTGCAAGCTGCATCTATTTCAGGATTATTCTGCTGAAGTAGCCAAGAAAAGGAGAGAGTTTTCACCCTACTGTAAAGAGCTTATTGACAAGGGAGAATCCATCGCCCTATTATACTCGGCCAGACTCAAGGTACAAACGCCACAGGGACCAAAGTTCTTTGAAGACACCACCCAGCTCAAGATTTTCATGCAATCTCTCGATTTTGGAAAGAGCAACCAAATTGAAGATGAAGACATTGAGGAAGAGGAGGACTGTTTTCTTTTGAAACAATTTTTTCTGTTGCTGTATGATATGAAGAGCGCACAGAGTCGGAAATATCATATAAGGACTGAAGACTTTAACTCTTGCCTATAGAGTTATCCTAATATATCCTTTTTTGAAACTGGGGGGGGGGTTGAACTGTTTGCACTACTTTACTGTTACTGTTTTGATTGCTTACTGTTATACTCATTTACTGTTTTATCCAGTTTATTTCTAACTTTTTTGGTGTCTCATTGTTGGTACCATCCTTTAGGAGATCTCTAAAGTTGCCCCTGTGGTCGCACGTTGTTCACGGGAACTACCCCGAGGTGTCAGATAGTAAGTAACTCTACACAAACCTACATTGCAGCTCTACCTAGTAAGTTTAAAAAACAGAATATTACACCACTCTTGCAGTGAGGGGTGAGGGAGGGGAACTCTCAACACTTGTACTTGACTATGGGGGTCCACATTCTATCCTGGAACGTGGGAGGGGTTACATCACCCATTAAGCAAAAAGCCATCTTAAAATATATTAAGGCCAAGAGAGCTGACATAGCCATACTGGAAGAGACACACTTGAAACCTAGTGTGTCTCATTGTTTGACTACGAGAATTACAAAGACTGGAATAGATAATCCAACCATATCTGACCATGCCCCAATTACACTTAAACTTAATTTAGGATTGACCAGGACTGGTAGAGAGGGGTGGACTTTCCCTAGATATCTGGTGCATGATGCCAATTTAAAGAACCACTTGGTAGGTGAATGGTTAGCCTATAATGACAAATAGCAGTCACAGAGATAATACACTCCTATTTTGGGAAGCGGCCAAGGCAGTGTTGAGGGGGGTGGTGACTTCCTACGGCATAACCATCAGGAAACGGGAAAAAACTCAGAGAAGATCTTTTAATGAAAAAATTACTCAATGCGCGGAATCGCTACTTGCGCTGCCCCACAATAGCTAATAGGCTCCGCTACAAAGACACCAAAACATTAAAGGACACCTTTTTACTGCAGGGAGCAGCTAGAGACATGACGAAAGTGCATGCCAGATTCTATAGACATGGCAATAGAACGGGCAAGATGCTTGCTAAATTAACAAGGCGATCCTCTTTCATACCAGCCATAAGAGTCCAGGACTCTACACTAACAACCACAACTGACATACAACAAGCTTTTAGCCAGTTTTTCTCAGACTTATATAAGACTCAGGACATAGACTCTAAACATAGGGACTCTTTTTGGGAAGGGTTGACACTGCCCCAGATCACGGAAAGCCAGAGAAATTCATTAAATGCTCCGATACTAGCAGTAGACGTCGAGAAAGCCATTGGTAACTTACCTTTAGAGAAAGCCCTGGGTCCAGACGGGCTCCCGGGGGAGTTTTACAAGATACTTCAGTCTGAGGTGGCAGGAGTACTGTCGGACCTTTTCAATGCTATCCTGGGAGGATTGAAAGTTTCTTCTGGTAGATTTACTGAGGCCAATATCAGCCTGATACTTAAACCCGACAAAGAACCTCTCAATCCAGCATCATATCGTCCGATTTCACTAATTCGGATTACAAAATATTAACAAAAATTATGGCAAATAGGCTAGCATTGGTCATGCCAGTAATTACACACACTGATCAGACAGGTTTCATCAAGGGGAGGTCGGCTGTTAGGAGTTGAAGTGTTCTAACATTCTTAACACATTATTGGAACACTAAATCGAGGGCTCGGGTGGAAAAGATGGACGAGGCATGTGTTCTACTTGTAGACGCAGAAAAAGCCTTCAATAAGGTCCTTGGGGACACTTGTTCTTTACTCTTGGTAGATTTGGAATAGAGGGCTCTTTCGTAGAAGCGCTGAAGACCCTGTATACTGCTCCTCGTGCAGCTGTCTTGGTCAACGGAACACAATCTCAACCCTTTTCTTTAGAAAGAGGCACGAGACAGGGGTGTCCGCTGTCACCCCTACTCTTCGATCTGGCCTTAGAACCCCTAGCAGAAAAAATTAGGCTACAGACTGAAGGATTTAGGGTGGGACCGACTAGGCTTCACCTGTCACTCTTCGCGGATGATATGGTGCTGTACATACAAAATCCCAGTCTAAATGTACCCAGGATAATGGATATTATAGCAAACTTTAGTCAGTTTTCTGGCTATAAGATAAATAATGACAAGACAGAAATTATATGGCTGACCCCTACTGCAAGCGCTCTTGACCTTCATTACAACTTCAAGCAGGCAGGGAAAACCTGTAAATACCTAGGAATCGAGCTAGCTTTAAATCCGGCAGATTGGTATGGAATAAATTATGCACCGCTGAAGAGGGAGGCCACGAACTTGGTGGCAAGCTGGGCGAAACTCCCCCTTACACTGTCGGGTAGAATAGGTCTCCTTAAAATGATTCTTTTCCCAAAACTACTTTATAAACTACAGATGCTGCCTCTGTTAATCAGTAAGGACGATCTGAAGTTTTGGAACTCTCTCTTCTTTTCTTTTATCTGGGCTAACAAAAAACACAGAATTAGATCTGACAGGATGAGGAGTTCTTTCCACTCTGGGGGTATAACTGTACCAAACATAGAACTGTATAGCTGGGCGACTCAATCTAAATACGTTCTAGACTGGATCACGGGAAGAGACTACTTCACTATTCCTGACTTAGAGAGACACTTAACCTATCCATGGTCCCTGGCCATGTTACCCCATTTGAAGGCTGCGAAAATAGAGAAACATCTGCCACAGTATGCTCTTTTCCAGCAGCCACTACGTGCCTGGAGGAAACTATGTAGGACCTTGGGATTCAAACATGAGTTATCTAAATACATTCCACTACAGGGGAATCCCAACTTCATTCCAGGGTTGACAACAAAAACCTTTAGAGATTGGGGAACTAAGGGTTTGAATATGGTACACAAGATGTTAGAGGGAGATGGAAAAACAATACATACATTCGAACACCTAAGGACTACATATATACTGCCGCGATCGCATCACTTTGCATACTTACAGGCTAGACATTATGTAACAGCACTGCTTGGGCAGAGTGCCTTTCCTGACGGAAATCATATTATACCAACTGGGCAACACATTCATGCAAGGAAACACCTCCATCACTCCCATTTACAAAGCCTTGATGGCACCGAACAATGAGAATACCCAAAAACACATCAGTGAGAAATGGTCATCACTACTAAATGTAGAGATTTCTATAATGCAGGTTAAACAGAGTATACAAAAGGTTCAGCGTGCTACCTTATCTATGGATCTCAGAGAATACCACATTAAGCTTCTTGAAATGGCATATATTACGCCGAAACTATATAAAGTATGGGAGACTGACTCCTTAGGAACTTGACCAAGATGTGCTCAAGGTGACGCAGGCTTACTACATATGATTTGGAACTGCCCCAAACTGGTTAGATTTTGGGGTATGACTCACTACTGGCTCGGGTCAATGGGAATCCCTTTGGAACCACTCACACCCCAGACACTAGTTTTCTTAGAATGTGAAAATACACATAAGTCAAACATAACATTCACACACAATGTAATTTTACAGGCAAGGAAAGTTATCCTAAAGAACTGGTTAACTCATGAGGCTCCAACCCTAAAACAGTTAAAAAGAGAGGTACACCAACAACTACTCTATGAACAGGCAGACACGCTGGTAGATGCTCAGAAACGTACGAATCACTTTATGGCAAAATGGGAAATGTATTTGCACACACTAGATCAAAGGCAACAATTACAAATCTTGTACCCAATACGAAATACGAACTTTATCTTAGAGGCACAATTGAGAGGGGAATGGGAACTCTACTTTGAGAGTTATGTTCATTCCAATCGAGGGAGACCACACCAATCTAGGCAAGGGGGACAGGGACACCTCGGGGTAGGTAGAGGAGGAGAGGAGTAAGGCTGGAGGGAATGTTAATATTAATAGAAAAAGAAGACATGCATTGCTAAAATTCAATGGTTAATTCTCTATTCTGTATTGAAGATCTTACTGTTATTTTTTTTTTATTCTCCTGTATGTACATTGGGATAAATGTTAATGTATGTTCTTTGCATAAATAAAGAATTTTTTTTAAAAAAAAATTGCAGGCTCTATCTGAATCATTAAAGAAGAGGGTTTAGTATCCCTTTAATAGTCTAGGGTGGATGCATTTTACAAGCTAGCCAAAGTACAGCATATTCCACTGTAACAATATTAGGAGCACCTGGGCAGCTCTTGCTAATTGGTGGGTAAATGTAGCCACTAATCAGCAAGAGCTACCCAGGGTTCTGAACTAAAAATGGGCCAGCTCATAAGCTTACATTCCTGCTTTTTCAAATAAAGATACCAAGAGAACAAAGAAAATATTAATAGGAGTAAATTAGAAATTTGCTTAAAATTGCGTGCCCTATCTGAATCATGAAAGAAAAAATTTGGGTTTTCTATCCCTTTAACTGTGAATTATATTTCAGAAGACAAAAAATCAATTTGGAACATATTTCCTATATTCAAATTGTATCTTTTTTTTTTTTTTTTTTTTAATAAATGAGGAAGATAATAGGGAACTGGAAAAAAAATGAAGGGAACTGAAAAAGTACAAGGTTAGCTTTGTCCGCAGCCTAAACCAGTAAACAGTCTAGTTAAACTGGTCCAGCAACCTTTCCTGTAGCTTTTTAAAGTATAAATATTATTCTATTATTCATTCCTTAAAGGGAAACCCAACATTCCTCTCTCATGATTCAGATAGATAGAGCATGCAATTTAAAAAACACTTTAGCAACCTTTGATTGGTGGATTGAGCCAACTCCTACAGAGTATAACGCCCCCCCCCCCCTTTAGTATTGTCTGGGTGTCTTACAGACTATTCACTTAGTTATACTATTATGTTATAGTGCTAAGTTGAATAACATTGGTGATTGTTGAACCAGCTGTTTCTTTGTTTTAATGCGGGTCAGTCTGGTGTTAAACACAAATGAATGACAAGATACATTAAGCCAGTGTTAATATTGGGATTTTAATCTGATGTAGTTAAGACAGTGATAGGTTAGGTTGTGGACAGAGAAGTAAATATAGCCACACCAGATTGATATGATAGCTGTTTGGAGCTGGAGGGATTCCCAGACAGAAGATTATAGTCAGGATGCACCTGATGATTGGTGGCTAGATGTAGCAGCTTCTTGATACAGAAGAGTGAGCACCAGGCAGCCCCTCCTAGGTAACCACCTCACCTTCACAGAGTTATTAAAGAAGCAAGATACCTTATTGAGCAAAATTTAACTTCATGGTTGCCAAAAACGCTACTGTATATTGAGTGGAAATATACTGCAAACCTCTCTTGTAGCAAAGGGGTTAAATTGTACTCACCAGGTTATGTTGTTCTGGCTACAGGATATTCATTTTTAAAGTGCACCCCTTTTCTATAGGTAGCCAGCCCCTCTACCTTTTTTTTTTTTTTTTTTTTAATAAAGAAAAAGTGAATTCCAAGAGGGCAGCCCATGTAATTGTCTGTACGTTTTTCACATCCTATCTGTCAAATTTGACATAATCCGGCACTAAATTGCATCTCCCCTTACAATGGACTGAAGGATTCCAACTAAGTAGGTAGCACACAGAGGTATTCCAGGTTAGCTATGAGAGTTCTTCCTGACAAGTGTATGGGTGGTTGCATAAATGTGGATTTACTCCAATGGGTTCTGCCATTTTGGTAAGTAGCCCGTGTGAGGACATATAATGGCACATGAGTGTATAATGTGGCCTGTCCATGTTCCATCATTCTGCAACCACAGGGCACCAGTCTTAAAATAGGAAATGTATGTATTTTTACATTAGCAAAATGTCCTCAATTAAAAGTTTTCACTTGTAGAATGGCTGAACAGGCATGTGACTTACAATCTATCAAGACAAACATGTATTTGTGTCCAACACATGCTCCGAGTGCCAAGGGCATCACAACATAACCAGTTACAAGCAAACGAGATATGAAGCAAATGTGAGTGTGTACAGCCTACAGACACGGCAGGTCATCTGTATATTATATTTAGTATATAGGCTCCATAGGTGGATCCTGTATTTGCCTTACAATGACTGGAAACAAACCAACAGACTTAATTCACTGCTCCCCTCTACTGCTGTATAAAGGGAAGTGAGCATATTTACATTTATTATGAAATTTAAGAACATGCCTTGAAATTAACATGTGGATAACCAGTCTAATTGGTTTTGTGCACTGTGCCGCAAAATGCATCATCTTGATCATGTACAATGCAGCAGGGTATTTACATAAACATAAAACACAAACATTATATACTTACCGCTAGGAACAACATGCAGTACATAGAGAAGGAAGAGTGACCAGAGTAAAATGACACCCTATGAAACAAAAAGTGAAAGTTCACCTGTTAACTTATTGTTACAGTATTACTTACGATGAAAAATTATATAGAGAGCGAAATTAACCTTATAGGTACTACTTTTTATCATTATAGTAGGATTTATTAAAGTGATAATTTCATTGTTCAGCTGATCTGTACATAGTTTAGGAGTCTCTGCACATCATTGTAAACCACTGGTTTTCAAACCTGTCCTCAGACCTCCCTAACAGGCCACATTTTGAGGATATCTGAACTGGAGCACAGGTGAAACAATCAGCTGATTAGTAAACACTTATTTTACCTGCTCTGATCCAAGGTAATCCTGAAAATATGGCCTGAGGACAGTTTTAAAAACCAGTGTTGTAAACTATTCATACATAAAGTTTTAGTACACTGGTCCAAATCATATACAGACTGTAAAACCAGGATTTATTTGGTGGACCTTTTAAAAGGTAATGCAGGTTGTTTTTATTTCTTACATTTCCCTTGGTTCTAATGTCATGATGCAATACAGGAGAGGAACTGCATGAATAAGAAGTAATGTACAAAGGTTATAGCTCTTTCAGCGTACTATGATCATACACCCATAATGATACCAGGCAACAATACACAGTGACAACATCTAATGCTGCTGTCCAATGCTTTTTAATTAATCCACCACCTTCCCAAATCATACAAGGTTTGGGTTTGAATATTTAAAATCCCTTTAATTAAAACTTTACACCAAACTAAGTTGCTTATGTACATCACAATATTTCATGCTGTTATAGTAAAGTATTAAGCTTTGACCCCTCACACCATTCCCATTTACAACTCGCACCTTCTTCAGATGCGTCACTTGAATTGGAAAGAGCTTTCTTCTCCTCCTCCCCCTGACTCACTACTGTCCATCTTGCCAAACCCTTTTTTTTTTTTTAAAGATGGAAACTTGTAATCTAAAAAACACCTACATACATACACAACTGAACTAATTCAATTTACAGCATGTAACAGTTGTCTTCTCATTTATCAAATATCCTCAAAAGAAATATGATGCAAACCAATTGCAGAACTGTTCACATTTTTGTCCATCACTATGCACATTTTATTTCTATGTATGCAAAAGCCTGACAAAGCACTGAACTGCAAGAGATCTGCATACAAAATCAGATTTACATTTACTGACAGATCAATTTCTTCATGCTCACAATTATAGGGTTAATATTCTGTCATGTCCTGTTGTCCCCGCACATAAAGTAGTATTCAGTATATAGAAAAGTACTGTGTTTTTGCCAAAGCTGAACCACAAGAAAGTCATGTAGGCTAAGTACCAGGGGGGAAAAAACACAGTACTTTTCTATTGTTCAAATGATGCATGTGGCTAATACGAGAAGGGATAATACCAAGCGCAGCTGTGAAGAAATCAGAGAAACCGTGTGCAAACAAACAAAATCATGCAGTATTATTTAGGGTTACCATATAGCCTCTTTAACGGAGGACACATATGAAAAATACATGTCAGGGTTTTATAACAGAACATTATTCAAAACATTTCTTTAAACAGCCCCTGAAATAAGTATTTTTCATAAGTAATTTCCTTTAAAGGGACAGTCAAGTCCAAAAAAAACCTCATGATTTAAATAGGGAATGTAATTTTAAACAACTTTCCAATTTACTTTTATCAACAATTTTGCTTTGTTCTCTTGGTATTCTTAGTTGAAAGCTAATTCTAGGCGGTTCATATGCTAATTTCTTAGACCTTGAAGACTGCCTCTAATCTGACTGCATTTTGACCACTAGAGGGCATTAGTTCATGTGTTTCATATAGATAACATTGAGCTCTTGCACGTGAAGTTACCCTGGAGTGAGCACTGATTGTCTAAAAAGCAAGTCTGTCAAAAGAACTGACATAAGGGGTCAGTTTGCAGAGGCTTAGATACAAGGTAATCATAGAGGTAAAAAGTGTATTTATATAACTTTGTTGGTTATACCAAACTGGGGAATGGGTAAAAAAAAGCGATTATCTTTCTTTTTAAACAACAAAAATTCTGGTGTTGACTGTTCCTTTAAAGCAGCAATATGGCAACAATATTATTACTGCATCTCCTAAACGGCTGATAAACAGGAGAAAGAAGACCTGTTGGCTAAAGCATTATAAACAAAGATGCAGATAGCTTGGGTTAGATGCCATATGGAAAAATCTTCCAACCACATGTAAATTAAAATGTAATTATATGAGTTGGGGGAGGAGCCAGCAAGACGTGCATATCTTGAGCTCCCAGCCCTGGATTAAATAAATCATAATTTCTAGCAGAGTGTGTGATTTTTATTCTACACCACCTGCAGCAATATTAAGCCCTGGGCCATAAGAGGACTAAATCGGGGCACTGAGTTGGCATTTATCTCAGCTCCGCAAGTTAAGGCTTCAATCAAGGAGAGTGGCTGTATGGAGGCATATATTAGTGCACTACGCAACTTAAGTGCAACACTTGACAGCCAACACTGCTATTGATTAGGCTAGCTTTTAGTCCAGTTCAGAGAGTGTTGGACAAAAATGTAAAAGACGACAATGACAGTTTATTCACTTTTGACGCTCCAGGCCAGACACATGTTACTACCCTGTCTTCAGGGGACAATATCTCTGATGACTGCTATGAGAAGGGAGACGGTTCAAGCAAGCATGTAACTAAGGACTACTGGCAACCTTTGGAAGTACCATCTATAGGAAGACTACAATGTTGCCCTAACCTCTTCCATGTAATTGGAAACATATCTCAAGCAATGCCCCTGCCTGTGTCCAGGAACTCTGACTCAGATACAATATTTACAGGCTGGATGGGGAGATCAGACTCTTATTTGAAAGACGCTGTTCTCTGTGTGGTCACACAGCAACCGATGAAACGGTTTTATGTCAGAGAAGGCATTGGTTAAATAATTAGTCCTTGCTATTGACTACGTGAGTGCAGAATTAGCATGAATAAGTTTGCAGCAACTTGTGTTGTTCTGTTATATATGCCCTGTACATAACTAAGTGGGGGATTTCTTGCCTGTCCTTGCTATCTTTAATTACTATATTAAGATTTTTAGGCTGCAGTGTCAACTTTTTCTTTTGTTTTTTACCATACCCGTCTGTTTTACTTATTATAGTCATTTCACATCATTTGCCCATTACCAGACTCTTTATATCATGGGGTGGTACTCTGACCTCCATTACTATACTGTTTAAACTAGTACCCTCTCAAATAGCTTATGCTAAACATATGCTAAAAACAGGTTGCACTTTTGGTAGGAGACATGATTCCCCTTTCTCCCTCTGCCGGCGTGGGAGATGGTGGATTGCATGTAGCATTGTCGAGTAGAGATTATCAGCTCTGACACCTTACACCCTTATTCATTTAGCAACATATACTACCTAATTGTGACGTGATGAAGGTTGGTTATGTAGGATATAGACAAACTTTTTGTTTTATACCAACTTCTTAATGTCTATATCCCAAGGATGCTTACATAATTCCTGGTAAGGTTCACTTATAGTACATTTGAGACCTTTACAGGTGGGAGTGCCATTCAGTTATAGAATTAGTGGAATTCCACATAGTATGCTAGTGCCTGATTTATAGATGGACAACATAATTCACAGATGAACACAGACATGTGTCCCCAAATTTCCCTATGCCATATCCAAACTGCTCCTATATTTTATATATTGTTCTTAGCTCATGCTTATAACCACTAACTGGTCCAAGAGTGGCTTGCTATGTCACTACCACTTGAAACTTGCTATGTCACTACCACTTGAAACTTGCTTAAACTGGGGTTTTACTTCAAAATGAGCCCCTTCCCCCTCACAAAAAGTTAATACACACTCAAAAAAAAAAAAAAACCATACTAGCCCCATGGGGAGATATTTCGCCCACAATGTGTATTCTATGCTATTATTTTATGCTATTATACAGTATCTATTCTGCTCATTGTAATCTCAATTATTCTATATTATCAAGCGGTGTCTACCCACTGACAAACTTTCTTAGATTCCATACAAGCTTATATTTTATTGTTATTCAGTTTATTATATACATCACAATATTTTATTTTCATATTGTCACATGGTCCAAGAACAACTGTTTGTACCATTAATTTTTCTCTATGAGTAGTTCTTATTCACTGGGGTATATGGAAGCTGAGAGGAATTGAAAATAAGGATACCGAGGTTTTATTATACTATGTTCAGTTCATATGTTATTGTATTGATTGAAGAGAGACCGTTACCATTGTTGTGAATGTGTTTAACTAATTTATCTTATTTTTCCCAGAAACTGACTACTCTTGTAGTGTTTGATCCAATTATTTTATATTACCACAAGCGGTGCTTATCCGCTGAAAAACAATTTGGAATCTATTATAAATTCATAATTTACTATTACTATCATAATTTTATTTCAAATCTATTGTGTGTCATTAGACCCCTTGGGGTCGATGATACGACTAACATACGTCACCAGTGTTCCCTATATCACAGGGTCCATAACTGGCCAGCCCATTAGTCGTCCATTGAAGCTTCTAAAACCATAAAAGGGAGGTTTCAAGAGCTCATAGTTTATCATTCATTTTGTTTTTTTTATCTATATCATTGTAATGTGACTCATGAAAAAACTTTTTTATTTATGTCATGTGACATTTAATGTAGGTTTTCTTTTTTGTCTTAGTGCATAACTCCAATAATAATAAAAAAAAATATATGCTTACCTGATAAAACATAATTTATGTAAGAACTTACCTGATAAATTCATTTCTTTCATATTGGCAAGAGTCCATGAGCTAGTGACATATGGGATATACAATCCTACCAGGAGGGGCAAAGTTTCCCAAACCTCAAAATGCCTATAAATACACCCCTCGCCACACCCACAATTCAGTTTAACGAATAGCCAAGCAGTGGGGTGATAAAGAAAGGAGTAGAAAGCATCAAAAGGAAATTTGGAAATAATTGTGCTTTATACAAAAATCATAACCACCACAAAAATGGTGGGCCTCATGGACTCTTGCCAATATGAAAAAAATGAATTTATCAGGTAAGTTCTTACATAAATTATGTTTTCTTTCATGTAATTGGCAAGAGTCCATGAGCTAGTGACATATGGGATATCAATACCCAAGATGTGGATCTTCCACACAAGAGTCACTAGAGAGGGAGGGAATAAAAATAAAAACAGCCATATTCCGCTGAAAAAATTAATTCACAACCCAAAAAAATAAGTTTATTTCCATTTTTGAAAGAAAAAAAACTTAAATCAAAAAGCAGAAGAATCATACTGAAACAGCTGCCTGAAGAACTTTTCTACCAAAAACTGCTTCTGAAGAAGCAAATACATCAAAACGGTAGAATTTAGTAAATGTATGCAAAGAGGACCAAGTTGCCGCTTTGCAAATCTGATCAACTGAAGCTTCATTCTTAAAAGCCCACGAAGTGGAGACCGATCTAGTAGAATGAGCTGTAATTCTCTGAGGTGGGGCCTGACCCAACTCCAAATAAGCAACAACGAACAGAATACTCCGGCAAACCTCCAGGCGTTAATAGTAAAAAATTCCTTTTATTGGAGCAGGTTACAGGTTGTTAGAAAAACAAGTTTAAAAACAAGTAAGATCTCATAGCAGGCGGGTGTCTTACGCGTTTCGGCTGTTAGCCTTACTCATAGACTCCAAATAAGCTTGATGAATCAAAAGTTTCAACCAAGAAGCCAAGGAAATAGCAGAAGCCTTCTGACCTATCCTAGGACCAGAAAATAAAACAAATAGACTGGAAGTCTTCCTGAAATCTTTAGTAGCTTCCACATAATATTTCAAAGCTCTTACCACATCCAAAGAATGTAAGAATCTTTCCAAAGAATTCTTAGGATTAGGACATAAGGAAGGGACAACAATTTCTCTACTAATGTTGTTAGAATTCACAACCTTAGGTAAAAATTGAAAAGAAGTCCGCAAAACTGCCTTATCCTGATGAAAAATCAGAAAAGGAGACTCACAAGAAAGAGCAGATAGCTCAGAAACTCTTCTAGCAGAAGAGATAGCCAAAAGGAACAACACTTTCCAAGAAAGTAGTTTAATGTCCAAAGAATGCATAGGTTCAAATGGAGGAGCCTGTAAAGCCTTCAGAATCAAATTAAGACTCCAAGGAGGAGAAATTGATTTAATGACAGGCTTAATACGAACTAAAGCTTGTACAAAACAGTGAATATCAGGAAGTATAGCAATCTTTCTGTGAAATAAAAAAGAAAGAGCGGAGATTTGACCTTTCAAGGAACTTGCAGACAAACCCTTATCCAAACCATCCTGAAGGAACTGTACAATTCTAGGAATTCTAAAAGAATGCCAGGAGAATTTATGAGAAGAACACCATGAAATGTAAGTCTTCCAAACTCTATAATAAATCTTTCTAGAGACAGATTTACGAGCTTGTAATATAGTATTAATCACCGAGTCAGAGAAACCTCTATGACTTAGAACTAAGCGTTCAATTTCCATACCTTCAAATTTAATGATTTGAGATCCTGATGGAAAAACGGACCTTGCGATAGTAGGTCCGGCCGTAACAGAAGTGGCCAAGGCGGGCAACTGGACATCCAAACCAGATCCGCAAACCAAAACCTGTGTGGCCATGCTGGAGCCACCAGCAACACAAAAGACTGTTCCATGATGATTTTGGAGATCACTCTTGGAAGGAGAACTAGAGGCGGGAAGATGTAAGCAGGATGATAACACCAAGGAAGTGTCAGTGCATCCACTGCCTCCGCCTGAACATCCCTGGACCTGGACAGGTATCTGGGAAGTTTCTTGTTTAGATGAGAAGCCATGGGATCTATCTCTGGAAGACCCCACATCTGAACAATCTGAGAAAACACATCTGGATGGAGAGACCACTCCCCTGGATGTAAAGTCTGGCGGCGGAGATAATCCGCCTCCAAATTGTCTACACCTGGGATATGCACCGCAGATATTAGACAGGAGCTGGATTCCGCCCAGGCAAGTATCCGAGATACTTCTTTCATAGCTTGGGGACTGTGAGTCCCACCCTGATGATTGACATAAGCCACAGTTGTGATATTGTCTGTCTGAAAACAAATGAACGGTTCTCTCTTTAGCAGAGGCCAAGACTGAAGAGCCCTGAGAATTGCACGGAGTTCTAAAATATTTATTGGTAATCTCGCCTCTTGAGATTTCCAAACCCCTTGTGCTGTCAGAGATCCCCAAACAGCTCCCCAACTTGAAAGACTCGCATCTG
The DNA here is from genome assembly GCF_027579735.1 of Bombina bombina. Classification (NCBI taxonomy): domain Eukaryota; kingdom Metazoa; phylum Chordata; class Amphibia; order Anura; family Bombinatoridae; genus Bombina; species Bombina bombina. The sequence continues at coordinate 143,409,195 of NC_069500.1, forward strand.
TTGAGATCACAGTCCAGGTTGGCCGAACAAAGGAAGCCCCTTGAACCAAACTATGGTGATCTATCCACCATGTCAGAGATTGTCGTACATTGGGATTCAAGGATATTAATTGTGATATCTTTGTATAATCCCTGCACCATTGATTCAGCATGCAAAGCTGTAGAGGTCTCATGTGAAAACGAGCAAAGGGGATCGCGCCCGATGCTGCAGTCATGAGACCTAAAACTTCCATGCACATAGCCACTGAAGGGAATGACTGAGACTGAAGGTGCCGGCATGCTGCGACCAATTTTAAACGTCTCTTGTCTGATACAGACAGAGTCATGGACACTGAATCTATCTGGAAGCCTAAAAAGGTGACCCTTGTCTGAGGAATCAAGAAACTTTTTGGTAAATTGATCCTCCAAACATGTTTCCGAAGAAACAACACTAGTTGATTTGTGTGAGATTCTGCAGTATGTAAAGACTGAGCTAGTACCAAGATATCGTCCAAATAATGAAACCGCAATACCCTGTTCTCTGATTACAGATAGTAGGGCACCCAGAACCTTTGAAAAGATTCTTGGAGCTGTTGCTAGGCCAAATGGAAGAGCAACAAATTGGTAATGCTTGTCTAGAAAAGATAATCTCAGAAATGGATAGTGTTCTGGATGAATCGGAATATGAAGGTATGCATCCTGCAAGTCTATTGTGGACATATAATGTCCTTGCTGAACAAAAGGCAGAATAGTCCTTATAGTCACCATCTTGAAAGTTGGTACTCTTACATAACGATTCAAAAATTTTAGATCCAGAACTGGTCTGAATACATTTTCTTTCTTTGGTACAATGAATAGGTTTGAATAAAACCCCAAACCTTGTTCCTGAGGAGGAACTGGCATGATTACCCCTGAAGACTCCAGATCTGAAACACACTTCAGAAAAACCTGAGCTTTTACTGGATTTACAGGGATGCGTGAGAGAAAAAATCTTCTCACAGGAGGTCTTACTTTGAATCCTATTCAATACCCCTGAGAGACAATGCTCTGAATCCAATGATTTTGGACAGATTTTATCCAAAAATCCTTGAAAAACCTTAATCTGCGCCCTACCAGCTGGGCTGGAATGAGGGCCGCACCTTCATGCGGACTTAGGGGCAGACTTTGGTTTCCTAAATGGCTTGGATTTATTCCAATTAGAGGAAGGCTTCCAACTGGAAGCAGATTCCTTGGGAGGAGGATTGAGTTTTTGTTCCTTATTTTGACGAAAAGAACGAAAACGGTTAGAAGCCTTAGATTTACTCTTAGGTTTTTTATCCTGAGGCAGAAAAACTCCTTTTCCTCCAGTGAAAGTTGAAATAGAATCCAACTGAGAACCAAATAAATAAATTACCTTGGAAAGAAAGAGATGGTAATCTAGATTTAGATGTCATATCAGCATTCCAAGATTTAAGCCACAAAGCTCTTCTAGCTAATACAGCTAAAGACATGGATCTAACATTAATTTTGATAAAAAAAATGGCATCACAAATAAAATTATTAGCATGTTGCAGTAAGTGAGTAATGCTAGATATGTCAGGATCCAAATCTTGTTGCGCTAAATTCTCCAACCAAAAAGTTGAGGCAGCCGCAACATCAGCCAAAGAAATAGCAGGTCTGAGAAGATGACCTGAATATAAATAGGCCTTCCTTAGCTAGGATTCAAGCTTCCTATCTAAAGGATCCCTAAAGGAAGTGCTATCTTCCATAGGAATAGTGGTACGTTTAGCAAGAGTAGAAATAGCCCCATCAACTTTGAGGATTTTTTCCCAAAACTCTATAGATTTTGCTGGTAAAGGATACAATTTTTTAAACCTTGAAGAAGGAATAAAAGAAGTACCTGGCTCATTCCATTCCCTAGAAATCATATCAGAAATAGCCTCAGGAATAGGAAAAACCCCTGGGGAAACCACAGGAGGTTTAAAAACAGCATTTAAACGTTAGACTGAACGTCAATAGGACTGGTTACCTCAATATCCAAAGTAATTAACACTTCTTTTAATAAAGAACGCATATACTCTATTTTAAATAAATAAGTAGATTTGTCAGTGTCAATATCTGAGGAAGGATCTTCAGAATCAGATAGATCCTCATCAGAAGAGGATAAATTATTATGTTGCTGGTCATTTGAAATTTCATCAGCTAAATGAGAAGTTTTAAAAGACCTTTTACGTTTATTAGAAGGTGGAAATGCAGACAAAGCCTTCAGAATAGAATCAGATACAAATTCTTTAAAATTTACAGGTATATCATGTACATTAGAAGTTGAAGGAACTGCAACTGGCATTGTACTATTACTGATGGATACACTATCTGCATGTAAAAGTTTATCATGACAACTATTACAAATGACATTTGGTGGAATAATTTCTACACTTTTACAACAAATGCACTTCGCTTTGGTAGAACCGATGTTGGGCAGCAATGTTCCAGCAGAAACTTCTGAGGCAGGATCAGATTGGGACATCTTGCTCAATGTAAGAGAAAAAACAACATATAAAGCAAAATTATCTATTTCCTTATATGACAGTTTCAGGAATGGGAAAAAAATGCAAAAGCAAATATGAAACTGACAGTCTGCTGAAGGAAATACATGAACCTGACTCATGGCAAATATAAGTACAATACATATATTAAGAACTTTATATAAATGCATAAAGTGCCAAACCATAGCTGAGGTGTCTTAAGAAATAAAAAACATACTTACCAAAAGACACCCATCCACATATAGCAGATAGCCAAACCAGTACTAAAACAGTTATTAGTAGAGGTAATGGTAAATTGAGAGTATATCGTCGATCTGAAAAGGGAGGTAGGAGATGAATCTCTACGACTGATAACAGAGAACCCATGAAAAAGACCCCGTTAGAGAAATCATCATATTCAATAGATGATACTCCCTTCACGTCCCTCTGACATTCGCTGTACTCTGAGAGGAATCGGGCTTCAACAATGCTGAGAAGCGCATATCAACGTAGAAATCTTAGCACAAACTTACTTCACCACCTCCATAGGAGGCAAAGTTTGTAAAACTGAATTGTGGGTGTGGTGAGGGGTGTATTTATAGGCATTTTGAGGTTTGGGAAACTTTGCCCCTCCTGGTAGGATTGTATATCCCATGTGTCACTAGCTCATGGACTCTTGCCAATTACATGAAAGAAATTTCTTTCTTTCTTTCTTGACACAATGAGTCCACGGATCATCTAATTACTATTTGGATATATCACTCCTGCCCAGCAGGAGACGACAAAGAGCACCACAGCAAAGCTGTTAAATATCACCTCCCTTCCCCTCCCACCCCAGTCATTCGACCGAAGTAAAGGAGAGAAAGGAAGCAAGGTGCAGAGGTGTCTGAAGTTTATAACATACCAACAACCTGTCTTAAGAACAGTGCGGGCCGTGGCCTCATCGTGTCAAGAAATAAATTTATCAGGTAAGCATAAATTTTCTTTTCTTTCTAATGACACGATGAGTCCACAGATCATCTAATTACTATTGGGAATCAATACCCAAGCTAGAGTACACAGATGATAAGGGAGGGACAAGACCGGAAACCTAAACGGAAGGCACCACTGCTTGAAGAACCTTTCTCCCAAAAGCGGCCTCAGCCGAGGCAAAAGTGTCAAATTTGTAGAATTTTGAAAAAGTGTTGAGAGAACCAAGTTGCAGCCTTGCAAATCTGTTCCACAGAAGCTTCATTTTTGAATGCCCATGAGGAAGAAACAGCCCTCGTGGAATGAGCCAAAATTCTCTCTGGAGGATGCTGCCCAGCAGTTTCATAGGCAAAAAGTATGATACTCTTCAGCCAAAAAGAAAGAAGTAGCCGTAGCTTTCTCTCCCTTACATTTTCCTGAGAAAACCACAAAGCAAGCATAAGACTGACGAAAATCCTTAGTCGCTTGTAAGTAAAACTTTAGACCACGTACCACGTCTAAATTGTGCAGAAGCCGTTCCTTCTGAGAAGAAGGATTAGGACACAATGAAGGAACCACAATCTCCTGATTAATGTTCCGGTCAGAAACTACTTTAGGGAGAAACCCTAACTTTGTACGTAAAACTAACTTATCCGAATGAAAAATAAGGTAAGGTGACTCATACTGTAATGCTGAGAGGTCTAACACTCTACGAGCAGATGAAACAAAAAACTTTCCAAGATAACAACTTAATATCTATGGAATGCATAGGCTCAAACAGAGCCCCTTGAAGAACCTTAAGAACTAAATTAAGACTCCAGGGAGGAGTAACTGGTTTGAACACAGGCCTGATCTTGACCAAGGCCTGACAAAAAACGACTGCACGTCTGGAACGTCTGCCAGATGTTTATGTAACAAAATAGACAAGGCAGATATTTGACCCTTTAGGGAACTTGCCGATAATCCTTTCTCCAAACCTTCTTGGAGAAATGACAGAATTCTAGGAATCCTTACTCTACTCCAAGAGTAGCCCTTGGATTCACACCAAAATAGATATTTACACCATATCTTGTGGTAAATCTTTCTAGTCACAAGTTTACGAGCCTGAATCATGGTCTCTATGACCGAATCTGAAAATCCCCGCTTGGATAAAATTAAGTGTTCAATCTCCAAGCAGTCAGCTTCAGAGAAACTAGATTTGGATGAAGGAAGGGCCCTTAAAGTAGAAGGTCCTTCCTCAACGGAATTCTCCAAGGTGGAAGAGATGACATGTCCACCAGGTCTGCATACCAAATCTTGCGAGGCCAAGCCGGTGCAATGAGGATCACCAACGCCCTCTCCTGCTTGATTCGAGCAATGACCCGAGGAAGAAGAGCGAACGGAGGAAATAGGTATGCAAGACTGAAATTCCAAGGTACCGCCAGGGCGTCTATCAGTACCGCCTGAGGGTCCCTTGACCTTGATCCGTACCTCGGAAGCTTGGCATTCTGCAGAGATGCCATGAGAGCCAATTCCGGCTGACCCCATTTGAGAATCAGGCTGGAAAACACTTCCGGATTGAGTTCCCACTCCCCGGGTGAAAGGTCTGTCTGCTCAGGAAGTCCGCCTCCCAGTTGTCCACCCCTGGGATGTGGATCGCCGACAGACAGCAATTGTGGGTCTCTGCCAACCGAATTATCTTGGCTACCTCTGTCATGGCTAAGGAACTCCACGTTCCTCCCCTGATGATTGATGTAAGCCACTGAAGTTATGTTGTCCGACTGGAATCTGATGAACCGAGGCTAACTGGGGCCAGGCCAGAATAGCATTGAAGATTTCTCTCAGCTCCAGAATGTTTATGGGCAGAACAGACTGAGTCCAAGTTCCCTGAGCCTTTAGAGAGCCCCAGACTGCTCCCCATCCTAGAATGCTGGCGTCTGTTGTCACAATCACCCAGGAGGGTCTGCGAAAGCAGGTTCCCTGGGAGAGATGATCCTGAGACAACCACCAAAGAAGAGAATCCCTTGTCTCCTGCTCCAGCTGTATTCGTGGAGACAAATCCGCATAATCTCTGTTCCATCGACTGAGCATGTTTAACTGCAGAGGTCTGAGGTGGAAATGAGCGAACGGGATGATGTCCATTGCCGCCACCATCAGCCCGATTACCTCCATGCACTGAGCCACTGATGGCCGAGGAGCGGACTGAAGTGCTAGGCAAGAATCGAAAATCTTTGATTTCCTGACTTCTGTCAGAAAAATCTTCATTGATAGGGAATCTATTATGGTTCCCAAGAAAGTTACCCTTTTATTTGGAACTAAGGAGCTCTTTTCCAAATTTACGTTCCATCCGTGAGATCGCAGGAAAGATAACATTTCCGTGTGGGACCTTGCTTGTTGAAAGGATGGCGCCTGGACCAGGATATCCTCCAGATAAGGCGCCACTGCAACGCCCCGTAATCGGAGCACCGCCAACAGGGATCCCAGAGCCTTTGAGAAAATTCTGGCAGCTGTGGCAAGGCCGAAAAGAAGAGCCACGAATTGGAAGTGTTTGTCTAGAAATGCAAACCTTAGAAACTTGTGATGATCCCTGTGTATGGGAACATGCAGGTACGCATCCTTTAAATCCACTGTTGTCATAAATTGACCCTCTTGGACCAAAGGAAGAATGGAATGAATAGTTTCCATTTTGAAGGACGGTACTCTGAGGAATTTATTTAGACTCTTGAGGTCTAAAATTGGTCTGAAGCTTCTCTCCTTTTTGAGAACCACGAACAGATTGGAATAGAACCCCAGGCCCCGTTCCTGCATCGGAACAGGAACTATCACTCCCAGGTCGGAGACGTCCTGTACACAGTGTAAGGATGCCTCTCTTTTTGTCTGGTCTACAGATAATCTTGAAAGTAGAAACCTGCCTCTGGGAGGAAAATTCTTGAACTCTAGTTTGTATCCCTGGGACACTATGTCCACTGCCCAGGGATCCTGAACATCTCGAACTCAAGCCTGAGTGAAGGATCGGGGGCAGGCCCTCATGCTGTCTTTGATTCAATACCAGGCTTTTTTGATTGTTTTTCCTTGTTCCAAGACTGATTGGATCTCCAGGAATATCAGAGATTATTTCCGTCAAACCCGGTCCAAACAAGGTCTTTCCCTTGTAAGGAATCGCTAAAAGTTTAGATTTAGATGACAAATCCGCAAACCAAGGCTTTAACCATAAAGCTCTGCGGGCTAGTACAGCAAAACCTGAAATCTTTGCTCCCAGTTTGATAACTTGTAGGGAAGCATCAGTAATAAAGGAATTAGCTAATTTAAGGGCTTTTATCCTATTCTGAATCTCATCAAAGGGAGTGTCTCTCCTAATAGCATCAGACAACACATCAAACCAATATGCCGCCGCACTGGTGACGGTAGCAATGCACACAGCAGGTTGCCATTGTAAACCTTGGTGTACATACATCTTTAGTAACCCCTCTAATTTTTAATGAAAACAAGTTTTTTATTGATTTTTCAACATTTTACAAATATAAAATCAGACCAACCGTGTTACAATTTCAATTGATTTACAATTCTTTGTGTTACTAAATAATATGATTAAAGGTATATAACAAAAAGACCACCACATAGCAGACAATAAGTAATAAGTAGATGTGCTTAACACGACCGTTAGTTGACAGTCTTGTCCCCAGAGGATTCTTTAATGCTCCATTTAGACCCTCTCAGGAGGAGGACCCGGCTCAGCATTCATGACCTTAAGTTGTTATCAAAATTTCTAGCCCCTACCACAGGAAAATTGGATTCAACTCTTAAAGAGGGGAGAGGGGGATGTGTTGTGACCCACCCAGACTAGCTGGGCAGGAGCGGGAGTGGCAGGGGCCAGACTCATATCTTCTTTCCTAACCTCACTTAGCTCTTCTATCTATTTCTAGCCTCGGTATACATTATCCAGGGCTCCCACATTAGTAGAAACTGTTCTTTTCTATCTAGAATATCTGCGGAGGCGCTGCTCATTTGGTAATAATAGTCAATTTTATTCTTGATTATCAAAAAAACAGGGTACTGTGGTCTTCCAATATCTTGCTATAGTTAGCCTGGTTACAGTACAAATCAGCGCTACTAATTTGTTTGCATTTCTGGATAGATTTGATATAGGCTCGTGTAACAGTGCCTGGAAAGGAGTTAGGCAAATTAACTTATCTAGGATTTCACTTAGGAGCTCTGATGTTAGGGACCATATGCGTGATACATGACAGCAGTTCCACCACATATGTGCATATGTGCCGCTTTCATTACAGCCACGTAAACAACTTGTGTTCGCGTGCGCTGCGTGGATTCTCGATGGGTGGAAGTACCATCTGTAAGCTACCTTGAGAAAGTTTTCCTTCAAATGCGCACAAATAGAGAAGGAAGTACCAGATTTCAAAATATCGCACCACTTTTCAGCGGTCCATATAATATTGAACTCTGTCTCCCATTTTATCATAAATGGTAGTTTATTAAGTTTGGATGGGGTATTAAATAGGATATATAAGTTAGAGATCGCCCCTCTCATTCGTTCAGTGGCCAAACAGAGTCTCTCTAAATAAGAACTAACAGTTAGCTGATTTTGTCCTATAACTTCATCTACTCTCGCTCTTAATTGCAGGTAATGAAACCAACTCTCTCTTCCTTGTTTATTTAAATCTGCATATTGTTGGAATGTGAATAGCTTGGTGCCTTCCAGGGCATCTGCAATGCGGTACAGGCCCTTGTTAGCCCACTTTTCCTGTGTAGTTAGGTCATAATGGGTAGATAATGTCACTAGGGGGGGTCGCCTTCGACCCTTTGGGTATCAAAGTGTATTTGGTTGTTAGTGTTTCCCACAGTGCCAGTGTGTGTGCTATAGTAATAAAGCTTCTCCATTTAGGGGGCCTATCTTTTTTAGCAGTCCACAACAATTTATAAATGGGGTGTATCTTCATCATATCTGATTCTATTTGAACCCATTGAATTCTATCTAGGTGGTTATGCCACAGAGAGGACTGTGCCAACCTGGCCGCGTAATAGTAACCCCTCTAATTTTTTGTCCATAGGATCTTTAAAGGCACAACTATCCTCTATGGGGATAGTAGTTCTCATGGCCAGAGTGGAAATATCTCCTTCCACCTTGGGTACTGTTTGCCAAGCCTCCTTGATAGAGTCCGCTATGGGAAACATCTTTTTAAATATAGGAGATGGAGAAAAAAGGTATACCCGGTCTCTCCCATTCATTAGCAATGATCTCAGAAGCTCGGTCCAGTACTGGAAAAACCTCTACCGAGGAAGGTACTTTAAAATATTTGTTTAGCTTACTGGATTTCTTAGAATTAACTACGACCATAGTGTCGCTGTCGTCCAATGTAGCTAAAACCTCCTTGAGTAACAGACGGAGGTGTTTTAGCTTAAACCTGAAGGATACAACTTCAGTATCAGCAAGAGGAATTACACTGTCAGAATCTGAAATTTCCCCTTCAGGTGCTACCGAAGTATCCTCCTCCTCAGGTTTCTGGGAGGGGGCATTTGAAAAAGCAACAACTGCATCAGAAACCTCGCTTACTGAATGTTTAATTTTCCTTTTACGCTTTCCCTGCAACATGGGAAAAGCAGACAAGGCATCAGAAACTGCAGAAGACATAAGGGAAGCAATGTCTTGCAACATAACTCCAGGAGGAATTATAGAGGAAGAGCAGTGTGGACGGTAAAATTTGGGACACTTTAGGAGAAAGCTGCGGCATATATCAACATTGTCATTAGACTCCTTTTCAACATCCACCTTAGAAAATGTTGGCTCAGAAAAAAGTTTCTCTCTATAAGTAAAAGTTCTCTCAATACATGAGGAACAGAAAGGGATTGTTGGTTCCACATTGGCATCAAAACAAAGAACAATTTACATTTTGCAAAGCCTCTTGGTCCATTTTGACTCACAATGGATCAAGATAGCAAATAAAAAACTCAAATTTTTAATAAAAATGAACAAAAAACGTTAGTGTCACTTTAAATTTAAAACCGTAACTTTTTTACTTTATTTACTTTTTTAGCTGCAGAAAAGTTAAACTAACTAAATAATCCTGCAGAACACCTCTACACCTCAGCAGGCTGAGGTGTCTACCTGCCCTGCTGATACCGGCTCTCACCAGAACCGTCCATTTCAGCAACAGATCCGGAACTCGGTAGAAGTAATGAAAGACCGGTCTAAGGTCCTAGAAACGCGTGCCTCTCTTGAAAAGCATGCATCGCCGAAAATGAAACTGTATTCTCCTTACCTCCGGACTAGGAAGTGAGGGAGAAGTGGCGTGCAACTCAATTGTCGTCTCCCATAGCTCCGCCCCTCGTGGGCGTCTTAAAGAAAATAATCTCATGGGCGGCATATTGTTTCTAAAAATAACACCGCTGGGAGCCGAGAAACAACCTAAACCTCAGAGCCAACTAAGCCCCAGTGCCTGCATCCAGCTGTCTGAATATTGTCTCCTCTATAGGAGAATATATGCCGTTATAATAAAGAGCCCAAAATCTTTCTGAGGCCTTTATGTATTCCCATCAATGATAAATAAAGTGCCCACATTTTTTTCTGAGTCTTTTCCTTTCATTACCCCAGAAAAAAAAAAAAAATCAGTCAGCACTTACCTCCTCAATCTGCCAGACAGCAAGGCAGCTCACCAGGTTTGAGAGGTCCTCTCCCTCACATGGGCCTGTGGAAAAAAGGATAAACACTGATTAATTTTACTCAGGCTTTCAGAGTTAGGGCAGCACCAGTATATGGGAGGCGCAGTGAGAATTATGTCCCACAAGTTCCTATTGCTCTAAAACCACCACTGCTCTACTGAAGAGACTGATGTGGACTACGGCTACACCCTAGGACAAAGCAGCACAATCCTGCACTACTTAAAAAATAGAAAAAGATTCTTCAAGCAAGATTTTATTAACACCTAACTTTACCACTTCCTTGCTCTAACATAGGCAAAGAGAATGACTGGGGTGGGAGGGAAGGGAGGTGATATTTAACAGCTTTGCTGTGGTGCTCTTTGCCGCCTCCTGCTGGGCAGGAGTGATATATCCCAATAGTAATTAGATGATCCGTGGACTCATCGTGTCATTAGAAAAAAAAAAAAAAAAAGTAATTATATTGACAGCTATCGGCTAGAGAAGATGAAAAATTTTGCAAAGAAATGAGTGGTCAACAGAAGAAAAAAAAAAGGTGGGTGCAGACAACTAATTCAGCAAACCTGCTGAATATATACTACTGAATAGCCAATGAGTAATGAGACATTTACAATAAAAGTAGTTTCATTTCATGTCAGGAGATAATTGAATTATGAACTATTTAGTCAGATACTAGGTCACATTTTGACTATGGAAGAAAAGTTAAAGTGACAATGTAGAACGCAGATGGAGTTCTGTATTACCATAGGGCACTACTTGACTGCAGGATACTGAAGCCTGAGATAAATGACAACTCACATGCAATTACAAAAAAAAAAAAAAAAAAGACTAATCGCATTGTAACCTACCGATCATATACAAGAAGCCAAAAATATCTCTACTCTAGGGAGGCAAAGAGAAATAAAGACCACTGTAAAGTTGCAGACTACTTGATATCAGTTTGTGTTAGTATGTGAAATACAAATAAAAATATGTTATCCGTATGTCAAAGTATCCATCAGCATTAACTATGCAGAACCGGCATATGCTGTAGGGAAAGAAAACCTGCAGTGGAAATCGATTAAGATAAAAGCATAGACAATTAAAGAGCTATGCAATTTTGTATGATTTTGCAAGCTGCATTAATTTATTGAGAACTTAAAACGTATGCAATGAACATAGCCCGTTATATTCCTATGTACACATAGAGAGGTTAGTTGAAACTGTGTAATATAGTGGTATGTAATGAATATTCCATAGGTATAACCCTCATATAAGCCACATGAAATCGCCTACACAGAAAGAATGTGTAGTGTGTGATTGTAACATATACAGATCACAGAACACAAATTGTTAAAAAGGGACACGAAACCCCACATTTTTCTTTCATGATTGATACAGAGCATACAATTTTAAACAACTTTTTAATTTTCTTCATTCTCTCTGCATCCTTTATTGAAGGAATAGTAATGTGCTGCTGGGAGCTACAGTAGCTGAGAACATCAGGTGAACCAATATAAGAGGCATATATGCGCAGCCACAAATCAGCAGCTAGCTCCCAGTAGTGCACTGTGCTACCTAGGCATGCTTTTCAACAAAGGATACCAGAAAACAAAGCACATATATAAGAAGTAAATTGCAAAGTTTAAATTCCATGATCTATCTAAATCACAAAAGAAAAGTTGTGTGTTTCATGTCCCTTTAATAATGGTAAAGCCTGTCCCAGTGTGATGTTTATGTACTGTGTGCCTTGCAGATTGATGTAACAGCTTTATAGCTGAAAACTAAGGAATATTTTTAGGTTTTTCACATTTACAGAAATATTTTGGGAAGCTGGATAGTCAAGCAAAATCAAATGACAACACAGTAGGAAAGGAATGGGGTGGTCAGCAACCTTCTCATTGGCTGTATCACCTGTTACCTTAGTAACAAGCTACAAATCTACTTTATAGCTAAATAGCATCTGTAAGGCACCTGGTACTTACATAGTATGTAAAGGGATACTAAACCCAATTTTTTTATTTCATGATTCAGATAGCGCATTGAATTTTAAGCAACTTTCTAATTTACTCCTATTATGCCATTTTCTTCATTCTCTTGCTATCTTTATTTTAAAAAGCAGGAATCTAGCCCATTTTTGATTCAGTACCCTGGGTAGCGCTTGCTGATTGGTGGGTACATTTCGCCACCAATCAGCAAGCGCAACCCAGGTGCTGAACCAAAAGTGGGCTCGCTACTTGGCTTAGAAGCCTGCTTTTTCAAATAAAGATAGCAAGAGAACAAATAAAAATTGTTAATAGGAGTAAATTAGAAAATTGCTTAAAATGTCATGCTCTATCTGAATCATGAAAGAAAAAAATTTGGGTTTAGTATCCCTTTAATTACAATACATGATTGTATTTATTTATTACTATGCTTGAGTGATTTGTGGCAGAGTTCATTTCGAGTTTAATGTCCCTTTAACAATCACATTCCTAAAATGCAGGCTGAATTGCAGTTCCTTTTGCTTCCCATGCATAAGAAACAAGCTATACAACAATGTGAAAGGGATTCCTTTAAGAAACCATTTCATTGCAGGCCTCCTTTGTGCACATGAGGAAGAGGATTACAGTGAAAGCAGGAACGCCAGCATGGGTCGTCCCACAACATAGCCAGTCACATGCTTAAATACATATTCGCTGCACTGGGCTTCCAGGGATCACAATAACTCAGGGCTCATGCACTTTAAAAATAATGCACTATAGAAAATAGTCTCAGAGAAAAGCTGGTCTCTTTATTTAAACAGAGAAAGAGGGGGAGAGAGGGGCTCTCCATTCTCTGTATATCATCTGGGTTTCTTTGTTTAACAAATAATTTATGTATCTCAGATATATGCTGTTTATTGAAACATTGTTTCAATACAAACATTAAGTAAGTTATTTTTAGAAGACTAATGTCTGTATTGATGACATTTGGTAATATATTTCTATGTTTCTTGTAACAGTAGAGGACAATGAATCAGGATAAGGTATAGAATACACTTCACAAATATAGGGATCTATAAATGCCATTTAGATATTTTGCAATAGACCAAGAAACATTTTTTTTTTATTTGTAATTTGCACTGGGCCCAAGGAGGACTTTACACTTCTATACAGTCAACCCTAGTGCCCATAGAACAGGATTGTGGGTTTAATAGACTCTAAGAAACATGCCTTTAAAAGACAGGCACTTGGCAAATATTTTTATAATGACCTTTAGAGGCACATGCAAGATGGAGCCAGCTGCTACAGGAATGCTTGTGAAAAAAAACTGAAATCAGCTTAGATTAAAAAACATACAAACGTTGTTTGCCCGCACCCTCCTACGGGTATTTTATGCTCTGATTTTTTGCGCTAAGTACAATATATTGGCATTTCTTCCTTGTGTGAAACTAAATGCCTGTGGAAGATACCAATTATGGTCATTACAAACCAAGCTCCTGCCCGCAGCTGGCTATGTGACACATTAACACATATGATGCACCCTGCAGCAGCTAAATGATGACATTGCTTTATCATTCATATATAGTTTAAATTTAATGCACTCTCTTAATTATACAGAAATGTAATTTGCTTAAATTAATTCACAATAAGGGACCTATTTACAGAGCTGTAATATAACAAACATTTTACCAGAGGCATATTTATGTCAAACAGACCTACATATATTGTGATTTAATATTTAAAAAAAAAAAAAAAAAGTCTCTCTATTGCCGGAGATTTGCCCTTCGCTAAATATATACACAAACTTGTTATATATATGAAACAAACATGATATGTTTGTAATAAAAAGCTCATCCATATGCCCCAAGTAAAAATGGTCTCCTAATTTATTTTTTTTGATTGGCCATACATTTTTTTAACCTACATAATACTCGGAATTAATAATAAATATTTAATAATACTAATAAGTGAGATTAGATAAATAGAAACTGTTGAATTTCCCTTTTTTATTTTAAGAATGTTGCATTTGCTAGCTATAACCTATACCCTGATTTCCAACCCCCAAACATTCCATTTCTTTCCTAAGATATAGTGAGTCCACGGATCATCTTAATTACTGTTGGGATATCACTACTGTCCAGCAAGAGGCAGCAAAGAGCACCAAAGTAAAGCTGTTAAATACCACCCCCTTACCCATAACCCCCAGTCATTCTCTTTGCCTATGCAAGGAGGTGGTAATGTTTTTAGGTGTCTGTAGATTCTTCAATCAAGAGTTTATTATTTTTAAAGCAGAGCTGTTTGTTCTGTTTTTTTTTTTTTTTTACTGGGGTCTAGCTGTGTTTCACATCAGTCTTTTGTTCCACGGGTCTATGGAGGGAGGAAGCCTTTCCCTATCTGTGAGCTGCCCTGCTGCCGGGCAGATGTGACTCAGGTAAGTGCCGGTTTTCATTGCTTTATTAAAAGAGAGTTTGGCACTTTGATAGGTACAGGGACTGTTAAACCAGTGTGGGTTTATATTTGGGCACTGTATGACACTCAGGAGAGGCTCTGTGTTATTTTTTTAAAAAAATTGTTTTTTGGGGGGTTTTCCACTGTAATGGAAGACTGTCTTTTAGCCATGCCCACGAAGGGGTGGGGCTTAGTCTGTTTGGCGGTTTTCATTGCTTTCAAAGGCTGCTGGGTCCGGATTGTCACTATTTTCCGGCTTCAGGGGGTTAGGTAGGCACTTCAGCAGGGTCTGTTGAGGTAAGGAGGCTGCCTGAAGGGGGTTTTTAATTTTTAAAGCAATCATATTTTTTTGCAGTAAAAAAGTTGCAGTAACGTTTTTTGTTTAAAAAAATTTGACGCCAATTTGATTTATTTTTGGTAAAGATGGAAGAAGCTTTGCAAGATGTTACATGCAGCTTGTGTTTTGATTCTAATGTGGAACCTCCAATGCCTTTTTGTGCCTCGTATTGAGAGGACCTTACAGCGTAGGGAAAAGATTTTTCCTGAGCCATCATTAGCTGGGGTGGATGCTGTTCAGGGGTCTCCTGTTCAGAATATGCCGCAGCTTTCTCCTCATGTGTCCTTTCATTCAGTGTCATCTCATGCAGTGCCCAGTGTTTCTACTCCAGTTGGAGTTTCCTTGCAGGACATTTCTAACCAGATATCCTCTGCGGTAACCAATGCCCTGGCGGTTTCTCCTGCGTTTCAAAGAAAGCGTAAAAGGAGATAAGGATTCAGTTGTCAAGGTATCTGAATCAAGTATGGCTATGCTGAACGTTTCTTCCCATAGTCCTTAGGGGGAGGATTCTTCCATAGCGTCTGAGGGGGAAATTTCAGATTCTGAGAGTATGGTTGTTTCTTCTGATTCTGAAGCAGTGATTTTTAGATTTAAGCTTCAACACCTCCAGGCGCTTTTTACAGAGGTTTTGGCTACTTTGGAGGATTCTGATACTACGTTATTAGTTATTCCAAAGAAATCTAATAAACTTAACAAGTATTTTGATGTTCATTCAGGAGGTGGAGGTTTTTCCTGTTCCTGACCGTGCTTCTGAGATTACTGCACGGGAGTGGGAGAAGCCAGGGGTTCCTTTTTCCCCTTCTCCTATTTTTCAGAAAATGTTTCAAATTGCTGACTCTGTTAGGAAGTCTTGGCAGAGGACCACTATTCCCATTGAGGATAGCTGTTCCTTTAAAGATACTATGGATAAGAAATTGGAAGCGTTGCTTAAAAGGATTTATGTTCACCAGGGTCTGGAATGGCAGCCTGTGGTGTGTATTGCTACTGTTACCAGTGCAGCAGCATATTGGTTTGATGCTTTGTCTGATTCTATTCAGACTATGCGCCTATGGAGGAGATCCAAGATAGGATTAAGGCTCTTAGGTTAGCTAATTAATTTATCATGGATGCCTCTTTACAGGTCATCAGGTTGGGAGCAAAACATTTCTGGTTTTAGCTCGCAGGGTCTTATGGTTGAAGTCCTCATCTGCGGATGTTTTGTCAAAATCTAAGCTTTCATCTATTCCATACAAGGGTAAAACTTTGTTTGGGCCAGGATTAGCTGAAATTATTTCTGATATTACGGGAGGTAAGGGTCATTCTCTCCCTCAAAATAAGAGAAATAAGACCAAGGGTCGCCAGAGTATTTTTCGTTCTTTTCAAAACTTTTCATGCAAACTTTCCCATTCCTCTGCTAAGCAGGAACAGTCCAAGTCCTCCTGGAAGTCCAATCAGGCTTGGAACAAGGGGAAGCAGTCTAAGAAGCCTGTTTCTGACTCAAAGTCAGCATGAGGAGTCTGCCCCCAGTCCGGGAGCAGATCCTGTGGGGGGCAGACTTTCCCTGTTCGCTCAGGCTTGGGTTCGGAATGTTTCGGATCCCTGGGCAGTGGACGTAGTGTCCCACAGGTACAAATTGGAGTTCAAAAGTTTTCCTCCCAGGGGCAGGATCCATCTGTAAACCAGATAAAAAGAGGCATTTTTAAAATGTGTTCAGGATCTGTCCGACCCGGGAGTAATAGTTCCAATACAGGAACAAGGTCTGGGTTTTTATTCCAATCTGTTAGTGGTTCCAAAAAAAGAGGGAACTTTCCGACCAATTCTAGATCTCAAGAGTGTAAACAAATTCAGTTTTTCAAGATGGACACTAATCGCTCCATCCTTCCTCTGGTTCAGGAAGGTCAGTTCATGACTACTGTGGATTTAAAGGATGCGTATCTACATATTCCCATCCACAAAGATTATCACAAGTTTCTGAGGTTTGCTTCCTAGACAAACATTTTCAATTTGTGGCCCTTCCTTTTGGTCTGGCAAAGGCTCCCAGAATTTTCTCAAAGGTCCTGGGAGCGTTGTTGGCAGTTCTCCGATTGCGGGTTGTTGCAGTAGCGCCTTATCTGGACAACATTCTGGTCCAGGCGTCATCTTTTCAACAAGCAAACTCCCACCGTAGTTGTCTTCTTTTCTGCGCTCCCACGGTTGGAAGGTGAATTTAGGAAAAAGTTTCTTGGTTCCATCTACAAGGGTCGTATTCTTGGGAACCATTATCGATTCACTAGAGATGAAGATGTTTCTGACAGAAGCCAGAAGAACAAAGATCTTCAGTCCTCTCCTCGGCCGTCAGTGGCTCAGTGTATGGAGGTAATCGGTCTGATGGTGTCAACTATGGACATCATTCCGTTTGCTCGGTTCCATCTCAGGCCTCTGCAGTTATGCATGCTCAGTAAATGGAACTGGGATTATGCAGATCTGTCTCCGCGAATTGTTCTGGATCAGGTGACAAGAGATTCTCTCCTATGGTGGTTTTCTCAGGAACATCTCACTCAGGGAACTTGCTTACGCAGGTCTTCCTGGGTGATTGTGACCACGGATGCCAGCCTGCTGGGATGGGGAGCTGTCTGGGGCCCGTTAAAGGCTCAGGGTCTATGGACTCGAGAGGAAGCGTTTCTTCCCATAAACATCTAAGAGCTGAGGGCAATCTTCAATGCTCTTCTGGCCTGGCCTCAGTTAGCTTCAACCCAGTTTATCAGATTTCAGTCGGACAATATAAAGTCAGTGGCTTACATCAATAATCAGGGAGGAACTCTGAGTTCCTTAGCCATGACAGAGGTAGCCAGGATTATTCAGTGGGCAGAGACCCATAATTGCTGTCTGTCTGCAATCCACATTCCAGGGGTGGACAACTGGGAGGCGTATTTTCTGAGCAGACAGATGTTTCATCCCGGGGAGTGGGAACTTCACCTGGTGGTGTTTGCCAACTTTATTCGCAAGTGGGGGCAGCCAGAGCTGGATCTCATGGCATGCCAAGCTTCCGAGGTACGGGTCGAGGTCAAGAGATCCTATCCTCGGGCTGTGCTAATAGATGCACTGGCAGTTCCCTTGGGACTTCAGCCTAGCCTATGTGTTTCCTCCGTTTGCTCTCCTTCCATGAGTCATTGCTCGAATCAGACAGGAGAGGGCGTCAGTGATTCTCATTGCTCCGGCTTGGCCTCGCAGAATCTGGTATGCGGATCTGGTGGAGATGTAATTTCTTCCACCTTGGAGTCTTCCGTTAAGGAAGGACCTTCTACTTCAGGGGCCCTTCCTTCATCCAAATCTTGTTTCTCTAAAGCTGACTGCTTGGAGATTGAACGCTTGATTCTAAGCGTGGGTTTTCAGAGTCGGTCATTGAGACTATGATTCAGGCTTGCAAGCTTGTTACTAGAAAGATTTACTATAAGATATGGCGTAAATATCTTTATTGGTGTGAATCCAAAGGCTACACTTGGAGTAGAGTTAGCATTCCTAGGATTTTGTCTTTTCTCCAGGAGGGTCTGGAGAAGAGTTTAGTTGCAAGTACCCTGAAGGGTCAAATTTCTGCTTTATATATTTTGTTGCACAAGCGTCTGGCAGATGTGCCAGATGTGCAGTCTTTTTGTCAGGCCCTGGTTAGAATCTGGCCTACGTTTAAGTTTGCTACTCCTCCTTGGAGTCTTAATTTGGTTCTTAGAGTTCTTCAACAGGCTCCGTTTGAGCCTATGCATTCTTTGGATATTAAAATGTTAACCTGGAAGGTTTTGTTTTTGGTTGCTATCTTTGGCTAGAAGAGTTTCGGAGCTCTCAGCACTGCAGGGTGAATCTCCTTACCTTATTTTTCATTCTGATAAGGTGGTACTGCGTACTGCCTTAGGTTTCATTCCAAAAGTGGTTTCGGATAGGAATATTAATCAAAAAATTGTTGTTCCTTCTTTGTGTCCTAATCCTTTTTCTCAGAAGGAGCGTTTGTTGCACAACCTGGATGTGGTTAGTGCGTTGAAATAATTACAGGCGACTAAGGTTTTTCGCCAGTCTTTGTTTGTTGTGTTTCCTCATCTTGGGCCTTCAAAAATGAAGTTTCTGTGGAACAGATTTGCAAAGCTGCCACTTGGTCATCTTTACACACTTTTTCTAAATTTTATAAGTTTGATACTTTTGCTTCAGCTGAGGCTTCTTTTGGGAGAAAGGTTCTTCAAGCAGTGGTGCCTTCTGTTTAAGGTTACCTGTCTTGTCCCTCCCTAATCATCTGTGTCCTATGGCTTGGGTATTGGTTCCCAACAGTAATTAAGATGATCCGTGGACTCACTATATCTTAGGAAAGAAAACATAGTATGCTTACCTGATAAATGTATTTATTTCCGGATATAGTGAGTCCACGGCCAGCCCTTATTTTCAGACATTTTTTTTTTATGTAAACCTCAGGCACCTTTTTGTCACTTCCTTTCTCCTTGCTTCTGGTCGAATGACTGGAGGTTATGGGTAAGGGGTGGTATTTAACAGCTTTGCTGTGGTGCTCTTTGCCGCCTCCTGCTGGACATGAGTGATTTCCCAACAGTAATTAAGATGATCCATGGACTCACTATATCCGGAAAGAAATATTTTTATCAGGTAAGCATAAATTATGTTTTCCACACATGTAGGTTCAAATTCTGAGAGGGAACTTAAAGGGCCAGTAAACCTACAAAATAATGTTATATAATTCTGAACATGGCGATCTGGCCAGCTGTGACTAGACAGCGTGCCTGCGATGCACTTAGGAAAAGAAAGACCCGATCAGTAGAGCCAGGAGCAGCGTTTCGGAAAAACCAGAAAAAATCTCTGAAATCCTTTGATCTATAAAGTTGGCGCTAAGCTAATTTTATATAATTGTCTGTTCCTCCGCCCCCCTTCATTTCCTCTTTTGGCTGGGCTGTGATGTATAGAGCAGTCCCACCCACTCTCTACATATGCTTTCTAAGGGTTTAAAAACCAAACAAAAAAAACACATACTTTTTTAATGGCAAAGATTAAATATATGGCGTTTGATTAGTTAAGGTTTATTATGACTAATTCCTGACACAGTAAAGTGATAATATTAAAAGAGAGACTAAATACATTTCATGCTCCCCAATCATGGGTGATGCCATTTTGGAACCAAGGTTACACTGCAGGTACCTGAAGAAGAGTACCTGAAGAAGAGTTGCTGCACATTTGTAAACATATTGAATGTAGTGAAAGACAAATTTCAACATGGCAGCACCCATGGCTAGGAGGTGGTAGTGAAAAACCTTATTATTACACTTATAAAAACAAAATTTATGCTTACCTGATAAATTTATTTATTTCCAGATATGGTGAGTCCACGGAATTATCAATTACTGTTGAGAATACCACTCCTGGCCAACAGGAGGAGCCAAAGAGCACCCCAGCAAAGCTGCTAAATGTCACTTCCCTTCCTACAATCCCCAGTCATTCAACCAAAGGAAAATGGAGAAAAGGAAATAACACAAGGTGTAGAAGTGTCTGAGGTTAAGGTTAAAAATAACTGCCTTAAAATAAAGGGCGGGCCGTGGACTCGCCATATCCGGAAATAAATACATCAGGTAAGCATACATTTTGTTTTCTTTCCTAAGATATAGTGAGTCCATGGAATCATCAATTACTGTTGGAAATCAATACCCAAGCCAGAGGACACAGATGATTAGGGAGGGACAAGACAGGAAACCTAAACAGAAGGCACCACCGCTTTCTCCCAAAAGAAGCCTCAGCCGAAGCAAAAGTATCAAACTTGTAAACTTTTGAAAAAGTATGAAGAGAAGACCAAGTTGCAGCCTTGCAAATCTGTTCCACAGAAGCTTTATTTTTAAAATCCCAAGAAGAAGAAACAGCCCTAGTGGAATGAGCTGTAATTTTCTCCGGAGGCTGCTGTCCAGCAGTCTCATAAGCAAAACAAATAATACTTCTCAACCAGAAAGAAAGAGAAGTAGCTGTAGCTTTCGGACCTACATTTCCTAGAGAAACCAAACAGGGCAGAAGACTGGCGAAAATCCTTAGTCTGTAGATAAAACTTCAGAGCACGCACAACATCCAGATTGTGTAACAAAAGTTCCTTCTGAGAAGGATTAGAACATAGAGAAGGAACAACAATATCCTGATTAATATTTCTATCCAAAACAACTTTAAGAAGAAAACCTAACTTAGTACGAAGAACCACCTTATCAGCATGAAAGATAAAAAAAAAAAATAGAATCATACTGCAAAGCTGTGAGTTCCGAGACTCTCCAAGCAGAAGAAATAGCAACAAGAAACAAATTCTTCTAAGATAACTTAATCTCTATTATATGCATAGACTCAAACGGAGCCTGCTGCAAAACTTTAAGAACAAGGTTAAGGCTCCAAAGAGGAGAAACCGACTTAAATACAGGCCTGATTCTGATCAGTGTCTGGTGGTTTTGCCAGACGTGCAATCTTTTTGTCAGACGTTTAACCCTTCTCCAGATCTTCCTGGAGAAAAAAGACAAAATCCTAGGATTCCTGACCCTACTCCAAGAGTAGCCCTTGGATTCACACCAATAAAGATATTTAAGCCATATCTTATGGTAAATCTTTCTAGTAACAGGCTTGTGACATAGAAAACCTATGCTTAACAAAACGTACGTGTTCAAACTCCAAGCAATCAGCTTTATAGAAACAAGATTTGGATGAAGGAAAGGACCCTGAAGTAGAAGGTCCTCCCTCAGAGGAGGTAGTCTCCAAGGTGGGGGAGACAATATCTCCACTAGATACGCATACCAGATCCTGCGAAGCCACGCAGGGCTATTAGAATCACTGACGCTCTCTCCTGTTTGATACGAGCAATGACTCATGGAAGGAAAGCAAAATCAGAGGAAAAAGAAATGCAAGACTTAAATTCCAAGAAAAAAAACCCCGCTAGAATATCTATCAGGGTGGTCTGCGGATCACTTGACCTTGAACTGTGCCTTGGAAGCTTGGCATTCTGCCGAAACGCCCTCAGAAACCAACTCCTGAACCCCCTGAGGGTTTACATGAAGAACACCTCCGGAAGGAGACCCCACTCTCCGGGCTGAATATCTGTCTAGAAGTCCAATTCCCAAATGTTCACCCCTGGAAAGAGGATGACAGACAGGGAATTTGAGCCTCTGCCCACTGACAATCCAAGTGACCTCCAAGTTCCTCCCTGATGGTTGATGTAAGCCATTGAGGTGATCTTGTCTGGCTAAAACCTAGCTAAGGACGACTAAGACCAAGCCATCAGAGCATTGTAAATCGCTCTCAACTCCAAAATGTTAGAGAGGAGAGCAGACACCTCTGTGCCTCAAACAAGTCCCAGACTGCTCCCCAGCCCAGCAGGCTGGCGTCCGTGGTCACAACACCCAGAAAAGTCTCGAGAGCACACGCCCTGAGACAGATATTCCGGAAAAAAACACTACGGGAGAAAAAATAATTTATTCTTACCTGATAGATTTCTTTTTCTTGACATGGTGAGTCCACGGATCATCTTAATAACTGTTGAGAATATCACTCCTGACCAGCAGGAGGAGGCAAAGAGCACCACAGCAAAAGCTGTTACATACCCCTCCCCTTACCCACAACCCCCAGTCATTCGACCAAAGGGAATGGAGAAAGAAAGTAATCTAAGGTGCAGAGGTGCCTGAAGTTTATAGAAAAGCAAACTGGCTGAAAAACAGGGCGGGCTGTGGACTCTCCGTGTCAAGAAAGAAAGAAATTTATCAGGTAAGACTAAATTATGGTTTTCTTTCTAATGACAGTGATTCCACGGATCATCTTAATTACTGTTGGGAACCAATACCCAAGCTAGAGGATGATAAGGGAGGGACAAGACAGTTAATCTAAATAGAAGGCACCACTGCTTGAAGAACCTTTCTCCCAAAATAAGCCTCTGCTGAAGCAAAAGTATCAAATTTGTAAAGTTTAGAAAAAGTATGCAAAGATGACCAAGTCGCAGCCTTGCAAAGCTAATCTACAGAAGCTCCATTTTTTAAATCCCAAGAAGATGAAACAGCCCTCGAGGAATGAGCCGTGATTCTCTCAGGAGGCTGCTGACCAGCAGTCTCATATGCCAAGCGAATAACACTCCTCAACCAACAAGAAAGAGAAGTAGCCTTAGCTTTCTTACCCTTACGCTTCCCCGAAAAGACAACAAATAAAGAAGACTGGCGAAAATCCTTAGTCGCCTGCAAATAATATTTCAATGCACGAACCACATCCAGATTGTGCAACAAACACTCCTTATGAGAAGGAGGATTAGGACACAAAGAAGGAACAACAATCTCTTGATTAATATTTTTATCAGAAACAACCTTGGGAAGAAAACCCAAGGCAGTACGCAGAACTACCACATCAGAGTGAAAAATAAGAAAAGGCTATTCATACTGTAAGGGGTGCCAGATACAATATGTTGGCAAAACTAAGCGCCTTTTGAAAGATAGGGCCTTAGAACACAAAAGGGATATTGAAGATCCTGACACCCTTACACCGGTATCCAGACATTTCAAGTTTATACATTCAGGGGATGCATCACTACTGTTTATTCAGGCAATTGACCAAGTCCCACCTCATAAAAGAGGAGGGGACAGAATATATAAATTGGATTATAAGGAGGCCCAGTGGATCTTCTTATTGAATACCAGATCCCCTTTAGGGATAAACAAAGAGTGATGTAAACCTATTTATTTAGGTTACATTACAATGTAGTTTACATAAAGTATAATAAATGGCATTTGCCAGTAATAAGTATTGTAGGTATTTATCTATAAGATGAAAGCAGGGTTCAAATGGATATTCAGGTATACTAAAAATAATTGGTCATACTTTATCCTTTTAAACTTTACCGTAGAATGTAAGCCCTAGTAACTTCAGATAACCTTTTGAGTATTAGTTAAATATTAAGCATGCACTCAGATTCCTATCCAAATCTAACCAGTTGTTTGTACCTCAGAGGTCACACTTTATAATATAATTCTACATAAGTTATACTCCTGCTATTGTTACCTTACACAACACTTGGTTAGGACATAACTACATTATTAGCATATTCACTCATATATACTTGCTTTTGTGTACATGCTGCCCTATACTTCATGCATACACCTTCTACCTGTTGAGACTGCACATTCATTTTCTCTTTAGGCCTTCACCAGCTGTAGGACCCATGATGTACTAAGGCACCTTAAGGGAGTCACAACTCATTTGAAGCAATAATATACATTGCCCAAGTCTTTCATAGGGCTATCACCATTCCTAAAACAATATCTTATAATACCCTGTATATGAGTCAAAACTGCAGCAGCTTCTACATATCAGCACAGATCAGGTGTCGTCATTACCACATATGCTCGATATCTATGTTTCATAAGTAATAATGCTCCTTAACTGTTACATTTTATGTGATCTTACTGTTTATATTTGGGGCAAATTCATACTGTATACGTCTCAGAGAACTATGTGTCTACCACCCTATGTATACTATTATTGTGATGTTATTTGTATCCTATATGGTGTTTGCATCTTTAGCCCTTTAATATTTTCATATCACAGAGACTAAGTGCTATACTGTTAATTAACACTTAACCTCCCTACCATGCTATGGATGCCAGGTGTTAAATGTAATCTTCCCTCTATGCATGCCACTTAATCTTCTCCCATCCCCTTGACTACTTTTCTGTCTTAATATAGATGGCTCCGCCCCCCCCTTCCCCCATTATCCCCTATATTTTGAGCGGTGCTTGCCCGCTGACATTTCTCCCTTCCCCTTATACAACAGCCTAATTGTGGCCATCATAATAGCCAACTCCCCACATCTTATTAACTTGATGTCAGTAGATTAGAGAGTACTTTACTTATCGAGGTGGGGACTATTATCTATGTAATATAATTATACGGCCCAAAAGTGGTCGATCACCTGACTACCATATGTCTCTTAACTTTCGTGACCATTTGACCAAAAAGCGGTCATCCGATTAGTCAGCAATTTGCGCTATAATAATATAAAATAGAGGTTTGAGAAGCCTAACTCTTGTTTTGCACTGTTATATTATTCTTTTTCTCTACATGTGTCAATCTATTTTAAACAATGTTGTTTATGTCCTTGATGTTATCAGGCGATCATTGTTTGTTATTCATAACGCAAAACCTCAATAAAAACTATTTTAAAAAAAATAAAAAATATTAAGCATGCTTTACTGTATTTAATAGCATTCAATTGCGTTTCTTTATCAAAAAGACATGAAGGGGTTAAGTTGTGTTTTTAAATGATTAATTACAAGTTGTTGTTTCCTTTAAATAGGGTCCCAGTAATGGCAAAAAACAGCAGTGATCAAGTGTGGTGGAGCCACACGAAACATGTCTGCAGTTGCCATTCTATGACCCCGGATTGTCAGTATTGAGCTACGGCTCACTTTGATTTTTACATGTGTCCCAAATAAAGTGTGGTTTTTATACATAACCCCTGCTGCGAATCTTCTGACTTTTCTCTGGTATGGTGTGAAGCCCGGAAGTGTTTGCTTGTTCCCTGGATTGTTTGCACCCTGGACGGAGGTGCTCTTGCTGGGCTCCCATACCTGAAGTACTGGATGTACCGAACAGCTGAGTGTGCCAACGCTAAAGATACGCTGCTCGCCAGACACGGACCCCCAGGATTGGTAAGCGCCACTGTTTTATTGTATTTGTAGTCATACTGTAAGGCTGAAAGCTCCGAAACTCTTCGAGCCGAAGAAATAGCCACCAGAAACAAAACCTTCCAAGATAACATCTTAATATCCAAAGAATGCATAGGTTCAAACGGAGCCTGTTGAAGGACTCTAAGAACCAAATTAAGACTCCAAGGGAGTAGTAGACTTAAACACAGGCAGAACAGCCTGAGAATCCTTTGACCTCAACCCGT
The DNA here is from genome assembly GCF_027579735.1 of Bombina bombina. Classification (NCBI taxonomy): domain Eukaryota; kingdom Metazoa; phylum Chordata; class Amphibia; order Anura; family Bombinatoridae; genus Bombina; species Bombina bombina. Next base: position 143,434,895 of record NC_069500.1, read on the forward strand.
ACCTCTGGAGCTTGGCATTCTGACGAGATGCCATGAGGTCCAACTCCGGCTGCTCCCAACTGAGAATCAAGCTGGAAAATACCTCTGGATTAAGTTCCCACTCCCCCGGATGAAAAGTCTGTCTGCTCAGAAAATCCGCTTCCCAATTGTCCACCCCTGGAATGTGGATAGCAGACAGACAACAGTTGTGAATCTCTGCCCACTGAATAATCTTGGCTACCTCTGTCATGGCCAAGGAACTCAGAGTTCCTCCCTGATGATTGATGTAAGCCACTGACGTTATGTTGTCCGACTGAAACCTGATAAACTGGGTTGAAACTAGCTGAGGCCAGGCTAGAAGAGCATTGAAAATTTCTCTCAGTTCCAAAACATTTATTGGAAGAACCGACTTCTCCCGAGTCCATAGACCCTGAGCCCTTAATGAACCCCAGCAAACTGACATCCGTGGTTACAATCACCCAGGCAGGTTCCCTGAGAGAGAAGATCCTGAGGCAACCACCATGGAAGAGAATCTCTGGACATCTGATCTAGAACAATCTTTGGAGATAGATCCACATAATCCCTGTTCCACTGCCTGAGCAAGCATAACTGCAGAGGTCTGAGATGGAACGATGTCCATGACTGAAACCATCACACCAATAACCTCCATGCACTGAGCCACTGACAGCCAAGGAAGAGACTGAAGAGCAAAGACACATATTGAAAATCTTTGACTTTCTTGCTTCTGTCAGAAAAATTTTCATCTCTAAAGAATCTGTAATGGTCCCCAAAAATACCACTCTTGTAGCCGGAATTAAGGAACATTTTCCTAAATTCACCTTCCAACCGTGGGAGCGCAGAAAAGACAACAACAACAACTCTGTGTGGGAGTTTGCTAGTTGAAAAGATGGAGCCTGAACTAGAATGTCGTCCAGATAAGGAGCCACTGCAACACCCTTCAATCGAAGCACCGCCAACAATGCTCCAAGGACCTTTGAAAAACATTCTGGGAGCTGTTGCCAGACCAAAAGGAAGAGCTACAAACTAAAAATGTTTGTCTAGAAATGCAAATCTTAGGAACCTGTGATGATCCTTGTGAATGGGAATATGCAGCTACGCATCCTTTAGATCCACTGTGGTCATGAACTGACCTTCCTGAACCAAAGGAAGAATGGAACGAATAGTCTCCATCTCGAAAGACGGAACCCTGAGAAACTTGTTTACACTCTTGAGATCTAAAATAGGTCTGAAAGTTCCCTCCTTTTTGGTAAGGAAGAAGAGATTGGAATAAAAACCCAGACCCTGTTCCTGAACCGGAACAGGTACTATCACTCCCATGTCGGAAAGATTCTGAACACAACGTAAGAACGCCTCTCCTTTTATCTGGTTTACAGATATCCTAGAGAGAAGAAACCTGCCTCTGGGAGGAAAATTCTTGAACTCCAGTTTGTAACCCTGGGACACAATATCTACCACCCAGGGATCCTGAACATCTCGAACCCAAGCATGAGCGAAGAAAGAGAGTCTGCCCCCCCCCCCCCCAAGATCCATTCCTAGATCGGGGGCAGACCCTTCATGCTGATTTTGAGTCAGCAACAGGCTTCCTGGACTGCTTCCCCTTATTCCAAGACTGATTTGACTTCCAAGATGGCTTGGACTGTTCCTGCTTGGAGGAAGAAGAGGAAGATTTACCAGAGAAGTAACAAAAAGAACGAAAATTACTCTGCCGACTCTTCTGTTTATTTCTTTTATACTAAAGAAGAGAATGCCCCTTCCCTCCCGTAATATCAGAAATCTCAGCCAAACCTGGCCCAAACAAGGTCTTACCCTTGTAAAGAATAGACAAAAGCTTAGACTTAGAGGACACATCCGCAGACCAGGAATTTAACCATAAAGCTCTGCGAGCTAAAATGGCAAAACCAGAAATTTTAGCTCCCAACTTGATGACCTGTAGAGAAGCATCTGCAATAAAGGAATTAGCCAACTTCAAAGCCTTGATTCTATCTTGAATTTCTTCAAGAGGAGTATCTTGCTGAATAGAATCAGACAATGCATCAAATCAATATGCCGCCGCACTAGTAACCGTAGCAATACATGCAGCTGGTTGCCATTGATACCCCTGGTGAACATAAATCTTTTTAATCAAAGCTTCCATATCCATAGGATCTTTAAAGGAACAGCTGTCCTCAATAGGAATAGTGGTCCTTTTGGTAAGAGTGGAAACTGCTCCCTCCACCTTAGGAACCATCTGCCAAGATTCCTTAATAGAATCAGCAATAGGAAACATTTTCCTAAAAGTTGGAGAAGGGGAAAAAGGAATCCCAGGCTTCTCCCATTCTCGTGCAATAATATCTGAAACACGATCTGGTATAGGAAAAACTTCCACCGAGGAAGGGACATAAAAAAAGTATTAAGTTTAGATTTCTTAGAAATAACCATGACTGATGTCTCAGTCATCCAAGGTAGCCAAAACCTCCTTGAGTAACAAACGGAGGTGCTCTAGCTTAAAACTAAAGGAAACAACCTCAGGTTCAGAAGAAGGATTTACACTATCAGAATCCGAGATCTCACCCTCAGATGCTACTGAAGTATCTTCCTCCTCAAACTTATGAGAATAAACACTAGACACAATTGCAACAGAATCAGAAACCTTACACTTCCTCTTGCGCTTCCCCTGCAAAATAGGAAACGCAGACAAAGCCTCAGATACTGCAGAGGATATATGGGTAGCCATATCCTGCAAGGAAAAACCAACCTGAGACAAAAAACACAGGGCACTGCACAAGATTGGGATGTATGAAGAGAAAGCTGCGGATTAGCCTGAACAAGAGACAACATCCGCCCTAGACAATGAAGGCTCAGAATAAAAAAAGTCTATCCTTGTAATGTAATGTTCTCTCAGTACAAGAGGAACAAAAAGGGATAGGAGAACAAGCAACAGCTTGCAGGGCCTCTTGGTCCATCTTATTCCAAAGGAAAAAACCTTAATCAATAAAAAATTCTAAGTTCAAATCAGAATTTTAATTTAAAAAAAAATAAATGTTACTGTCCCTTTAAAATTTGAAACAGACTTTTTCCCTTTAAAAAAAATCCTTAAATAAACTGCACAATAAATATTGCAGCAACAATTTTTGACAAAATGAATGCAAAGAGAGACACAAACGTTATATTCCCTGAAATTCAGAGAGAAACTTAAACAGAGCAACAGCCCCACAAAAAAACAACAGGCAACCTCCACACCTCAGCAAGCTCTGCTAAGGTGCCTACCTGACCTCCTTGCTGCCAAAAACAAAGTCATAAAATGATCCGGACCCCCATACAGCCGCACCGGAGAGAACACTGAACCACCTCTGAGGAGCTATGCAACAGAGCTACAACATCCAGGAACAACAGGAAACAGCTAAAAGGGCGCCAAAAACGTCCTTGCTATCTCAGATAAGCCCGCCTATTGTGGGCATGGCCTAGCAAACCTCCCGGTAGCCATTAATACACAAAACAAAAAACATGTACACCAAAGTGAAAACATAATAAACTGAGCCTCCAAACATCCCCAGTGCCTGCAAAACAGCCATACAATAAACTGTTAACCTAGAAGGCCGATTGTATATTTAGACAGAATTAACTGTCAAAGTGCTAAATTCTCCTATATCAAAACAGGGAAAGATATAGGCACTTACCTCAAAAATCTGTCTGGCAGCAGGACAGCTCACTTGGTATGAGAGGGGCTTCCTGCCTCACATGGACCTGTGGAAAAAAAAAAAAAGGTTGAGTAAACTTACTCAAACTTTCAACCAAAGGCAGCATGAAATTACTTGGGAGGCCCAGTGGGGATTATACCCCACAAGTTCCCAAATGCTTAAAAGCCATCACTTGCTCTACTGAAGAGACTGACATGGACTACGGCTAAACCCCAAAGAAAACCAGAGCAAACTTGCTCTTGCTTAAAAAATAAACTCTTGATTGAAGAATCAGACACCTATATATTTACCCCTCCTTGCAACTGATACAAGCAAAGAGAATGACTGGGGATTGTGGGTAGGGGGGAGTGGTATTTAACAGCTTTTGCTGTGGTGCTCTTTGCCTCCTCCTGCTGGTCAGGAGTGATATTCCCAACAGTAATTAAGATGATCCGTGGACTCACTGTGTCATTAGAAACAAAGTCTCTTATAGAGATCTAGATCTATCCTCCGAGACAGATACGACCACTCTCCATTGTATAGAAAATAGCAAAAGGAATAATTTCCAAACCAATTCCCTCCATACATAAGTCACTGATAAATTAAGGAAAATCAAATGTAGCTAGATGTAAACTCCCAACCCTCTGGTTGCAGGATGTATAAGCTATCTACCAGACCACTAGAGCGTGCTGTTGGCCAGACAGACTGCAGAGAGAGAAAAAAGAATAAATCCTTGATAATCTGACCTCAGTTAGATTCTCTATCTAGGAGTAGATTTCTATTGAGATCCCTAAAAAAAAAAATCACCCTTGTAGATGGAACAAGGTAACAGTTCTCCCGATTCATTTCCCATCCATGGACAAAATCTCTTGCAAGAGGGTTTGCACGAAGGAAGGATGACACCTGAACCATATATTGTCCACTAATGCACCCTTGCAATACCCCAAGACCTAAAAGTCTTTCTAGGATGATGAAACTCAGAAACTTGAGAAGATCCCGAATCAAGGGAACAATAAATATACATCCTTCAGGTCTATGTTCATTATGAACAGGCCCTCTTGAACCAAAGTAGAATGGATACTACTTTGAAGGTCAGAACCTAAGAAACTTGAGGTAAATACCTAGATCCCGATTCCCGATCCCAAACTGGGGCTGGAACTATCACTCCCAGAGAGGAAGGTCCTGAACCCAGTTCAAGGAATGCCTCATCTAATTCTGCCAGACCAAGTCCAAACAAGGGCTTACCCTTGAAAGGGAACGCCAGAAGCATGGATATCATTAAGCCACAGATAGGCTTCTCAGCTGACCAAGATTTCAGCCACAATCTCTGGCAGGCTAGCACAGCAAGTCTAAAAAGACAAGGCATTGCTCAGAATGAACAATTAAACCTCCAGCTTCTTAACCATGGATCCGTAAGGAGTCAAGCTACCCCCCATAGGGATTGAAGTTCTCTGATCCATAGTAGAAGCCTCCTACTAAGGGCACCGTGCATTGTAATGGAGTCAGCGACAGGAAAATCCTTTCAAGGACGGGAGACAGGGAGAAAGGTATCCCTAGCTTCTCCTATTCCTGAAAAATCTCCATAGCACATCTAGAAAGACTTCCTCATAGGAAGGAAAATCATAGAATAAAGTGCACAAAACTTCCAAGGGTTGACGACAGGGATATCGATGTCGTCCAAGTAGCCAAAACCTCCTTTAACAATACACAAGGAGTTCAAGCATACAGCTGAAGTAGATAACTTCTGCATCAGATGAAGGAATTATACTGTCCAAATCTGAGATTTCACCCTCAGAAACTACATGTGAAGCCTCCTCACCAGACTTAGGAGAGAGAGAGCGCGACCTGAGAAGCAGAATGTGGAACAGAAACCTTACTATCTGAAACTTGAATGTCCTCTTGCCTTTTCCCTGTAGGAAAGGAAAACCCAGATAAAACCACAGATACCACAGAGGATACCCGAGTTACAAACTCTGTAGGCAAATACACTCCTCCAGGAGATTGAGAGGAACCGTAGGGCACTGCATGCGACGCCATAGAGGCTTGGGACGTTCAAGGAGAAAACTCTGGCATTGCCTGAACAGCATTGTCCTGGGAGACATAAGGCTCATAGGGCAACAATCCATGTGTACATTCAAAAGCAATTGCTAAACATGCAGCACAGCAAAACAGACATTACATTTGTCTAAAATTGTCCATAGCAACCTAAGGGACCAACAAGAAATCTTAATTCCAAAAAATGAGGAACAGATATGTATAACAAAAACAATATGTTCCCCCAGTGTCATACCCTGAACATAAGCTCCAATAACTTAATTGATAACAAAATGTTATAGAATAACCCTTAAAGGGACACACCAGTCAAAATTATAACCCACATGGATACATTTCAGTTTTTAATTAGAAGCATTTTTGTAATATACATGTATAAGCCAAAATGCTTTTAATAAAAGCTATAGCACCGTGCACCAGCATTTTAAACAGCACTTGAACAGAGCACCTAAGGTGCTTGTACCATCTGGTTATGATTTACTGACATTATACAAGCCCCACTGGTGCTCTGAGCATCTGCAGTATTTAACATGCTGATGCACTGGGAATATATAGCTATGCTTCACATGCACATGCAGAGAAAAATGTTAACACTACAGTAGTGATAACTTTTACTAGAAGCATTTTTGCCAATACATTTATATTGCAAATATGTTTCTATTCAAAGATGTAATTCGTCTATGTGCGAGTGTCCCTTTAACTTAAGGGTGTAAAAGATACATAAAAGTGCTTTAACTTCACTGACAGACAACAGCACAATGAGATTTTTCAATTTAAATTTACTTATGCATAAAAAGCGACTGAAAGAGAAATTTCTACAAAAAAACGCAAGCTTAGGAAAAATAGTCGAGCACGGTTTCATAGTTGCAGCTGTGCACTTGGAAAGACTTTAGTATGTCTTAAATCACTCAACTACCAGAGAGAGACGCACAATCAAATACAGAGCCTCTGCACCTTAACATCCCGCCATGTCCTTCTACCATGGCGACCTCTATCAGTGGAACAAAAACGCTTCTCCGTTCTAAACTTCTTCCAACAGACACAGACTCGACAAGAGCCCAAAATTGGCGCCATTCAGTCTGAGAAGGAGGCGGAACCAAGAAAAAAAAATGGCATGAGGATAAAGCGCAGCATGTTTCTGTTCGCTTCATCCTGCGAAAACACTTGCCATGTACATAGGAATTATTGTCTGTACTAATAAAGCAGTTCGGAGCCCCCCAAAAAGAGGGGTAACTCCTTCCTAGCCTTGAAGGAGATTAACCCCTAAGTCTCCAAATTCATATGCCTATATAGTGCCTGCCCACTGCCAGAAATATCCTTTATTAAGGATTTAGAGTCTCATACTAATTGCAGATAGTCCATAAGCCCTTCAGTGTCCGCCTCCTAGCCACAGAAGACAAAAGGCACTTACCTGCATCTAGCCGCCCGGTAGGAGGACAGCTTACCCGGTATGAGAGGATGCCACTCGTCAGAGACCTGTAGAAAAAAGAAAGAACAGAGTAAACCTACTCTGGCTTTCTATACAAGGGCAGCAACCTGTAAGGAACATGTGAAGTTGGCTTCACTGCGTTTTCATAACTGCTTTAAAGCCACCACTGCCCTGCTGAAGAGACTAACGTGGAGTACAGTTAGACCCAATCTTGAGAGGAAAGATCAGAGCAAACCTACTCTGGCTTTCAAAATAATAAAATCTTGATTGAAGTGAAAATCCAATTTTCTTCAGACACCAAAACTTCCCCTCCTCCTTGCACCGAAGGCAAAGAGAATGACTGGAGATTGTGGGAAGGGAAGTGACATTTAGCAGCTTTGCTGGGGTGCTCTTTGCCTCCTCCTGCTGGCCAGGAGTGGTATTTCCAACAGTAATTGATGAATACATGGATTTACCATATTTTAGGAAAGAAATGTATTTAGTGTATAATGTCCCTTTAAAGGAAAGCAAGTTATTGAGGATAGAAAGTGAGTGTGTGAGAGAGACATGCGAGTATAAAGTATGCAGGTTGGCAAATGAGCATATATGATATGTAATGCATAGGCTAATCAAAACCTAACCAGTATCTAGCTGATAAAATTAACTTAAAAAGATCTATACATTTGTTTCCAACTAGCAAAATATTGTTGAAGCCTGTAAATGCTTAATGGTTTCGGGGGGGGTGCCTAATTTGTCAACAGCATTTCATTAACGGAAATCACTATAATTTTAGCATCTGGATGTTAAAGGGACAGTCTAGTCAAAATTAAACTTTCATGATTCAGATAGGGCATGCAATTTTAAACAACTTTCCAATTTATTTCTATTACCTAATTTGCTAAATTCTTTAGATATCCTTTGTTGAAGAAATATCAATGCACATGTGTTAACCAATCACACAAGGCCTCTATGTGCAGCAACCAATCAGCAGCTACTAAGCATATCTAGATATGCTTTTCAGCAAGTGATATCAAGAAAATGAAGCAAATTAGATAACAGAAGTAAATTAGAAAGTTGTTTAAAATGACAAGCTCTTTCTAAATCACGAAAGAAAAAAATTGGGTTTCATGTCCCTTTAATGGAAACAAATACATGTTTTATGATATACAGTATTTTTTTTTAAAGCATTATACAACTGTTGTGATGTAAAACAAAACTTTAAAGACACTATATACGGGTAAATGTATTAATTAAATGTATTATTATTTTGATGCTTTGCCGTGTAGGTTGCATGAGTGAGCTTGCGGCCACAAATTAAAGCAGCAGAAACGGTTTATTTTGCTTCTCTGCAGGATCAATCACCCTGACACTTGTTCTTTGGCAGTGACTGACAAGAAAACCCTTGTGCAATGCTAAAATGTTGCCACCCGTAACATTACAAGGAGCGACTGCAGACAGACAGGTTCTCTACTTGTTATCTGTCTGCCTGCAATTTTTGCCTTTACAAGGCTGCTATACACTATATTCACTTGATAACAGAGTCATAAGGTAGCAAAATTCCTACCATTATCAGTCGCATCTCAAAAATAGCCAGTATTTTGTGAGAACCATAAAACCCATTCAACAGGATGTAAAGAAGCTGCCAGTTAGTCCTTTATATTTATAGCATGCACAGCCATGGAACTTTTAAAGAGGAACATGCAAACATACATTATAATGTTGCCTGCTTGCATTTAATAAGAATTCTATCATTTGGGTCTATGTATGTAACAGCTAAAAAACAGAATTTATGTTTACCTGATAAATTACTTTCTCCAACGGTGTGTCCGGTCCACGGCGTCATCCTTACTTGTGGGATATTCTCTTCCCCAACAGGAAATGGCAAAGAGCCCAGCAAAGCTGGTCACATGATCCCTCCTAGGCTCTGCCTTCCCCAGTCATTCGACCGATGTAAAGGAGGAATATTTGCATAGGAGAAATCATATGATACCGTGGTGACTGTAGTTAAAGAAAATAAATCATCAGACCTGATTAAAAAACCAGGGCGGGCCGTGGACCGGACACACCGTTGGAGAAAGTAATTTATCAGGTAAACATAAATTCTGTTTTCTCCAACATAGGTGTGTCCGGTCCACGGCGTCATCCTTACTTGTGGGAACCAATACCAAAGCTTTAGGACACGGATGATGGGAGGGAGCAAATCAGGTCACCTAGATGGAAGGCACCACGGTTTGCAAAACCTTTCTCCCAAAAATAGCCTCAGAAGAAGCAAAAGTATCAAATTTGTAAAATTTGGTAAAAGTGTGCAGTGAAGACCAAGTCGCTGCCTTACATATCTGATCAACAGAAGCCTCGTTCTTAAAGGCCCATGTGGAAGCCACGGCCCTAGTGGAATGAGCTGTGATTCTTTCAGGAGGCTGCCGTCCGGCAGTCTCATAAGCCAATCTGATGATGCTTTTAAGCCAAAAAGATAGAGAGGTAGAAGTTGCTTTTTGACCTCTCCTTTTACCAGAATAAACAACAAACAAGGAAGATGTTTGTCTGAAATCCTTGTAGCATCTAAATAGAATTTTAGAGCACGGACAACGTCCAAATTGTGTAACAAACGTTCCTTCTATGAAACTGGATTCGGACACAAAGAAGGTACAACTATCTCCTGGTTAATATTTTTGTTGGAAACAACCTTCGGAAGAAAACCAGGCTCAGTACGTAAAAACCACCTTATCTGCATGGACCAGATAGGGCGGAGAACACTGCAGAGCAGATAACTCAGAAACTCTTCTAGCAGAAGAAATTGCAACCTAAAACAAAAACTTTCCAAGATAATAACTTAATATCTATGGAATGTAAGGGTTCAAACGGAACCCCTTGAAGAACTGAAAGAACTAGATTAAGACTCCAGGGAAGAGTCAAAGGTCTGTAAACAGGCTTGATTCTAACCAGAGCCTGAACAAACGCTTAAACGTCTGGCACAGCTGCCAGCCTTTTGTGAAGTAAAACAGATAAAGCAGAGATCTGTCCCTTCAGAGAACTCGCAGAAAATCCTTTCTCCAAACCTTCTTGTAGAAAGGAAAGAAACTTAGGAATTTTTATCTTGTTCCATGGGAATCCTTTAGATTCACACCAACAGATATATTTTTTCCATATATTATGGTAAATTTTTCTAGTTACAGGCTTTCTAGCCTGAATAAGAGTATCTACTACAGAATCTGAAAACCCACGCTTTGATAAAATCAAGCGTTCAAACTCCAAGTAGTCAGTTGGAGGAAAACCAGATTCGGATGTTCAAATGGACCCTGAATAAGAAGGTCCTGTCTCAAAGGTAGCTTCCATGGTGGAGCCGATGACACATTCACCAGGTCTGCATACCAAGTCCTGCGTGGCCACACAGGAACTATCAAGGTCACCGAAGCCCTCTCCAGATTGATCCTGGCTACCAGCCTGGGAGTGAGAGGAAACGGTGGGAATACATAAGCTAGGTTGAAGATCCAAGGTGCTACTATTGTATCCAATAGAGTCGCCTTGGGATCCCTGGATTTGGACCCGTAACAAGGGACCATGAAGTTCTGACGAGAGGCCATCAGAACCAAGTCTGGAATGCCCCATAATTGAGTTATTTGGGCAAAGATTTCCAGATGGAGTTCCCACTCCCCCGGATGCTCCTCCATCGCCAGGGAACTCCTTGTTACCCCCTGATGGTTGATATATGTAACAGTCGTCATGATGACTGATTGAAACCTTATGAATTTGGCCTTTGCTAGTCTAGGCCAAGCCTTGAGAGCATTGAATATCGCTCTCAGTTCCATTATGTTTATCGGGAGAAGAGAGTCTTCCCGAAACCATAGACCCTGAGTTTTCAGGGGTTCCCAGACCGCGCCCCAGCCCACCAGACTGGCGTCGGTCGTGACAATGACCTATTCTGGTCTGCGGAAGCTCATTCCCTGTGACAGGTTGTCCAGGGTCAGCCACCAACGGAGTGAATCTCTGGTTATTTGATCTACTTGTATCGTCGGAGACAAGACTGTATAATCCCCATTCCACTGTCTGAGCATGCCCAGGTGCAATGGTCTTAGATGAATTCGTGCAAAAGGAACTTTGTCCATTGCCGCAACCATCAACCCTATTACTTCCATGGACTGCGCTATGGAAGGAATAAGAACAGAATGAAGTACCTGACAAGAGCTTAGAAGTTTTGATTTTCTGGCCTCTGTCAGAAAAACCTTCATTTCTAAGGAAACTATTATTGTTCCCAAGAAGGGAACTCTTGTTGACGGGGACAGAGAACTTTTTTCTATGTTCACTTTCCACCTGTGAGATCTGAGAAAGGCTAGGACAATGTCCGTATAAGCCCTTGTTTTTGACAGAGACGACACCTGAATCAGGATGTCGTCCAAGTAAGGTACTACTGCAATGCCCCTTGGTCTTAGCACCGCTAGAAGGGACCCTAGTACCCTTGTGAAAATCCTTGGAGCAGTGGCTAATCCGAATGGAAGTGCCACAGGTAATGCTTGTCCAGAAAGGCGAACCTTAGGAACCGAAAATGTTCCTTGTGGATAGGAATACGTAGGTACGCATCCTTTAAGTCCACCGTGGTCATGAATTGACCTTCCTGGATGGTAGAAAGGATCGTTCGAATGGTTTCCATTTTGAATGATGAAACCCTTAGAAACTTGTCTAGAATCTTGAGATCTAAAATAGGTCTGAATGTTCCCTCTTATTTGGGAATTATGAACAGGTTGGAGTAAAAACCCATCCCTTGTTCTCCTAATGGAACAGGATGAATCACTCCCATGCTTAACAGGTCTTCTACACAGTGTAAGAATGCCTGTTCGAAGATAATTGAGACCCGTGGAACCTTCCCCTTGGGAGTAGTTCCCTGAATTCCAGGAGATAACCTTGAGAAACTATTTCTAGCGCCCAAGGATCCTGAACATCTCTTGCCCCAACCTGAGCAAAGAGAGAAAGTCTGCCCCCCACCAGATCCTTCCCAGATCGGGGGCCAACACTTCATGCGGTTTTGGTAGCAGTGGCAGGTGACTTGGCCTGCTTACCCTTGTTCCAGCCTTGCATCGGCCTCCAGGCTGGCTTGGTTTGAGAAGTATTACCCTCTTGCTTAGAGGGTGTAGAATTTGAGGCTGGTCCGTTTCTGCGAAAGGGACGAAAATTTGGCTTATTTTTAGCCTTAAAAGACCTATCCTGTGGGAGGGCGTGGCCCTTTCCCCCAGTGATGTCTGAAATAATCTCTTTCAAGTCAGGGCCAAACAGTGTTTTACCCTTGAAAGGGATGTTAAGCAAAAGCGCTCTGCGCGCCACGATAGCAAACCCTGAATTATTCGCCGCTAATCTAGCTAATTGCAAAGCGGCATCTAAAATAAAAAAGAGTTAGCCAATTTAAGAGCTTGAACTCTGTCCAAAACCTCCTCGTACGAAGATTCTTTATTAAGCGACTTTTCTAGTTCTTCGAACCAGAAACACGCAGCTGTAGTGACAGGAACAATGCATGAAATTGGTTGTAGAAGGTAACCTTGCTGAACAAACATCTTTTTAAGCAAACCCTCTAACCTTTAATCCATAGGATCTTGAAAGCACAACTATCTTCTATAGGAATATAAGTGCGTTTGTTTAGAGTAGAAACCGCCCCCTCGACCTTGGGGACTGTATGCTATAAGTCCTTTCTGGGGTCGACTATAGGAAACTAATTTCTTAAATATAGGGGGAGGACAAAGGGTATGCCGGGCCTTTCCCACTCCTTATTTACTATGTCCGCCACCCGCTTGGGTATAGGAAAAACATCGGGGGGCACCGGAACCTCTAGGAACTTGTCCATCTTACCTAATTTCTCTGGAATGACCAAATTGTCACAATCATCCAGAGTAGATAATACCTCCTTAAGTAGTGCGTGGAGATGTTGAAATTTAAATTTAAAAGTTACAATATCAGGTTCTGCTTGTTGAGAAATTTTCCCTGAATCTGAAATTTCTCCCTCAGACAAAACCTCCCTCCTGGCCCCTTCAGATAGGTGTGAGGGTATGTCAGAAAAGATATCATCAGCGTCCTCTTGCTCCTCAGTGTTTAAAACAGAGCAATCACGCTTTCTCTGATAAGTAGGCATTTTGGAAAAAAATGCATGCAATAGAATTATCCATTATAGCCATTAATTGTTGTATGGTAATAAGTATTGGCGCACTAGATGTACTAGGGGCCTCTTGTGTGGGCAAAACTGGTGTAGACACAGAAGGGGATGATGCAGTACCATGCTTACTCCCCTCATTAGAGGAATCATCTTGGGCAATATCATATCTATGGCATTATTATCCCTACTTTGTTTGGACATTATGACACAAATATATCACATATATTTAAATGGGGAGACACATTGGCTTTCATACATATAGAACATCGTTATCTGATGGTTCAGACATGTTAAACAGGCTTAAACTTGTTAACAAAGCACAAAAAACGTTTTACAATAAAACCGTTACTGTCCCTTTAAATTTTAAACTGAACACACTTTATTACTGAATATGTGAAAAAGTATGAAGGAATTGTTCAAATTTCACCAAAATTTCACCACAGTAACTTAAAGCCTTAAAAGTATTGCACACCAAATTTGAAAGCTTTAACCCTTAAAATAACGGAACCGGAGCCGTTTTTACATTTAACCCCTATACAGTCCCAGGTATCTGCTTTGCTGAGACCCAACCAAGCCCAGAGGGGAATACGATACCAAATGATGCCTTCTATAAGCTTTTTCAGTGGTTCTTAGCTCCTCACACATGCATCTGCATGCCATGCTTTCCAAAAACAACTGCGCATTAGAGGCGCGAAAATGAGGCTCTGTCTATGACTAGAAAAGGCCCCCAGTGAAAAAGGTGTCCAATACAGTGCCTGCCGTTTTTATTAAAACAATCCCCAAGATTTAACAACTATTAAAAGTAATAATCTGCCAAATATACTTAGTAAAGTAATCGTTTTAGCCCAGAAAAATGTCTACCAGTTTTTTAAGCCCTAATGAAGCCCTTTATTCTTTTACTTAAACAAAGAAAATGGCTTACCGGTTCCCATAGGGAAAATGACAGCTTCCAGCATTACCGAGTCTTGTTAGAAATGTGTCATACCTCAAGCAGCAAAAGTCTGCTCACTGTTTCCCCCAACTGAAGTTAATTCCTCTCAACAGTCCTGTGTGGAAACAGCCATCGATTTTAGTAACGGTTGCTAAAATCATTTTCCTCTTACAAACAGAAATCTTCATCTCTTTCCTGTTTCAGAGTAAATAGTACATACCAGCACTATTTTAAAAAAACAAACTCTTGATTGAAGAATAAAAACTACATTTAAACACCAAAAAACTCTAAGCCATCTCCGTGGAGATGTTGCCTGTACAACGGCAAAGAGAATGACTGGGGAAGGCGGAGCCTAGGAGGGATCATGTGACCAGCTTTGCTGGGCTCTTTGCCATTTCCTGTTGGGGAAGAGAATATCCCACAAGTAACGATTACGCCGTGGACCGGACACACCTATGTTGGAGAAATGTGAAACTTTTGTAGTACAGGTTGTACCCAATTTTCATTTTAGTTAAACAATAATCTATATTTGTCAGGCATAACATTTTATAACTAATAAAAAGTAGTATATTAGGACAAATGAACCAAAAAAAACTTAACCAAGTGTGGAGTCTGCCTTTGATCCATCACATTAAATAGGAAAAAGTACTTCAGTTTGAAGTGGCTTTCCCTTCTGATTTTAGGTTGAAGTTTGGAGAGCTTGTAAAGGTGACATTCGACAAGCTCGTGCTACCAATGAAACATGCCTCTTACTTGTATTGACAACTGCAACATACTCCTAAGAAGCCACCCCAATTTCAACCTCTCCATTCTATCATTAAAGGATCAGCTACACGCATTTACCAATTTATATCACCCACCCCACAATGCCAGTTCCTATGCTGAATAATCTGTTGGAGCTCTATACATAAATGATAATAGTCTCCATAGGTTTTAGAATCCCGTTTAAAATATTGACCATAACTTACAAAGCAACCCCACTCTCAACTATATTTCCCCATATATAAAAAGCAAGAAAAGCGCACTCTCACTTAAATGGCATCCACCAGGGTGCAGGCAAAAAATAGTACAAAAACAGAATTTATGTTTACCTGATAAATTACTTTCTCCAACGGTGTGTCCGGTCCACGGCGTCATCCTTACTTGTGGGATATTCTCTTCCCCAACAGGAAATGGCAAAGAGCCCAGCAAAGCTGGTCACATGATCCCTCCTAGGCTCCGCCTACCCCAGTCATTCGACCGACGTTAAGGAGGAATATTTGCATAGGAGAAACCATATGGTACCGTGGTGACTGTAGGTAAAGAAAATAAATTATCAGACCTGATTAAAAAAACCAGGGCGGGCCGTGGACCGGACACACCGTTGGAGAAAGTAATTTATCAGGTAAACATAAATTCTGTTTTCTCCAACATAGGTGTGTCCGGTCCACGGCGTCATCCTTACTTGTGGGAACCAATACCAAAGCTTTAGGACACGGATGAAGGGAGGGAGCAAATCAGGTCACCTAAATGGAAGGCACCACGGCTTGCAAAACCTTTCTCCCAAAAATAGCCTCAGAAGAAGCAAAAGTATCAAACTTGTAAAATTTGGTAAAAGTGTGCAGTGAAGACCAAGTCGCTGCCCTACATATCTGATCAACAGAAGCCTCGTTCTTGAAGGCCCATGTGGAAGCCACAGCCCTAGTGGAATGAGCTGTGATTCTTTCGGGAGGCTGCCGTCCGGCAGTCTCGTAAGCCAATCTGATGATGCTTTTAATCCAAAAAGAGAGAGAGGTAGAAGTTGCTCTTTGACCTCTCCTTTTACCGGAATAAACAACAAACAAGGAAGATGTTTGTCTAAAATCCTTTGTAGCATCTAAATAGAATTTTAGAGCGCGAACAACATCCAAATTGTGCAACAAACGTTCCTTCTTTGAAACTGGTTTCGGACACAGAGAAGGTACGATAATCTCCTGGTTAATGTTTTTGTTAGAAACAACTTTTGGAAGAAAACCAGGTTTAGTACGTAAAACCACCTTATCTGCATGGAACACCAGATAAGGAGGAGAACACTGCAGAGCAGATAATTCTGAAACTCTTCTAGCAGAAGAAATTGCAACTAAAAACAAAACTTTCCAAGATAATAACTTAATATCAACGGAATGCAAGGGTTCAAACGGAACCCCCTGAAGAACTGAAAGAACTAAATTGAGACTCCAAGGAGGAGTCAAAGGTTTGTAAACAGGCTTAATTCTAACCAGAGCCTGAACAAAGGCTTGAACATCTGGCACAGCGGCCAGCTTTTTGTGAAGTAACACAGACAAGGCAGAAATCTGTCCCTTCAGGGAACTTGCAGATAATCCTTTTTCCAATCCTTCTTGAAGGAAGGATAGAATCCTAGGAATCTTAACCTTGTCCCAAGGGAATCCTTTAGATTCACACCAACAGATATATTTTTTCCAAATTTTGTGGTAAATCTTTCTAGTTACAGGCTTTCTGGCCTGAACAAGAGTATCGATAACAGAATCTGAGAATCCTCGCTTCGATAAGATCAAGCGTTCAATCTCCAAGCAGTCAGCTGGAGTGAAACCAGATTCGGATGTTCGAACGGACCCTGAACAAGAAGGTCTCGTCTCAAAGGTAGCTTCCAAGGAGGAGCCGATGACATATTCACCAGATCTGCGTACCAAGTCCTGCGTGGCCACGCAGGAGCTATCAAGATCACCGACGCCCTCTCCTGATTGATCCTGGCTACCAGCCTGGGGATGAGAGGAAACGGCGGGAACACATAAGCTAGTTTGAAGGTCCAAGGTGCTACTAGTGCATCCACTAGAGCCGCCTTGGGATCCCTGGATCTGGACCCGTAGCAAGGAACTTTGAAGTTCTGACGAGAGGCCATCAGATCCATGTCTGGAATGCCCCACAGCTGAGTGACTTGGGCAAAGATTTCCGGATGGAGTTCCCACTCCCCCGGATGCAATGTCTGACGACTCAGAAAATCCGCTTCCCAATTTTCCACTCCTGGGATGTGGATAGCAGACAGGTGGCAGGAGTGAGACTCCGCCCATAGAATGATTTTGGTCACTTCTTCCATCGCCAGGGAACTCCTTGTTCCCCCCTGATGGTTGATGTACGCAACAGTTGTCATGTTGTCTGATTGAAACCGTATGAACTTGGCCCTCGCTAGCTGAGGCCAAGCCTTGAGAGCATTGAATATCGCTCTCAGTTCCAGAATATTTATCGGTAGAAGAGATTCTTCCCGAGACCAAAGACCCTGAGCTTTCAGGGATCCCCAGACCGCGCCCCAGCCCATCAGACTGGCGTCGGTCGTGACAATGACCCACTCTGGTCTGCGGAATGTCATCCCTCGTGACAGGTTGTCCAGGGACAGCCACCAACGGAGTGAGTCTCTGGTCCTCTGATTTACTTGTATCTTCGGAGACAAGTCTGTATAGTCCCCATTCCACTGACTGAGCATGCACAGTTGTAATGGTCTTAGATGAATGCGTGCAAAAGGAACTATGTCCATTGCCGCTACCATCAACCCGATCACTTCCATGCACTGAGCTATGGAAGGAAGAGGAACGGAATGAAGTATCCGACAAGAGTCTAGAAGTTTTGTTTTTCTGGCCTCTGTCAGAAAAATCCTCATTTCTAAGGAGTCTATTATTGTTCCCAAGAAGGGAACCCTTGTTGACGGAGATAGAGAACTCTTTTCCACGTTCACTTTCCATCCGTGAGATCTGAGAAAGGCCAGGACAATGTCCGTGTGAGCCTTTGCTTGAGGAAGGGACGACGCTTGAATCAGAATGTCGTCCAAGTAAGGTACTACAGCAATGCCCCTTGGTCTTAGCACAGCTAGAAGGGACCCTAGTACCTTTGTGAAAATCCTTGGAGCAGTGGCTAATCCGAAAGGAAGCGCCACGAACTGGTAATGTTTGTCCAGGAATGCGAACCTCAGGAACCGATGATGTTCCTTGTGGATAGGAATATGTAGATACGCATCCTTTAAATCCACCGTGGTCATGAATTGACCTTCCTGGATGGAAGGAAGAATAGTTCGAATGGTTTCCATCTTGAACGATGGAACCTTGAGAAACTTGTTTAAGATCTTGAGATCTAAGATTGGTCTGAACGTTCCCTCTTTTTTGGGAACTATAAACAGATTGGAGTAGAACCCCATCCCTTGTTCTCTTAATGGAACGGGATGAATCACTCCCATTTTTAACAGGTCTTCTACACAATGTAAGAATGCCTGTCTTTTTATGTGGTCTGAAGACAACTGAGACCTGTGGAACCTCCCCCTTGGGGGAAGTCCCTTGAATTCCAGAAGATAACCTTGGGAGACTATTTCTAGCGCCCAAGGATCCAGAACATCTCTTGCCCAAGCCTGAGCGAAGAGAGAGAGTCTGCCCCCCACCAGATCCGGTCCCGGATCGGGGGCCAACATTTCATGCTGTCTTGGTAGCAGTGGCAGGTTTCTTGGCCTGCTTTCCCTTGTACCAGCCTTGCATTGGTCTCCAAGCTGGCTTGGCTTGAGAAGTATTACCCTCTTGCTTAGAGGACGTAGCACTTTGGGCTGGTCCGTTTCTACGAAAGGGACGAAAATTAGGTTTATTTTTTGCCTTGAAAGGCCGATCCTGAGGAAGGGCGTGGCCCTTACCCCCAGTGATATCCGAGATAATCTCTTTCAAGTCAGGGCCAAACAGCGTTTTCCCCTTGAAAGGAATGTTAAGTAGCTTGTTCTTGGAAGACGCATCAGCTGACCAAGATTTCAACCAAAGCGCTCTGCGCGCCACAATAGCAAACCCAGAATTCTTAGCCGCTAACCTAGCCAATTGCAAAGTGGCGTCTAGGGTGAAAGAATTAGCCAATTTGAGAGCATTGATTCTGTCCATAATCTCCTCATAAGGAGGAGAATCACTGTCGACCGCCTTTATCAGCTCATCGAACCAGAAACATGCGGCTGTAGCGACAGGGACAATGCATGAAATTGGTTGTAGAAGGTAACCCTGCTGAACAAACATCTTTTTAAGCAAACCTTCTAATTTTTTATCCATAGGATCTTTGAAAGCACAACTATCCTCTATGGGTATAGTGGTGCGTTTGTTTAAAGTGGAAACCGCTCCCTCGACCTTGGGGACTGTCTGCCATAAGTCCTTTCTGGGGTCGACCATAGGAAACAATTTTTTAAATATGGGGGGAGGGACGAAAGGAATACCGGGCCTTTCCCATTCTTTATTAACAATGTCCGCCACCCGCTTGGGTATAGGAAAAGCTTCTGGGAGCCCCGGCACCTCTAGGAACTTGTCCATTTTACATAGTTTCTCTGGGTGACCAACTTGTCACAATCATCCAGAGTGGATAATACCTCCTTAAGCAGAATGCGGAGATGTTCCAACTTAAATTTAAATGCAATCACATCAGGTTCAGCTTGTTGAGAAATGTTCCCTGAATCAGTAATTTCTCCCTCAGACAAAACCTCCCTGGCCCCATCAGACTGAGTTAGGGGCCCTTCAGAAATATTAATATCAGCGTCGTCATGCTCTTCAGTATCTAAAACAGAGCAGTCGCGCTTACGCTGATAAGTGTTCATTTTGGCTAAAATGTTTTTGACAGAATTATCCATTACAGCCGTTAATTGTTGCATAGTAAGGAGTATTGGCGCGCTAGATGTACTAGGGGCCTCCTGAGTGGGCAAGACTCGTGTAGACGAAGGAGGGAATGATGCAGTACCATGCTTACTCCCCTCACTTGAGGAATCATCTTGGGCATCATTGTCATTGTCACATAAATCACATTTATTTAAATGAATAGGAATTCTGGCTTCCCCACATTCAGAACACAGTCTATCTGGAAGTTCAGACATGTTAAACAGGCATAAACTTGATAACAAGTACAAAAAACGTTTTAAAATAAAACCGTTACTGTCACTTTAAATTTTAAACTGAACACACTTTATTACTGCAAATGCGAAAAAACATGAAGGAATTGTTCAAAATTCACCAAATTTTCACCACAGTGTCTTAAAGCTTTAAAAGTATTGCACACCAAATTTGGAAGCTTTAACCCTTAAAATAACGGAACCGGAGCCGTTTTGAACTATAACCCCTTTACAGTCCCTGGTATCTGCTTTGCTGAGACCCAACCAAGCCCCAAGGGGAATACGATACCAAATGACGCCTTCAGAAAGTCTTTTCTAAGTATCAGAGCTCCTCTCACATGCGACTGCATGCCATGCCTCTCAAAAACAAGTGCGCAACACCGGCGCGAAAATGAGGCTCTGCCTATGCTTTGGGAAAGCCCCTAAAGAATAAGGTGTCTAAAACAGTGCCTGCCGATATTATTATATCAAAATACCCAGATAAAATGATTCCTCAAGGCTAAATATGTGTTAATAATCAATCGATTTAGCCCAAAAAAAGTCTACAGTCTTAATAAGCCCTTTTTGAAGCCCTTATTTACAATCGTAATAAACATGGCTTACCGGATCCCAGAGGGAAAATGACAGCTTCCAGCACTACATCGTCTTGTTAGAATGTGTCATACCTCAAGCAGCAAGAGACTGCTCACTGTTCCCCCAACTGAAGTTAATTGCTCTCAACAGTCCTGTGTGGAACAGCCATGGATTTTAGTGACGGTTGCTAAAATCATTTTCCTCATACAAACAGAAATCTTCATCTCTTTTCTGTTTCAGAGTAAATAGTACATACCAGCACTATTTTAAAATAACAAACTCTTGATTGAATAATAAAAACTACAGTTAAACACTAAAAAACTCTAAGCCATCTCCGTGGAGATGTTGCCTGTACAACGGCAAAGAGAATGACTGGGGTAGGCGGAGCCTAGGAGGGATCATGTGACCAGCTTTGCTGGGCTCTTTGCCATTTCCTGTTGGGGAAGAGAATATCCCACAAGTAAGGATGACGCCGTGGACCGGACACACCTATGTTGGAGAAAGAGAAGAGGCTTGCACTCACTGTTTTTTTTTTTAAAAAGGTGCTTTATTCAGCACAAAAATATGTGACGTTTCGGGGATCAATCACCCCTTCATCAGACCAAACAAAAAGTGAACAAACAACAGTGTTTAAATCAAGTGTTAACCCCTCCCCCAGCTCAGAATAGGACAGCCTCACATAGGTATATATACAGGATGGTGACCTATGTGGGGCTGACCTATTCTGAGCTGGGGGAGGGGTTAAGACTTGAATTAAACACTGTTTGTTAACTTTGTGCTGAATAAGGCACCTTTATCAAAAACCCAGTGAGTGCAAATATATATATATTTTTTCAGTTCCTGTAAGAAATGGAAGTGCAGAACACACAGTCATTGGCTGCACACTCTAGTGACCAATTAATAACTGTCTCTAATTGGCCACAGCAGAGAAAGTAACGGAGAAAGTAACGGCAGTTCCCATTGTTTTATAGACATTAAAACTTTACATTTATTTTGTCACTATTTGAACAACTAATGAAACTTTAAAAATTACATCTACATGTTATTCTCAGAATAATCTTTTCTTTGAATGCATCATTCTATCTTGCATTTATATAGTGTTTAATGTCCCTTTAAGATTTCCAGGATGTCTTGATACACTGAGCGATATTTACAGTTTCCCTTTACCATATGTGGGGAATATGCAAGACATTAATGAGCACTCTTGATAAGCTTGAGGAGTATAAACTGTATACTGCTTGTTTGCCCCCTTTACTGGACTCTTTCTTTGAGAGTCCAAGTTATTAAATGTCATTGTAATATATAATCTTTTATTGTATTTTCAGAATAACAGAGTAATACATAAAACAGAGGAATCGGTCCTCTAGTCTCATTAGTTATACCATAGGTCATTAATATGTCTATGTTGGACATGTACAGATCATACTCCTACACTAGAACTACCGGTTTCTTGCCAACATTCCAGACACAGTTGAAT
Organism: Bombina bombina; assembly: GCF_027579735.1. NCBI lineage: Eukaryota > Metazoa > Chordata > Amphibia > Anura > Bombinatoridae > Bombina > Bombina bombina. The sequence goes on from NC_069500.1 coordinate 143,456,988, forward strand.
CTAGATAAGCTAACTCCTCCATGGCTTGTTGCTAAAGGTAAAACAGATTGCAATTCTAAAATGTGTGTGGCGGTGTATTACGTGGTCTAATCACAATCACAGCACTCCCGATCGAGCCATTGAACTAAATGTAGTGTGCTCCCGCAATGGGTAAAGCAGCCTACAGTTGAGGGAGCAAGCTACACTTAGTTCTATGCCACGAACGGGCACGCTGTGACTACACAGTGCACCAGTGAGGCACTTTTGAGAAAAAGAAAAAAAAAAAAAATCAGAAGAGGCTGGCGAAGAGCAGAAGGCAAGTATACCTTTGGGGAGCTTAAATCGCTCACATCTTTCGTTTTTCGAAGGTGTCACTAGGATAATGTTACATAATTCTGCACATATTTTTTATGTTTACTGACCCTTTAATAAGTGAAGGGAAAAAAAAGGAAGCTGCAACAATAACCCCCCCCCCTCTTTGTGCCCCTGCAGCCACAGGGAAATGAAACCTGGAAATGGAAATTGCTGTGCACTACTGTAGAGGAAGGCTAACCTTGTGAACCTTTGCTAGGAATCCTGAAACGGTACTCAGCAACAGAATGTGAAGGAAGTTACAAGACTGCTGAAATTTCATTTGATAAGAATCCCCATGCACAAACAGACTGGAAGCAAATATCTGCTGCAAGTTAGATGCTTGTAAGAAAACACCAAAAGAATGTGCAGCGTCCCTCCCCGATGACCTATAGAGAAAACATAATTTATGTAAGAACTTACCTGATAAATTCATTTCTTTCCTATTAGCAAGAGTCCATGAGCTAGTGACGTATGGGATATACATTCCTACCAGGAGGGGCAAAGTTTCCCAAACCTCAAAATGCCTATAAATACACCCCTCACCACACCCACAATTCAGTTTAACGAATAGCCAAGAAGTGGGGTGATAAGAAAAAAGTGCGAAAGCATATAAAATAAGGAATTGGAATAATTGTGCTTTATACAAAAAAATCATAACCACCACAAAAAAGGGCGGGCCTCATGGACTCTTGCTAATATGAAAGAAATTAATTTATCAGGTAAGTTCTTACATAAATTATGTTTTCTTTCATGTAATTAGCAAGAGTCCATGAGCTAGTGACGTATGGGATAATGATTACCCAAGATGTGGATCTTTCCACACAAGAGTCACTAGAGAGGGAGGGATAAAATAAAGACAGCCAATTCCTGCTGAAAATAATCCACACCCAAAATAAAGTTTAATGAAAAACATAAGCAGAAGATTCAAACTGAAACCGCTGCCTGAAGTACTTTTCTACCAAAAACTGCTTCAGAAGAAGAATACACATCAAAATGGTAGAATTTAGTAAAAGTATGCAAAGAGGACCAAGTTGCTGCTTTGCAAATCTGATCAACCGAAGCCTCATTCCTAAACGCCCAGGAAGTAGAAACTGACCTAGTAGAATGAGCTGTAATCCTTTGAGGCGGAGTTTTACCCGACTCAACATAGGCAAGATGAATTAAAGATTTCAACCAAAATGCCAAAGAAATGGCAGAAGCTTTCTGGCCTTTTCTAGAACCGGAAAAGATAACAAATAAACTAGAAGTCTTTCGGAAAGACTTAGTAGCTTCAACATAATATTTTAAAGCTCTAACAACATCCAAAGAATGCAACGATTTCTCCTTAGAATTCTTAGGATTAGGACATAATGAACGAACCACAATTTCTCTACTAATGTTGTTGGAATTCACAACTTTAGGTAAAAATTCAAAAGAAGTTCGCAACACCGCCTTATCCTGATGAAAAATCAGAAAAGGAGACTCACAAGAAAGAGCAGATAGTTCAGAGACTCTTCTGGCAGAAGAGATCGCCAAAAGGAACAAAACTTTCCAAGAAAGTAATTTAATGTCCAAAGAATGCATAGGTTCAAACGGAGGAGCTTGAAGAGCCTCCAGAACCAAATTCAAACTCCAAGGAGGAGAAATTGACTTAATGACAGGTTTTATACGAACCAAAGCTTGTACAAAACAATGAATATCAGGAAGATTAGCAATCTTTCTGTGAAAAAGAACAGAAAGAGCAGAGATTTGTCCTTTCAAAGAACTTGCAGATAAACCTTTATCTAAACCATCCTGAAGAAACTGTAAAATTCTCGGAATTCTAAAAGAATGCCAAGAAAAATGATGAGAAAGACACCAAGAAATATAAGTCTTCCAGACTCTATAATATATCTCTCTGGATACAGATTTATGAGCCTGTAACATAGTATTAATCACAGAGTCAGAGAAACCTCTTTGACCAAGAATCAAGCGTTCAATCTCCATACCTTTAAATTTAAGGATTTCAGATCCTGATGGAAAAAAAGGACCTTGCGACAGAAGGTCTGGTCGTAGCGGAAGAGTCCACGGATGGCAAGAGGCCATCCGGACAAGATCCGCATACCAAAACCTGTGAGGCCATGCCGGAGCTACCAACAGAACAAACGAGCATTCCTTCAGAATCTTGGAGATTACTCTTGGAAGAAGAACTAGAGGCGGAAAGATATAGGCAGGATGATACTTCCAAGGAAGTGATAATGCATCCACTGCTTCCGCCTGAGGATCCCGGGATCTGGACAGATACCTGGGAAGTTTCTTGTTTAGATGAGACGCCATCAGATCTATCTCTGGAAGCTCCCACATTTGAACAATCTGAAGAAATACCTCTGGGTGAAGAGACCATTCGCCCGGATGCAACGTTTGGCGACTGAGATAATCCGCTTCCCAATTGTCTATACCTGGGATATGAACCGCAGAGATTAGACAGGAGCTGGATTCCGCCCAAACCAAAATTCGAGATACTTCTTTCATAGCCAGAGGACTGTGAGTCCCTCCTTGATGATTGATGTATGCCACAGTTGTGACATTGTCTGTCTGAAAACAAATGAACGATTCTCTCTTTAGAAGAGGCCAAGACTGAAGAGCTCTGAAAATTGCACGGAGTTCCAAAATATTGATCGGTAATCTCACCTCCTGAGATTCCCAAACTCCTTGTGCCGTCAGAGATCCCCACACAGCTCCCCAACCTGTGAGACTTGCATCTGTTGAAATTACAGTCCAGGTCGGAAGCACAAAAGAAGCCCCCTGAATTAAACGATGGTGATCTGTCCACCACGTTAGAGAGTGTCGTACAATCGGTTTTAAAGATATTAATTGAGATATCTTTGTGTAATCCTTGCACCATTGATTCAGCATACAGAGCTGAAGAGGTCGCATGTGAAAACGAGCAAAGGGGATCGCGTCCGATGCAGCAGTCATAAGACCTAGAATTTCCATGCATAAGGCTACCGAAGGGAATGATTGTGACTGAAGGTTTCGACAAGCTGATATCAATTTTAGACGTCTCTTGTCTGTTAAAGACAGAGTCATGGACACTGAATCTATCTGGAAACCCAGAAAGGTTACCCTTGTCTGAGGAATTAATGAACTTTTTGGTGAATTGATCCTCCAACCATGATCTTGAAGAAACAACACAAGTCGATTCGTATGAGATTCTGCTAAATGTAAAGACTGAGCAAGTACCAAGATATCGTCCAAATAAGGAAATACCACAATACCCTGTTCTCTGATTACAGAGAGAAGGGCACCGAGAACCTTTGTAAAAATTCTTGGAGCTGTAGCTAGGCCAAACGGCAGAGCCACAAACTGGTAATGCTTGTCCAGAAAAGAGAATCTCAGGAATTGATAATGATCTGGATGAATCGGAATATGCAGATATGCATCCTGTAAATCTATTGTGGACATATAATGCCCTTGCTGAACAAAAGGCAAGATAGTCCTTACAGTTACCATTTTGAACGTTGGTATCCTTACATAACGATTCAATATTTTTAGATCCAGAACTGGTCTGAAGGAATTCTCCTTCTTTGGTACAATGAAGAGATTTGAATAAAACCCCATCCCCTGTTCCAGAACTGGAACTGGCATAATTACTCCAGCCAACTCTAGATCTGAAACACAATTCAGAAATGCTTGAGCTTTCACTGGATTTACTGGGACACGGGAAAGAAAAAATCTCTTTGCAGGAGGTCTCATCTTGAAACCAATTCTGTACCCTTCTGAAACAATGTTCTGAATCCAAAGATTGTGAACAGAATTGATCCAAATTTCTTTGAAAAAACGTAACCTGCCCCCTACCAGCTGAGCTGGAATGAGGGCCGCACCTTCATGTGGACTTAGAAGCTGGCTTTGCCTTTCTAGAAGGCTTGGATTTATTCCAGACTGGAGATGGTTTCCAAACTGAAACTGCTCCTGAGGATGAAGGATCAGGCTTTTGTTCTTTGTTGAAACGAAAGGAACGAAAACGATTATTAGCCCTGTTTTTACCTTTAGATTTTCTATCCTGTGGTAAAAAAAGTTCCTTTCCCACCAGTAACAGTTGAGATAATAGAATCCAACTGAGAACCAAATAATTTGTTACCCTGGAAAGAAATGGAAAGTAGAGTTGATTTAGAAGCCATATCAGCATTCCAAGTTTTAAGCCATAAAGCTCTTCTAGCTAAAATAGCTAGAGACATAAACCTGACATCAACTCTGATAATATCAAAAATGGCATCACAGATAAAATTATTAGCATGTTGAAGAAGAATAATAATATTATGAGAATCATGATCTGTTACTTGTTTCGCTAAAGTTTCCAAACAAAAAGTTGAAGCTGCAGCAACATCAGCCAATGATATAGCAGGTCTAAGAAGATTACCTGAACACATAAGCTTTTCTTAGAAAGGATTCAATTTTCCTATCTAAAGGATCCTTAAACGAAGTACCATCTGACGTAGGAATAGTAGTACGTTTAGCAAGGGTAGAAATAGCCCCATCAACCTTAGGGATCTTGTCCCAAAATTCTAATCTATCAGACGGCACAGGATATAATTGCTTAAAACGTTTAGAAGGAGTAAATGAATTACCCAATTTATCCCATTCTCTGGAAATTACTTCAGAAATAGCATTAGGAACAGGAAAAACTTCTGGAATAACCACAGGAGATTTAAAGACCTTATCTAAACGTTTAGAATTAGTATCAAGAGGACCAGAATCCTCTATTTCTAAAGCAATTAGTACTTCTTTAAGTAAAGAACGAATAAATTCCATTTTAAATAAATATGAAGATTTATCAGCATCAATCTCTGAGACAGAATCCTCTGAACCAGAAGAGTCATCAGAATCAGAATGATGTTCATTTAAAAATTCATCTGTAGAGAGAGAAGATTTAAAAGATTTTTTATGTTTACTACAAGGAGAAATAACAGACATAGCCTTCTTGATGGATTCAGAAACAAAATCTCTTATGTTATCAGGAACATTCTGCACCTTAGATGTTGAAGGAACTGCAACAGGCAATGGTACATTACTAAAGGAAATATTATCTGCATTAACAAGTTTGTCATGACAATTAATACAAACAACAGCCGGAGGAATAGCTACCAAAAGTTTACAGCAGATACACTTAGCTTTGGTAGTTCCAGCACTAGACAGCGATTTTCCTGAAGTATCTTCTGACTCGGATGCAACGTGAGACATCTTGCAATATGTAAGAGAAAAAACAACAACATATAAAGCAAAATTGATCAAATTCCTTAAATGACAGTTTCAGGAATGGGAAAAAATGCCAATAAACAAGCTTCTAGCAACCAGAAGCAAAGAAAAAATGAGACTGAAATAATGTGGAGACAAAAGCGACGCCCACATTATTTGGCGCCTAAATGCTTTTTGGCGCCAAAAATGACGCCACATCCGGAACGCCGACATTTTTGGCGCAAAAAGACGTCAAAAAATGATGCAACTTCCGGCGACACGTATGACGCCGGAAACAGAAAAGATTTTTTGCGCCAAAAAAGTCCGCGCCAAGAATGACTCAATAAAATGAAGCATTTTCAGCCCCCGCGAGCCTAACAGCCCACAGGGAAAAAAAGAATCATTTTTTCTTACCTTAAAAAAATTGACTGATTCAAATGCATTATCCCAAATATGAAACTGACTGTCTGAAAAATAAGGAATGTTGAACATCCTGAGTCAAGGCAAATAAATGTTTGAATACATATATTTAGAACTTTAAAAACAAAGTGCCCAACCATAGCTTAGAGTGTCACAGAAAATAAGATTTACTTACCCCAGGACACTCATCTACATGTTTGTAGAAAGCCAAACCAGTACTGAAACGAAAATCAGCAGAGGTAATGGTATATAAATAAGAGTATATCGTCGATCTGAAAAGGGAGGTAAGAGATGAATCTCTACGACCGATAACAGAGAACCTATGAAATAGACCCCATAGAAGGAGATCACTGTATTCAAAATAGGCAATACTCTCCTCACATCCCTCTGACATTCACTGCACGCTGAGAGGAAAACCGGGCTCCAACTTGCTGCGGAGCGCATATCAACGTAGAATCTAGCACAAACTTACTTCACCACCTCCATAGGAGGCAAAGTTTGTAAAACTGAATTGTGGGTGTGGTGAGGGGTGTATTTATAGGCATTTTGAGGTTTGGGAAACTTTGCCCCTCCTGGTAGGAATGTATATCCCATACGTCACTAGCTCATGGACTCTTGCTAATTACATGAAAGAAAGTGTGGGCTTATACTGCAGGAGAGAGAAAATGGTAGGCTCGGATCCAGATAGAAACAGAAGCAGTTCCAGGGCCTTTGTAAGAACATGCCGCAATATGATCTGGCGCAAGGTGCATCCTTTATAGAGGGAAAGTTTGCTTATAGTGTAACTGGGGTCAAATCCTTATCCCTGAGCCCAACACATTTAGGAAGAGTTCTGTGCCAGACCACCACTGCTAGCCATCATATTAGAAGCCTTGTGGTACAAATGAAGGGAGCAATGTGGGATCAAAGTTATTTATGTATTTTAGAGGAAATTAAATTCATTATGCAGTACAAAAAGGTAAAAGAAGAAAAGCTGCCTTATACACAGAAAATTATGTAGACATTAAATAGATCTAAATCTCAAATTATTTTCTTTCTACATTTAGCCCCCAATCAGCAAGCGCTGCCCAAAAATGGTCCGGCTCCTAAGCTTATATTCCTGCTTTTTCAAATAAAGATATCAAGAGAAAGAAGAAAATTGGTAATAAGAGTAAATTAGAAAGTAGCTTAAAATGACACGCTCTATCTGAATCATGAAAGAAAAAAATGTGGGTTTCATATCCTTTTAAGGGCAGAAAAGAAGAAAGTAAGAGCAGGGTTTCCTGTTGAACACCTTATTTTAACTTTCTACCTTTCTCCATGTGGTTAATTACCATTAGCCCAATGCTTTATGTGCATGACAGAACACAAAAGTAACCAGCGGTATTTCTTTAGAAACGGCTCCCGTAACCTGAATTTGAGCATATGTTACAGTAAGGACACTTTCTTTTCATTTCCTCTGTTAAAGATGAATTCCTCTAAATTCCACTTACCCAGTGCTTTTTATAGCTCCTATTGTTTTTGAAGATCTAAATGCAGATTCTATATTTTGATCCAGAAAAAAAAAGTTATGAGCCAAGACAAAAGCGTCTGCCATAGCGTTTTTATTTTAACCCTTCTGCCACGTTTTCCAAATACTTGCCTGTAGATTGCTATAAGAACCTTTGTTTTAATATGGTTCCAGAATGAATTTATTAGAAGCAAGTCTTATATAGAAAGGACAGTGTTGTTAATAATCATCCAGGGGAGTTTCCGTTGACAGCATGATAGATAATAGGTTGCTTTAGTGACCTGTATTCAAGAGTGACGTGATACACAAGCATGGCAACATCCTTGTACAGTAAAGATAAGGACGGTTATGGTTACAAAAAGTTTGCAGTTTGGACAAAAGAAATAAATTATCAAAGAGATATCTGACAGAGGACGGCATGTAAGCCTTTTTTCCACCACAACTACTTGTAGTCAGAACTACAAGCAATATTATCTTAGCAAACATACCAACTGCCCATACAAATAAATGAGTTATCAACAATTCTATTATCCATGGCTCATACCTTTAGCATAGGTGAATGCAACTTCAAGCGTATTTTAAATAAAAAACTTTTTTTTTTAAATACAATTATCAAATTGCATAATTTATGGGACACTATCTTCCATGGGTAAGTAAAAGAAGGGAAAAAAAGAGTAACATACATTCCTTAGACACAATCTTATGATTGTGTTTCTGAACAAAGAATAACATCACTTTATTTCTAAATATGTTATCTGCAACACTGATTTAGTGGTTTCCTTTTATTATGCAAAAGATTATTATCATAATCAAATTGTAAAAAACTTAAAAGGGACATGAAACCCAAACATTTTTCTTTCATGATTCAGATAAAACAAACTATTTTAAACAACTTTCCAATATTTAACTTCTATTATCTAATTTGCTTCATTCTCTTAGTATCCTTTGTTGAAAAGAATATCTAGATAGGCTAAGGAGCTTGGAGGTAGCTGCTGATTGGTGGCTGACCTTGTATGCCCATTTTCATTGGCTTAGAAATGTTTTCAGATAGCTCCCAGGAATGCATTGCTGCTGCTGCTTCTTCAATAAAAGATACCAAGAAAATGAAAGAAAATTGATAACAGAAGTAAATTGGAATGTTGTATTTAAAAATGTATAATCCGAATCATGAAAGAAAATTTTTGGGTTTCATGTCCCTTTAAATTCTGAAGCTCTGGGTACATTAGTAGGGGTATATAATGACACTTATTCACAGTAAAAAGAAACATTGCTGTTCATTGGCTAATACTTCCTCCTAATTCTAATTGGCTGATAGGTATAAATGGTCATGAGTATTAACAGGAAGTACCTAACAACTAATGAGCCTTAAAAGGGACATGAAACCCAAATTTTTTCTTTAATGAATTAGAAAGAACGTGCAATTTTAAACAACTTTCTAATTTACTTCTATTATCCAATTTGCTTGATTCTCTTGACATCCTTTGCTGAAAAGCATATCTAGATAGGCTAAGTAGCTGCTGATTGGTGGCTGCACATAGATTTCTTTTGTGATTGGCTCACCCATGTGCATCACTATTTCTTCAATAAAGGATATCTAAAGAATGAAGCAAATTAGATAATAGGTCTTATCCTTGAAAGGTCTTATCCTTGAAAGGAAAAACCAAAGCGAGGACTTGGAGAAAACCCAAAATACAGAACCTGCAAATGCAGAATTATAAAGCCTAGGTTGTGCCACTAGGTCACAGTTAGGCTTAGCTACCCTCCATATGAATCTAAGATCTCTAAGCCATAGTGGAAAATTTCCCTTCTACTTAGACACCGTTCAAATTATAGGAGTCAGCAACAGGAAAAGCCTTCAAGAACGGAATACAGGGAGAAAGACTTCTCCTATTGCTTTGAAAATATCCAAAACACTATTAGAACTCCAAAAACTTCACCTCTTCCTTGTAACACAGGCAAAGAGAATGACTTGGGTTTGGGGGAAGGGAAGTGATACTTAACAGCTCTGCTGTGGTGCTCTTTGCCTCCTCCTGCTGGCCAGGAGTGATATTCCCAACAGTAATTGATGATGATCTGTGGACTCACCGTGTCATTAGAAAGAAATTAGGTTGCCAGTTTGACACCCCTGATAGATATTAGAATATATATATTTATATTAAAATACTGGATGGAAAAATAAAAACATTGCTTTAGATACTGTGGTTTTCAAAATATTTGTAAGGAAAAATAACCTAATAAATGCAAATACATTTTAAATAATATACATTTATCTCATTAGATAGAGCATAGAGATATAGTAGCGGCACACATAAAAGGCAGACAAAATTAAATGTTCATGACATAGATAGAGCATACAGTTTTAAGGGCCTTTACAATTTGCTTACATTATCAAATTGTGCACAGTCTTTTCCTATGCACATTTTGCACATTCTCTGTAGGAGATGATGCCCGATAGTGTATACAAGTCTGTGATTGGCCGATGGCTGTCACATGATACAGGGACTAGCAAATTAAAAGGAAATTTTTATATTTTATAATGCTCATTTAAATTATAAAATTCTGCTGTATTTAATGGTCCTATGGTCTAATGTATTTACATAGAAGACATTTCTAGACAACTCACTGGGATCATAATATAAGCTAAATTTGTGTGAGCCCATATACATACACAAAAGCTTGCCAAACATAAAAAAAACAAAAACGTATGGGGCAGTTTGCTAGATATGAAAACTTTCTCTCTTCAAAGCACTTTATTCTCATTCATTTTCAATAAATCACACCACTGGTCAAGTTACATTTAATAATAGTAACATGGGATAGTGTATAAAATATCCAAAGCACGTGCGTCTTATCTGAGGGTGCCAGAACGTGCACACAGAAGCCAAGCAAATGTATTTAATGTCACAAGATGATGATATCAGTGGAAAATCAAGCATGTCAATGTTGTATGACAACTATTCCTTATGGCTTATAATGTATTCACGCTTTGTATTCAAGCTTTGTCTCTGCATGTGGTTTGTGCACATTTATTATTTATATGTTATACAGCTAAACTATAATCAGGCGGCCTCTTTGTGCTGTGCATAAAGAATGTTTTATTGTTACTGTACTACACATTGCCTAGGAACTGTATATTCACATCACATGGTCATTGTTTAAATTATATTTAAGTATTCTGTTCACTGAAACACCCAAAAGCCAAGAAATGTAAGGGTTTATGTGCTCATTCAAATGCCATAAAGTTAAGAGACAGGACATTTCTAGGTGATGTGACCATGGTCATTAACCAGCTAGGGCTGGGAAACAGTCTGGGTCTTGTTTAAGGGGCAGGGATTATGGACTTGGAAGTCTCTGCTCTACTCTTTAACGTCTTGGAGTCGAGAGCGTTTTACAGTTTGAAGCAATTGTTTTTCAATGGCTAAACCCCCCCCCTACCATGTGTCTTATTTGGAGGAGCCAAATATCTAGATTGTTACTGCAGTAGACCAGGCTTGTCACTATCATGTTGTTATCACCCACTGAGCCCAATCAGGAACAAATATGTGAGAGTTAGGACTGTGAAATCTGTAATGGGGGGGGGGGGGTTACTACTTGTACTACAAAATTAAACATTTTTTTCAGTCACTATAAAATAACCCCTCTATAGCCTATTGGTCCATTAACACTGAATCTGTCATGTGATTGGTTTACAGTGCAAATTATGCACTAGCTGGAGGGACATGATGTCCCTCATTTCAAGGAGCTGCCTTAAGTATATCAAAAATAAAAACAAACAACAACAATAATCAAATAGAAAAAACACACATGGATAGGAGATACCTTACTTATTGGGAAGAAAGAGAATGGATAGGGAAGATGATGTTGTATTATGTTCCCCAGAAAAAAAATACAGAAAGTAAAATTGCGTATCTGTTTTGTTTTGTCTTATTTCTTACTTTTTTATTTTTTTATAAGCAGTTTCATTTAGGTGACCCCTAATCTTACAGGGTACTGTGAACCCTCATTTAAGATTCCTCTTGAACATGACTTTCCAAATGACCTTAACCCAAGTCATCCAAACAAGACGACGTGATCCAGGAAAACCAGCAGAAGCTTACTAAACAGATATCGGCCTTCGTTAAATCACACGAGGCAGCAGACCCTAAGGCTTCACAGGAATGACAAGAACAACTAGCATCCAGAACTCCCAATTAAAGCCCTTAAAATAAAGGTTATTAGACTAGTTTTATAGGCTGATTTACTTTGCCATAATGAAGGGAGGAAAAAAAAAAAAAAAAGGAAAAATAAAAACGTTATTACATTATGTACAAAAAATCCATTATGTCTATCATAACACAGTATTGCTTCTTTTACCCCCAAACATTCATACCGCTGAAAATTAAAAAGCTATTCTTGGAAATACTTCTGGCAGTCACATAAATATTTTATTAGGATGCAAGGGAGACCCAAGCAGCATGACAGGGAATGCTTTCAGCTATAGCCTGCAGAAGTCACTGCCAGTAAATTGTGACAAACATAACTTCCCAGAAATCCAGAGAGTGAACATGCGATTATGTGACAGACCTGTCAGAAATTTTAACCTTGCAAGGACAGATTAATAAAAAAATATATAAAAACTTGCACCTAATAGGAAGCCTGCAGAACTCCTGCACATTATCGCTACATCCATAGCTAAATGGTCCCAGCTTCTGATGCAATATTAGCAACAACTGAATATTACAAGTTTGCCATCAAAGCAACCACAGGAACCCAGATTTACTTGCAGTTAGAGACAATTTCCAGGAAGTATCTTCTGACTAATATGGAAATGTGCCAGTGAGTTCAAATTACCTGCATTTACAGACAGTCGCCTGAGCTAATCTGCTAATACCTGAAGCTTGCAACAGACAGTAAAATCTGAGGCAAAGGAACAGTAGATGTACTGAGAATAGATGCTTAAAGGGACAGTCTATTCCAGGATTTAATCTTAATACCCATTAACCAACACTGTTATATTAATATACTTTTTACCTTTTTGATTACCCTGTTTCTAAGCTTCTGTAGACTGCCCCCTTAGATCAGTTCTTTTGACAGACATGTATTTTAACCAATCAGTGCAGCCTTTTAAGTAACTCCACAGGAGTGAGCACAATGTTATCTGTATGACACACAAACGTACAGTGTCTAACTGTGAAAAACTGCCAAAATGCACTAAAATAAGAGGCAGGTGAACGGCTTAGAAATTAGCATATGAGCCTGCCTAGCGTTTAGCTTTCCACAAAGAATACTAAGAAAGCAAAGCAAATTTGATAATAAAACAAAAAAGGAAAGTTGTTAAAAATTAATGATATGAATCATGAAAGTTTAATTTTGACTAGACTGTCCCTTTAAGAGCAACAGTCTCATATGAAGCCATGCAAAAGGAAATCCATTCAAAGTGGCTGTCATCAAGCCTGCATGTACTAATTTCAACTGTTATGTAAATCACTGACCGACTAATACATACTCAGTTAAAACGTGCGTCCAGAATATTTCACAGGAGACAAACCCAGTTTGATGGCACTAAACAGCTTTTGCAAAGACTGATCTGCCCTACAAAAGTCTGAATCACCAATTAAAAGATATTGCAGAAGAGAGATGTTATTTTTGCAAAACACACATCTGCAGAAGCAGTGCTCCAGGTCAGCCTCCTGTACTTAAAATAAGTATAAAAAGCTGACTCAGGTTGGAATCTTTTACTTTTTTTCCCAACTAGTCAGACTACGGGGAGGTCAATATCTTTAAACCAGTACGGATATTGCCTCTACAAGTGTGAGAGACAAATAAGATTTTATTTATGTTCAGGTTGACAAAATCTGGATAAAATTTCTTGTAAATAAAATAACGGCAATCCCTGTACATACAACTCTATGAAAGCAGGTAAAAAAATATTCAAATTAAATATGGTAAAGCGCTATGACATGATATTGACAAATCAATACCGATTATACTTTTTATTTTATTTTTAATGTCTATTCAGATATCCACCCAAATTTTTATATATATATATATATATATATATATATATATATATATATATATATATATATATATATATATATATATATATATATATATATATATATATATATATATATATATATATATATATATATATATATATAATGATTCCAATAAGACAGCTTCTTGTATGAGTTTCAACACTTTAATTGGAAATGCTCACTATATTAAACTGTTGAAACTCATACAAGAAGCTGGGTCTTATTGGAATCATTATTTACATACAAGGACTTGGCATACATTTAACCCTTGGAGTGCCTATTCCAAAGGAATATATATATATTAGAGAAAATAACTCGTGTAAACCATTTACGAATCTAGACAAGTCAGAAGACTTGCTTTAACCACAGAAACTCTGATTACATGGTTTCCAATGCAGCAAAGGATTCTGGGTGTAAGATATGCAAATGAGGTTCACAATGACTCACTTTTTTATTTCTAGCCTGCTTTTTAAGGCAGACTTCCCTTTATGCCATAGCATCGCCGCATTACACAGCTTCTAAGCTTAGCTAGGGGTAGTACATTGATTCAGACCAATCTCAGGACAGCTGTTTCGTGGTTATTGCCACTCATCAGCTGGGAGTAGGTTGAATCACTGCTTGGTAAAGTTGTTTTCTGGGGGAATTCCTTGCCTGTAAGTCACAATCTTCTGTGTGTCTTTGGTTTGATTTTTGTGTTATAAAATGCAAAAAAATATATTTATTTAAAACAACAAATATTACCTGATTACAGTACTGTATTAAAGGGACAGTCTAGGCCAAAATAAACTTTCATGATTCAGATAGAGCATGTCATTTTAAACAATTTTCCAATTTACTTTTATCACCAATTTTGCTTTGTTCTCTTGGTATTCTTAGTTGAAAGCTTAACCTAGGAGGTTCATATGCTAATTTCTTAAACCTTGAAGCCCACATATTTTCAGATTGCATTTTAACAGTTTTTCACCACTATAGGGTGTTAGTTCACATATTTCATATAGATAACACTGTGCTCGTGCACGTGAAGTTATCTGGGAGCAGGCACTGATTGGCTAGACTGCAAGTCTGTCAAAAGAACTGAAAAAAGGGGCAGTTTGCAGAGGCTTAGATACAAGATAATCACAGAGGTTAAAAGTATATTATTATAACTGTTGGTTATGCAAAACTGGGGAATGGGTAATAAAGGGATTATCTATCTTTTAAAACAATAAATTCTGGTGTAGACTGTCCCTTTAAGTTTCTGATGGTACTACGTATACAAAAGTATTAAAAATGACATAACACTGTACTCTACTGCACATCTGGTGAACTTGCCCATGAATCCGTCCCTTCTAGGTCAATGTACTCTTGGAAATTGGTAGGTTATTAAATATAATTTTACCCCCCCCCCCCCCCAGTTCAAGTTCATCTAAAACAGAATTTATGTTTACCTGATAAATTACTTTCTCCAACGGTGTGTCCGGTCCACGGCGTCATCCTTACTTGTGGGATATTCTCTTCCCCAACAGGAAATGGCAAAGAGCCCAGCAAAGCTGGTCACATGATCCCTCCTAGGCTCCGCCTACCCCAGTCATTCGACCGACGTTAAGGAGGAATATTTGCATAGGAGAAACCATATGGTACCGTGGTGACTGTAGTTAAAGAAAATAAAATATCAGACCTGATTAAAAAAACCAGGGCGGGCCGTGGACCGGACACACCGTTGGAGAAAGTAATTTATCAGGTAAACATAAATTCTGTTTTCTCCAACATTGGTGTGTCCGGTCCACGGCGTCATCCTTACTTGTGGGAACCAATACCAAAGCTTTAGGACACGGATGAAGGGAGGGAGCAAATCAGGTCACCTAAATGGAAGGCACCACGGCTTGCAAAACCTTTCTCCCAAAAATAGCCTCAGAAGAAGCAAAAGTATCAAACTTGTAAAATTTGGTAAAAGTGTGCAGTGAAGACCAAGTCGCTGCCCTACATATCTGATCAACAGAAGCCTCGTTCTTGAAGGCCCATGTGGAAGCCACAGCCCTAGTGGAATGAGCTGTGATTCTTTCGGGAGGCTGCCGTCCGGCAGTCTCGTAAGCCAATCTGATGATGCTTTTAATCCAAAAAGAGAGAGAGGTAGAAGTTGCTTTTTGACCTCTCCTTTTACCGGAATAAACAACAAACAAGGACGATGTTTGTCTAAAATCCTTTGTAGCATCTAAATAGAATTTTAGAGCGCGAACAACATCCAAATTGTGCAACAAACGTTCCTTCTTTGAAACTGGTTTCGGACACAGAGAAGGTACGATAATCTCCTGGTTAATGTTTTTGTTAGAAACAACTTTTGGAAGAAAACCAGGTTTAGTACGTAAAACCACCTTATCTGCATGGAACACCAGATAAGGAGGAGAACACTGCAGAGCAGATAATTCTGAAACTCTTCTAGCAGAAGAAATTGCAACTAAAAATAAAACTTTCCAAGATAATAACTTAATATCAACGGAATGTAAGGGTTCAAACGGAACCCCCTGAAGAACTGAAAGAACTAAATTGAGACTCCAAGGAGGAGTCAAAGGTTTGTAAACAGGCTTAATTCTAACCAGAGCCTGAACAAAAGCTTGAACATCTGGCACAGCTGCCAGCTTTTTGTGAAGTAACACAGACAAGGCAGAAATCTGTCCCTTCAGGGAACTTGCAGATAATCCTTTTTCCAATCCTCCTTGAAGGAAGGATAAAATCTTAGGAATCTTAACCTTGTCCCAAGGGAATCCTTTAGATTCACACCAACAGATATATTTTTTCCAAATTTTGTGGTAAATCTTTCTAGTTACAGGCTTTCTGGCCTGAACAAGAGTATCGATAACAGAATCTGAGAACCCTCGCTTCGATAAGATCAAGCGTTCAATCTCCAAGCAGTCAGCTGGAGTGAAACCAGATTCGGATGTTCGAACGGACCCTGAACAAGCAGGTCTCGTCTCAAAGGTAGCTTCCAAGGTGGAGCCGATGACATATTCACCAGATCTGCATACCAAGTCCTGCGTGGCCACGCAGGAGCTATCAAGATCACCGACGCCCTCTCCTGATTGATCCTGGCTACCAGCCTGGGGATGAGAGGAAACGGCGGGAACACATAAGCTAGTTTGAAGGTCCAAGGTGCTACTAGTGCATCCACTAGAGCCGCCTTGGGATCCCTGGATCTGGACCCGTAGCAAGGAACTTTGAAGTTCTGACGAGAGGCCATCAGATCCATGTCTGGAATGCCCCACAGCTGAGTGACTTGGGCAAAGATTTCCGGATGGAGTTCCCACTCCCCCGGATGTAATGTCTGACGACTCAGAAAATCCGCTTCCCAATTTTCCACTCCTGGGATGTGGATAGCAGACAGGTGGCAGGAGTGAGACTCCGCCCATAGAATGATTTTGGTCACTTCTTCCATCGCTAGGGAACTCCTTGTTCCCCCCTGATGGTTGATGTACGCAACAGTTGTCATGTTGTCTGATTGAAACCGTATGAACTTGGCCCTCGCTAGCTGAGGCCAAGCCTTGAGAGCATTGAATATCGCTCTCAGTTCCAGAATATTTATCGGTAGAAGAGATTCTTCCCGAGACCAAAGACCCTGAGCTTTCAGGGATCCCCAGACCGCGCCCCAGCCCATCAGACTGGCGTCGGTCGTGACAATGACCCACTCTGGTCTGCGGAATGTCATCCCTTGTGACAGGTTGTCCAGGGACAGCCACCAACGGAGTGAGTCTCTGGTCCTCTGATTTACTTGTATCTTCGGAGACAAGTCTGTATAGTCCCCATTCCACTGACTGAGCATGCACAGTTGTAATGGTCTGAGATGAATGCGCGCAAAAGGAACTATGTCCATTGCCGCTACCATCAACCCGATCACTTCCATGCACTGAGCTATGGAAGGAAGAGGAACGGCATGAAGTATCCGACAAGAGTCTAGAAGTTTTGTTTTTCTGGCCTCTGTCAGAAAAATCCTCATTTCTAAGGAGTCTATTATTGTTCCCAAGAAGGGAACCCTTGTTGACGGAGATAGAGAACTCTTTTCCACGTTCACTTTCCATCCGTGAGATCTGAGAAAGGCCAGGACAATGTCCGTGTGAGCCTTTGCTTGAGGAAGGGACGACGCTTGAATCAGAATGTCGTCCAAGTAAGGTACTACAGAAATGCCCCTTGGTCTTAGCACAGCTAGAAGGGACCCTAGTACCTTTGTGAAAATCCTTGGAGCAGTGGCTAATCCGAAAGGAAGCGCCACGAACTGGTAATGCTTGTCCAGGAATGCGAACCTTAGGAACCGATGTTCCTTGTGGATAGGAATATGTAGATACGCATCCTTTAAATCCACCGTGGTCATGAATTGACCTTCCTGGATGGAAGGAAGAATAGTTCGAATGGTTTCCATCTTGAACGATGGAACCTTGAGAAACTTGTTTAAGATCTTGAGATCTAAGATTGGTCTGAACGTTCCCTCTTTTTTGGGAACTATGAACAGATTGGAGTAGAACCCCATCCCTTGTTCTCTTAATGGAACAGGATGAATCACTCCCATTTTTAACAGGTCTTCTACACAATGTAAGAATGCCTGTCTTTTTATGTGGTCTGAAGACAACTGAGACCTGTGGAACCTCCCCCTTGGGGGAAGTCCCTTGAATTCCAGAAGATAACCTTGGGAGACTATTTCTAGCGCCCAAGGATCCAGAACATCTCTTGCCCAAGCCTGAGCGAAGAGAGAGAGTCTGCCCCCCACCAGATCCGGTCCCGGATCGGGGGCCAACATTTCATGCTGTCTTGGTAGCAGTGGCAGGTTTCTTGGCCTGCTTTCCCTTGTTCCAGCCTTGCATTGGTCTCCAAGCTGGCTTGGCTTGAGAAGTATTACCCTCTTGCTTAGAGGACGTAGCACTTTGGACTGGTCCGTTTCTACGAAAGGGACGAAAATTAGGTTTATTTTTTGCCTTGAAAGGCCGATCCTGAGGAAGGGCGTGGCCCTTACCCCCAGTGATATCAGAGATAATCTCTTTCAAGTCAGGGCCAAACAGCGTTTTCCCCTTGAAAGGAATGTTAAGTAGCTTGTTCTTGGAAGACGCATCAGCCGACCAAGATTTCAACCAAAGCGCTCTGCGCGCCACAATAGCAAACCCAGAATTCTTAGCCGCTAACCTAGCCAATTGCAAAGTGGCGTCTAGGGTGAAAGAATTAGCCAATTTGAGAGCATTGATTCTGTCCATAATCTCCTCATAAGGAGGAGAATCACTATCGACCGCCTTTATCAGCTCATCGAACCAGAAACATGCGGCTGTAGCGACAGGGACAATGCATGAAATTGGTTGTAGAAGGTAACCCTGCTGAACAAACATCTTTTTAAGCAAACCTTCTAATTTTTTATCCATAGGATCTTTGAAAGCACAACTATCCTCTATGGGTATAGTGGTGCGTTTGTTTAAAGTGGAAACCGCTCCCTCGACCTTGGGGACTGTCTGCCATAAGTCCTTTCTGGGGTCGACCATAGGAAACAATTTTTTAAATATGGGGGGAGGGACGAAAGGAATACCGGGCCTTTCCCATTCTTTATTAACAATGTCCGCCACCCGCTTGGGTATAGGAAAAGCTTCTGGGAGCCCCGGCACCTCTAGGAACTTGTCCATTTTACATAGTTTCTCTGGGATGACCAACTTGTCACAATCATCCAGAGTGGATAATACCTCCTTAAGCAGAATGCGGAGATGTTCCAACTTAAATTTAAATGTAATCACATCAGGTTCAGCTTGTTGAGAAATGTTCCCTGAATCAGTAATTTCTCCCTCAGACAAAACCTCCCTGGCCCCATCAGACTGGGTTAGGGGCCCTTCAGAAATATTATCAGCGTCGTCATGCTCTTCAGTATCTAAAACAGAGCAGTCGCGCTTACGCTGATAAGTGTTCATTTTGGCTAAAATGTTTTTGACAGAATTATCCATTACAGCCGTTAATTGTTGCATAGTAAGGAGTATTGGCGCGCTAGATGTACTAGGGGCCTCCTGAGTGGGCAAGACTCGTGTAGACGAAGGAGGGAATGATGCAGTACCATGCTTACTCCCCTCACTTGAGGAATCATCTTGGGCATCATTGTCATTGTCACATAAATCACATTTATTTAAATGAATAGGAATTCTGGCTTCCCCACATTCAGAACACAGTCTATCTGGTAGTTCAGACATGTTAAACAGGCATAAACTTGATAACAAAGTACAAAAAACGTTTTAAAATAAAACCGGTACTGTCACTTTAAATTTTAAACTGAACACACTTTATTACTGCAATTGCGAAAAAACATGAAGGAATTGTTCAAAATTCACCAAATTTTCACCACAGTGTCTTAAAGCCTTAAAAGTATTGCACACCAAATTTGGAAGCTTTAACCCTTAAAATAACGGAACCGGAGCCGTTTTGAACTTTAACCCATTTACAGTCCCTGGTATCTGCTTTGCTGAGACCCAACCAAGCCCGAAGGGGAATACGATACCAAATGACGCCTTCAGAAAGTCTTTTATAAGTATCAGAGCTCCTCTCACATGCGACTGCATGCCATGCCTCTCAAAAACAAGTGCGCAACACCGGCGCGAAAATGAGGCTCTGCCTATGCTTTGGGAAAGCCCCTAAAGAATAAGGTGTCTAAAACAGTGCCTGCCGATATTATTATATCAAAATACCCAGATAAAATGATTCCTCAAGGCTAAATATGTATTTAATAATGAATCGATTTAGCCCAGAAAAAGTCTACAGTCTTAATAAGCCCTTGTGAAGCCCTTATTTACGATCGTAATAAACATGGCTTACCGGATCCCATAGGGAAAATGACAGCTTCCAGCATTACATCGTCTTGTTAGAATGTGTCATACCTCAAGCAGCAAGAGACTGCTCACTGTTCCCCCAACTGAAGTTAATTGCTCTCAACAGTCCTGTGTGGAACAGCCATGGATTTTAGTGACGGTTGCTAAAATCATTTTCCTC
The DNA here is from genome assembly GCF_027579735.1 of Bombina bombina. Lineage (NCBI taxonomy): Eukaryota > Metazoa > Chordata > Amphibia > Anura > Bombinatoridae > Bombina > Bombina bombina. The sequence goes on from NC_069500.1 coordinate 143,477,415, forward strand.
ATACAAACAGAAATCTTCATCACTTTTCTGTTTCTGAGTAAATAGTACATACCAGCACTATTTCAAAATAACAAACTCTTGATTGAATAATAAAAACTACAGTTAAACACTAAAAAACTCTAAGCCATCTCCGTGGAGATGTTGCCTGTACAACGGCAAAGAGAATGACTGGGGTAGGCGGAGCCTAGGAGGGATCATGTGACCAGCTTTGCTGGGCTCTTTGCCATTTCCTGTTGGGGAAGAGAATATCCCACAAGTAAGGATGACGCCGTGGACCGGACACACCTATGTTGGAGAAACCAGGTTTAGTACGCAAAACCACCTTATCTGCATGGAACACCAGACAAGGAGGAGAACACTGCAGAGCAGATAACTCTGAAACTCTTCTAGCAGAAGAAATTGCAACCAAAAACAAAACTTTCCAAGATAATAACTTGATATCAACGGAATGTAGGGGTTCAAACGGAACCCCCTGAAGAACTGAAAGAACTAAGTTGAGACTCCAAGGAGGAGTCAAAGGTTTGTAAACAGGCTTGATTCTAACCAGAGCCTGAACAAAAGCTTGAACATCTGGCACAGCCGCCAGCTTTTTGTGAAGTAAAACAGATAAAGCAGAAATCTGTCCCTTCAAAGAACTTGCAGATAATCCTTTCTCCAAACCTTCTTGAAGAAAGGATAGAATCTTAGGAATTTTTATCTTGTTCCATGGGAATCCTTTAGATTCACACCAACAGATATATTTTTTCCATATTTTATGGTAGATTTTTCTAGTTACAGGCTTTCTAGCCTGAACAAGAGTATCAATGACAGAATCTGAGAACCCTCGCTTTGATAAAATCAAGCGTTCAATCTCCAAGCAGTCAGTTGGAGTGAGGCCAGATTCGGATGTTCGAACGGACCTTGAACAAGAAGGTCCTGTCTCAAAGGTAGCTTCCATGGTGGAGCCGATGACATTCACCAGATCTGCATACCAAGTCCTGCGTGGCCACGCAGGAGCTATCAAGATCACCGATACCCTCTCCTGTTTGATCCTGGCTACCAGCCTGGGAATGAGAGGAAACGGTGGGAACACATAAGCTAGGTTGAAGCTCCAAGGTGCTACTAGTGCATCCACTAGAGTCGCCTTGGGATCCCTGGATCTGGACCAGTAGCAAGGAACCTTGAAGTTCTGACGAGACGCCATCAGATCCATGTCTGGAATGCCCCACAATTGAATTATTTGGGCAAAGATTTCCGGATGGAGTTCCCACTCCCCCGGATGAAATGTCTGACGACTCAGAAAATCCGCTTCCCAATTTTCCACTCCTGGGATGTGGATTGCAGACAAGTGGCAGGAGTGAGTCTCCGCCCATTGAATTATTTTGGTCACTTCTTCCATCGCCAGGGAACTCCTTGTTCCCCCCTGATGGTTGATATACGCAACAGTCGTCATGTTGTCTGATTGAAACCGTATGAATTTGGCCTTTGCTAGCTGAGGCCAAGCCTTGAGAGCATTGAATATCGCTCTCAGTTCCAGAATATTTATCGGGAGAAGAGATTCTTCCCGAGACCAAAGACCCTGAGCTTTCAGGGGTTCCCAGACCGCGCCCCAGCCCACCAGACTGGCGTCGGTCGTGACAATGACCCACTCTGGTCTGCGGAAGCTCATCCCTTGTGACAGGTTGTCCAGGGTCAGCCACCAACGGAGTGAATCTCTGGTCCTCTGATCTACTTGTATCGTCTGAGACAAGTCTGTATAATCCCCATTCCACTGACTGAGCATGCACAGTTGTAATGGTCTTAGATGAATTCGCGCAAAAGGAACTATGTCCATTGCCGCGACCATCAAACCTATTACTTCCATGCACTGCGCTATGGAAGGAAGAAGAACAGAATGAAGTACTTGACAAGAGCTTAGAAGTTTTGATTTTCTGGCCTCTGTCAGAAAAATCCTCATTTCTAAGGAGTCTATTATTGTTCCCAAGAAGGGAACTCTTGTTGACGGAGATAGAGAACTTTTTTCTACGTTCACTTTCCACCCGTGAGATCTGAGAAAGGCCAGGACAATGTCCGTATGAGCCTTTGCTTGTGGTAGAGACGACGCTTGAATCAGTATGTCGTCCAAGTAAGGTACTACTGCAATGCCCCTTGGTCTTAGCACCGCTAGAAGGGACCCTAGTACCTTTGTGAAAATTCTTGGAGCAGTGGCTAATCCGAATGGAAGTGCCACAAACTGGTAATGCTTGTCCAGAAAGGCGAACCTTAGGAACCGATGATGTTCCTTGTGGATAGGAATATGTAGATACGCATCCTTTAAATCCACCGTGGTCATGAATTGAGCTTCCTGGATGGTAGGAAGAATTGTCCGAATGGTTTCCATTTTGAACGATGGAACCTTGAGAAATTTGTTTAGGATCTTGAGATCTAAGATTGGTCTGAATGTTCCCTCTTTTTTGGGAACTATGAACAGATTGGAGTAGAATCCCATCCCTTGTTCTCCTAATGGAACAGGATGAATCACTCCCATTTTTAACAGGTCTTCTACACAATGTAAGAATGCCTGTCCTTTTATGTGGTCTGAAGACAATTGAGACCTGTGGAACCTTCCCCTTGGGGGTAGCTCCTTGAATTCCAGAAGATAACCTTGGGAGACTATTTCTAGCGCCCAAGGATCCAGAACATCTCTTGCCCAAGCCTGAGCGAAGAGAGAAAGTCTGCCCCCCACCAGATCCGGTCCCGGATCGGGGGCCAACATCTCATGCTGTCTTGGTAGCAGTGGCAGGTTTCTTGGCCTGCTTACCTTTGTTCCAGCCTTGCATTGGCCTCCAGGCTGGCTTGGTTTGAGAAGTATTACCCTCTTGCTTAGAGGATGTAGAACTTGAGGCTGGTCCGTTTCTGCGAAAGGGACGAAAATTTGGTTTATTTTTAGCCTTAAAAGACCTATCCTGAGGAAGGGCGTGGCCCTTACCCCCAGTGATATCTGAAATAATCTCTTTCAAGTCAGGGCCAAACAGCGTTTTCCCCTTGAAAGGTATGTTAAGTAATTTGTTCTTGGAGGACGCATCCGCTGACCAAGACTTTAGCCAAAGCGCTCTGCGCGCCACAATAGCAAACCCTGAATTTTTCGCCGCTAATCTAGCTAATTGCAAAGTGGCGTCTAAGGTAAAAGAGTTAGCCAACTTAAGTGCTTGAACTCTGCCCATAACCTCCTCATAAGAGGATGCTTGATTGAGCGACTTTTCTAGTTCCTCGAACCAGAAACACGCTGCTGTAGTGACAGGAACAATGCATGAAATTGGTTGTAGAAGGTAACCTTGCTGAACAAACATCTTTTTAAGCAAACCCTCTAATTTTTTGTCCATAGGATCTTTAAAAGCACAACTATCTTCTATAGGGATAGTGGTGCGTTTGTTTAGAGTAGAAACCGCCCCCTCGACCTTGGGGACTGTCTGCCATAAGTCCTTCCTGGGGTCGACCATAGGAAATAATTTCTTAAATATAGGGGGAGGGACAAAAGGTATGCCGGGCCTTTCCCATTCTTTATTTACAATGTCCACCACCCGCTTGGGTATAGGAAAAGCTTCGGGGGGCACCGGGACCTCTAGGAACCTGTCCATTTTACATAATTTCTCTGGAATGACCAAATTGTCACAATCATCCAGAGTAGATAACACCTCCTTAAGCAGAGCGCGGAGATGTTCCAATTTAAATTTAAATGTAATAACATCAGGTTCAGCTTGTTGAGAAATTTTTCCTGAATCAGAAATTTCTCCCTCAGACAAAACCTCCCTAGCCCCTTCAGACTGGTGTAAGGGCATGTCAGAACCATTATCATCAGCGTCCTCATGCTCTTCAGTATCTAAAACAGAGCAGTCGCGCTTTCGCTGATAAGTGGGCATTTTGGCTAAAATGTTTTTAATAGAATTATCCATTACAGCCGTTAATTGTTGCATAGTAAGGAGGATTGGCGCACTAGATGTACTAGGGGCCTCCTGAGTGGGCAAGACTGGTGTAGACATAGAAGGGGATGATGCAGTACCATGCTTACTCCCCTCACTTAAGGAATCGTTTTGGGCAACATTATTATCAGTGGTATCATTGTCCCTACTTTGTTTGTCACATTTATCACATATATTTAAATGGATAGGAACCTTGGCTTCCGAACATACAGAACATCGTCTATCTGATAGTTCAGACATGTTAATAGGCATAAACTTGGTAACAAAGCACAAAAAACGTTTTAAAATAAAACCGTTACTGTCTCTTTAAATTTTAAACTGAACACACTTTTTTACTGAATATACGCAAAAGTATGAAGGAAATGTTCAAAATTCACCAAAATTTCACCACAGTGTCATAAAGCCTTAAAAGTATTGCACACCAAATTTGAAAGCTCTAACTCTTAAAATAACGGAACCGGAGCCGTTTTTACATTTAACCCCTATACAGTCCCTGGTATCTGCTTTGCTGAGACCCAACCAAGCCCAGAGGGGAATACGATACCAAATGACGCCTTCAATAAGCTTTTTCAGTGGATCTGAGCACCTCACACATGCATCTGCATGCCTTGCTTCTCAAAAACAACTGTGCATTAGTGGCGCGAAAATGAGGCTCTGCCTATGACTAGAAAAGGCCCCCAGTGAAAAAGGTGTCCAATACAGTGCCTGTCCGTTTTTTTAACAATTTGCCAAGATTAAAATAACTCTAAGTTATAAACCATTAAACATGCTTATATAGTAATCGTTTTGGCCCAGAAAAATTTCTACCAGTCTTTAAAGCCCTTGTGAAGCCCTTGTATTCTTATATTGAAAATTAAGAAAATGGCTTACCGGATCCCATAGGGAAAATGACAGCTTCCAGCATTACCAAGTCTTGTTAGAAATGTGTCATACCTCAAGCAGCCAAAGTCTGCTCACTGTTTCCCCCAACTGAAGTTAATTCCTCTCAACAGTCCTGTGTGGAAACCGCCATCGATTTTAGTAACGGTTGCTAAAATCATTTTCCTCTTACAAACAGAAATCTTCATCTCTTTTCTGTTTCAGAGTAAATAGTACATACCAGCACTATTTTAAAATAACAAACTCTTGATTGAAGAATAAAAACTACATTTAAACACCAAAAAACTCTGAGCCATCTCCGTGGAGATGTTGCCTGTGCAACGGCAAAGAGAATGACTGGGGAAGGCGGAGCCTAGGAGGGATCATGTGACCAGCTTTGCTGGGCTCTTTGCCATTTCCTGTTGGGGAAGAGAATATCCCACAAGTAAGGATGACGCCGTGGACCGGACACACCTATGTTGGAGAAACCATAATTTGCCTAATTGGAGAAGCCAAACAAAGCATGCTTTTCCTGATGCTTAACGGAGCCAATGGGCTCATACCTAAATACTGGAAGTCACAACAAGCGCCAAGCCTGAGTGAGTGGAAGGCCGGGATTAGAGATCTGCTTCGGCTGGAAAGGTATCGCCGCTTGAAAATGGGTAAAATAGAAACTCACGAACACATGCTTCTGATATGGGAGGGCAAGGACCTCTAAATACTATCTGGGACCCAAAAGGCCAACACTTACATTACGCATAAGGATCCCAGCCCTCAAAACACTCTTCCCCTCTTGGAGGTGACCCTCCCTTCTCAACCATCTCATGCCAACCCTCCCACCCCAAATACTCCTCCCTCTTTTCACCCCCCCCCTCCTCATTTATAAAAATGTCCCCCCCCCTTTTTTTTTTCTTCTTCTCTCTTTCCCCACTATCTCTTCTCCTCCTTCCATTCTTCTCTCTCCTCTACCTAAATTAATTTCTTAATATTTATTTAGGTGAGGAAGCATCAAACCTTCACGACCCCCCCCCCTCCTATTTAGTGTGTTTAAGAATAGGGATCTAGATTTTCATTATACGACTGATTACGGTTTGAGGAGCTACCTTCACTGTTCTTTGAATGCCTATAAAACCAATGTTATTGTTAATATTTACGCAAAAGCACTAAGACAAGCTTTAAACGATGTACTGCCAAACCTCACTATAAGACTTTTAATATAGTTTTTCCAATGCATTTGAGGTCTGAAGCGGCATAACAGAGTCATCATATACAGCTGATTAACCAATTGTGTGTGAACATAACTAATGTTCTCTCTGTATCGCTCTTTAAATTGTATACAATAAAGCTTGATTAAAAAAAAAAAAAACTACCTTTAGGTTGCATGTAAAAGCTGTATTATGACAAATATTGCCTAAATGACACAAGATGCTGTTTACACTTAGTCCATACTCTCTCTAAACTGTCTTATTTTTCAGATCCAAATATTCCAAAATCTAAACTATTTTGAAATCCAAACTTTCCGGTCCAAAGCAGTTTGGATAAAGGATTTTCTACCTGTACTGTGAATACAAATGTGGCACGTGGCATTGAATATTAGGCTTCGTATATTGTAACAACACTTTATAATGCTCATTAACTACCACACAAAGCCCCTTATAAATACTGATTTTAGCACAAACTTTACAATTATTTGCATCAAGGCATTTGTCAGACATTTATATTAGGTGTGCGCAACATTTTCTAAGTGTGCACAATGAATTGTTTTTGTCCTTAATTTTCATAACCAAAGAGCACATTTTAGAAACTCCACTAAACAAAATATAAATATGTATTGTACTTATTGTAGCCTCCATAAACCAAATAGAATAGTAGTAACAAAACTAAATTGTGTGGTGTCCAGAAAACAATAGCAAGAAACAAAAAAAACAAAAACAAAAAAAAAAACTTACCGTGCTTCATTAGTTTTTACTGCATCGCCTTCACATACAAAGTTTTCAATGTACCCTAGGGAGCAGTTGATTTGGCTCCAGTTGGGTTTACAAACATCAATGAAATGTGGTCTCAGGCGCCCAATGGTGTACTTTGCTATATCAGTCAGAGACTGACTCACTGCAGCTCCAAAGATAAATGTTCCAATCGCTTTGTAAATAGTAGAGACATATTGATTTGAGACAAAGGCATTGGAATGCAAACGGTTGTAAAAGACAGATATTGCCTCTCCTAAGATGATCTGGAACAGAGAAAACAGACAAAATAATAAAATAAAAAAAAATAGAATAAAAATGTGATAATTGCTTAAATTGTACAAAACTGTTTTACAATTAGAGATATTTCAAATCAGTTGTCCTGTTCAGTTATTACTATTACTTCAACCTGGAAAAAAAACTGTTATAGTCAAATTAAGTAACACAATCACCACCTCAAAACAGCCTGATGAAAATGTGCATAGCAAATTGAAACTGATTCAGATCAACTCTGTGTGGTTAGCAGAACAGACTAGCTACCAAAATTCCCTATTGGATAGCCGAGGGGGCTCCCTTTTTGGGGGGGGGGGGGAAATCGCCATATCTCTGCGACAGTACAACATTAATGTAACACACATTTCCTCTGTGAACGTGGCTCTGGAAGACAAACTAGGGCTCCTCAATGAGAGTAAAGAACTGTGGTGTGTCCGTTCACTTATAACTCCCAACTAACGGGACTTATCCCTTTCTTTGGATGCATGGGAATAACCTAATTTGCTTGAACTTCACTGAATAAAGACAATGAGGTACTCCTACTACCGATACTAAAAAGGATAACTTGGCCACTATTATTTTTGACAGTGGACGTGGTTATTCAAAGTTTTCTTTAAATTTCATAATAAATTAATGTGCAACTTGGTCACTACACAGATATCTTGATAGATTCATATTTATATACATTTATTTGATCCACAGAAAGAGGATACGAAAAAAAAGGAGGACATCCCCTACTAGATTTGTAAATCAAGATAAGTGGCAGATAAAAAGAACCATCATTTTTAAGGTGATCTTTGCAACTAGATGGAAAAAAATATATACATAGATATATACCACACACATAGATAGAATCATTCTAAATCATAGAAATCATTACATAGTAAACGATTGTCTCTAAAAACTTGCTATGCAAAGCATAGCAGACCTGATAGCCAAAGGGGTAAAATATTAAATAAGCTGCTGAGGAAGCTGGAGAGGGCACATCTGGAACTGCTTAGCAAGGTTTCAGCTACACAGCAGGTAGCAAAAAAACCTGCCACCCATTTATTCTAATGATAATGCATCTAAGTATTATATTAAACTAGTGAGAGCATGACAACTGCAACACTTATTTATTATTTAATTACACAAATCGTTGAAATATTTTGTGGTGTATTACATTGAATGTCTATTTAACACAATCAAATTGGTTCTGTTACTAGTAGCAGTATTTTTTTTCTCCCATCTGTTTCTTGGTAAAGTTTTTTGCATTCCCAAATTTGGGCGGTGTGAGGACATCAAAAGCATCTGTTTTACTATGCCTCAAAATTAAATTTGTTTTATTTAAATAGTCATTATATTCAGCTTCCATCTACTCTCTGCATCACATATGGTTATAAACCATCGCCATGGTCTAAAAGTTTAAAATTTCCTTCAGAACAAAAATGTTCTATGTTAAGAATTATGGGTGCAGTCATGCTTTGTGGACAAACAATAGCATTATATTTTAAATACGATATATAAAAATCTGTGTTTTTTGCAAAGTTCCTTTAAAATACATCATGATGGTAAGTCCAGAGATTGTACAGGTCACAGTTAACATCTGACATGAATAGATTCCTGTAGACTTATTTTTACTTTCCACTACATGGAGATTGTATTCGTTTTTCAACCTGCCGTCACCAAATTGCTATGGACTATTCTTCTATGTTAGCACTCAAAAGGGGGGTATGCAAAGATCAGTTTGCAAATTCCTACTGCATGCCAGCAATGGGAAATGGCATGTAAACCAACACCTACTACTGTTGCACTCAGGAAAGTTTTCCTTCTATAAATTGAAATAAAAATATGCAAAACCCCTCCAGCACTAGCTTCATGTGAACAGACCATGGACATTAAGGAGGCCTTCCAGCTCTGTGACAATGGCTGGCACTTCAGAACCATTTATGGGTAGACCAGATTGTGGCGTTTAATATTTCCCTTTGCAGCTTTATAAAACTGCAATTATTTATTCCAAATGCTTGAAAGCCAAACGTGTGTGTGTGTGAGCGTGTGTGCGCGAGTCTAAGAATAATAGTTAAACATTGTTTCAAAAATAAATGTTTTAATGAAAAAGGTTAAGTAAAAGCAGTAGTGTGTGTGTAAAACGTATACCTAGGTATCTACTGCTAACTGGTTGACAGAGACAACTCCCACAAAAAAGTTGATTTATGCAGCACATGATCATGTAGCACCAACATATTCTCTTTGTTTGGTCAGTCTATTTTATTAGATTTATTACAAATAAAATTACCATCTGGATATAGTTGAGTTGTTAAGCACAGTATGAATAGTGCAAATTAACTACAGCTTTTTTTTCCCTGTGAAATACAAGAAATGCAGATGACTCATGATAAAATATGTTAAGTTTTATGTTGAAACTATCAAACCCCCTGCTGTTGGCAGATGATGTCAAAAGAACCTATTACAAGTCCGACCTATTATATTATGTCACATTGCAAAATGACAGCTTAAAAGAGACAGTAAAGTCAACATTATACTTTCATGATTCAAATACAGCATGCAATTTTAAACAACTTTCCAATTGACTCCCATCAGCTAATTTGCTTCATTCTTTGGGAAAATTTGTTGAAAAGTATACCTAGGTAGCTCAGGAGCAGCAATCCACTACAGGGAGCTAGCAGTTTATTCGTTGCATGCGCCACATGGCGTCCAGCTTGTAGGGCACGCAATGATTGGATGAAGCCAGATTCGTCATCGCTCAGCTAATTAATTAAAGTATTAGATGCAGGCGGAGGAATGGTGCAACGTTTACCGTATCTAAATGGTAAATATTTTACAAAGGAAACGTCATTAAAACATTTAATGACTTAAAGTGCCCCTGTTTTTATGCATGATTTTATATAATTTGTACTAAATGTGAAAAGTTTATAATCACTTTAAGCCAGCATTCTACCCAGATCCAAATGCTCGAGTCAAGACCAAGGAGATATAGTTTATGAACTAGTTTGTTGTTTGGGACTTTGGTTAAATCAAATAAATCAATTTGATAAGTCTGACACAATCTCCCTGAAGTAAAAAAGCATACTGATGATTTTGGTCCTCGAAATTGCTTGTCTCTTTGAAACCATTGGATGATTATAATCAGGTCCCCTTAGGTTTTTTAACATTTATTTTTTAAAATGCCAATAAGACATCTCTACAAAATGATTAGTGCTAAAGCCATTTCTATTTGTATAAGCATCCCTGAAAGAGCGAGAGATGAAAGAGCGAGAGATAGGGACAGGGAGGGCCGTGGACTCGTCATATCGTGGAAGAAATCAATTTATCAGGTAAGCATAAATTTCCTTTTCTTCTACTAGATACGACGAGTCCACGGATTCATCCTTACTTGTGGGATACAATACCAAAGCAACAGGACACGGATGAACGGGAGGGACAAGACGGATACCTAAACGGAAGGCACCACTGCTTGAAGAACTTTTCTCCCAAAAATAGCCTCAGAAGAAGCAAAAGTATCAAATTTGTAAAATTTGGAAAAAGGTATGAAGGGAGGACCAAGTCGCAGCCTTACAAATCTGTTCAACAGAAGCATAGTTTTGAAAAGCCTATGTGGAAGCCACCGCTCTAGTAGAATGAGCTGTAATTTTTTTCAGGAGGCTGCTGCCCAGCAGTCTCGTATGCCAAACTGATAATGCTTTTCAGCCAAAAAGAAAGAGAGAGAGGTAGCCGTAGCTTTTTGACCCCTACGCTTTCCAGAATAAACAACAAATAGGGAAGACGTTTGACGGAAATCCTTGGTCGCTTGTAAGTAAAACTTCAAGGCCCGAACCACGTCCAAATTATGTAACAGACGTTCCTTCTTAGACAAAGGATTAGGACACAGGGAAGGAACAACAATTTCCTGATTAATATTCTTATTTGAAACAACCTTAGGAAGAAATCCAGGTTTAGTACGCAAAACCACCTTATCAGAATGGAATATAAGATAAGGCGAATCACATTGTAACGCAGAAAGCTCAGACACCCTTCGAGCAGAAGAGATAGCAACTAAGAACAAAACTTTCCAGGATAAAAGCTTAATATCCATGGAATGCAAAGGTTCAAACGGAACCCCTTGAAGAACATTGAGAAATAAATTCAAACTCCATGGCGGAGCAACAGGTTTAAACACAGGCTTGATTCTGACTAAACTCAAATGTTCGCTTTGCTCAGGTTTAATAATATCTTAGGACAAAAGATATAAAGTGATATTGGTGCTGAGGTATATAATAATAAGTATAATAAAACACAAGTACAAAAAGATACCTCACAACAGCACTTAGTCCAATATTAAGTTTACTGGTAAATATATAGTTTACAGTGTCATATAAACTACCTACTGTGCACAGTGGTCACACAATACATATATGTTAGTAGATATCTTATAATAATTTTATCTAACTAACAAAAAACAGAAAAATTATGGAAACACCACAAAATCATAATGAATATGGTACAAAATGAGCAGCCATTATTATGGAACAGTTGATAAAAGATTATACTTATCATCCGCTGTGTTGTTAATAAATCAGTCAGACAACTGTCACTGTTTCCAAATAAAAGTGGACTCCACAGATTTCCAGATGCGATAATAAAATTGTAATCCCAGGGCAACAATTTACCCCTAAAGAACAAAATAGGAGGTGATCCTGGAAGGGGCTGATATAACAGGCGCTCACAGCCGAAGACCGGGTTATCCCAGTACACGCTAGCCGTGGCGCAGACAAGACTTCACTGTCTCAACAGCGTCTCCCTCTACACCTCCATATGCGCCTCCAAGTACTTCCTGTTTGAACCGGAAACTGAGGAAAAGATAGCTCCAAGTAGTGCTGCGTTAAGCGTTGCTCCCATAGACAAGCTCAGAATCAGACTGAGCTATTGCAATTGCCGACGTACGTTTCACCAGATATGCGGCTTCTTCCGGGCATGTGTATGATAAGTTCAGTTTCCTGCTTCATATTTAAAGCGGAACTATGTGCAGATGCCCCCGGAAATTAGGCCAGTGAATATAAGTTCCTATGCTAAATAAATGTGCTTCTAATGCTTTTCCAACATTTAAATAAACAATACATTTTTCTGTTTAAAACGCTCTTACTTATTAAGTTAAGTTCCATATCACTTAATATGTTTGTTAAGATGTTACAACCTCAGATAAGATCTATATGTAAATCATCTTACCAACTTTGGCTACACATGGATCACTTAAAGTGACAGTGTTCTTATGTTTAAATTATATACAGAAAAGAGTTTTTTTTCTTCCCACTCTTATTTTCTTCTATTTACACAGATATCCTCCTTCTCTCCCCTCATTTTTAGTAATATTTGTTGTTCCCAAATATGTCATATTATATAAGGACTTAAACAATTATCTTTACAAAAAATGGCCCAGATTATTTTCCTCATTTAGACCATTCGGGGCTAGGGTACCTAAATTAAAAATCCATCTACTTTCTCGTCTTAGTAGGGTATTATCGACATCACCTCCTCGTGTACCCAGACTAACTTTGTCAATTCCTATCAGCCTAAAGGTACTGGGTGATGAGTTATGAAACTCAGTAAAGTGTCTTGTCTGACTGATTTATTAACAACACAGCAGATGATAAGTATAATCTTATCAACTGTTCCATAATAATGGCTGCTCATTTTGTACCATGTTCATTATGATTTTGTGTTTCCATAATTTTTCTGTTTTTTGTTAGATAAAATTATTATAAGATATCTACTAACATATGTATTGTGTGACCACTGTGCACAGTAGGTAGTTTATATGACACTGTAAACTATATATTTACCAGTAAACTTAATATTGGACTAAGAGTGCTGTTGTGAGGTATCTTTTTGTACTTGTGTTTTATTATATTGATTCTGACTAAAGCCTGACAAAAAGACTGAACGTCTGGGAAATCCGCCAGAAGCTTGTGTAGTAAATTTGACAAAGCAGAAATTTGTCCCTTTAAGGAACTATCTGATAATCCCTTCTCCAATCCTTCTTGGAGAAAGGACAAAAACCTAGGAATCCTAACCCTACTCCATGAGTAGCCCTTGGATTTGCACCAATAAAGATATTTACGCAATATCTTATGGTAAATTTTCCTAGTGACAGGCTTACGAGCCTGAATCAAAGTATCAATGACCGACTCCGAGAATCCCCACTTAGATAAAATTAAGCGTTCAATCTCCAGGCAGTCAGCTGCAGAGAATTTAGATTTGGATGTTGGAACGGACCTTGGATGAGAAGGTCCTGTCTCAGTGGCAGTTTCCACGGTGGCAGAGATGACATTTCCACCAGATCTGCATACCAAGTCCTGCGTGGCCCCGCAGGCGCTCTCAGGATTACGGAAGCCCTCTCCTGTTTGATTCTGGCAATCAGACGAGGTAGGAGAGGAAAAGGAGGAAACACATAAGCCAGGTTGAACGACCAAGGTACTGCTAACAAGGAAGTATGGCATTCTGACGAGATGCCATCAGATCCAATTCCGGTGTGCCCCATTGACGGATCAATGCCGCAAACACCTCCGGATGGAGCTCCCACTCCCCCGGATGAAAAGTCTGACGACTTAGAAAATCCGCTTCCCGGTTCTCTACTCCTGGGATATAGATTGCTGATAGATGACAAGAGTGAGTCTCTGCCCATCTAATTATCTTGGAAACCTCTGTCATCGCTAGAGAACTCTTTGTTCCCCCTTGATGATTGATATATGCTACAGTCGTGATATTGTCCGAATGGAATCTTATGAATTTGGCCAAAGCCAACTGAGGCCACGCTTGAAGCACGTTTAATATTGCTCTCAGTTCCAGAATATTGATTGGTAGTAGGGACTCCTCCTGAGTACAAACACCCTGAGCCTTCAGGGAATTCCAGACTGCACCCCAGTCCAAGAGGCTGGCGTCCGTCGTCACTATGACCCATGTTGGCCTGCGGAAGCACATTCCCTGGGACAGATGATCCTGTGACATCCACCAAAAAAAGAGAGAGTCTCTGGTCTCTAGACCCAGATTTATCCGTGGAGATAAATCCGCATAAACCCCATTCCACTGTCTGAGCATGCACAGCTGCAGTGGTCTGAGATGTAAGCGAGCAAACGGAACTATGTCCATTGCAGCTACCATTAATCCAATGACCTCCATACACTGCGCCACTGATGGCCGAGGAATGGACTGAAGTGCTCAGCAAGTAGTTAGGATCTTTGCGCAAGTAGTTAGGATCTTTGACTTTCTGTCCTCCGTCAGAAAAATTTTCATGTCTACCGAGTCTATCAGAGTTCCTAGGAATGGAACTCTTGTCAGTGGAACTAGTGAACTGTTTTGTATATTCACCTTCCACCCGTGAGTTCTTAGAAAAGCCAACACGATGTCCGTGTGAGATTTGGCTAGATGGTAAGTTGACGCCTGAATCAAAATATCATCCAGATAGGGCGCCACTGCTATGCCCTGCGGCCTTAGAACCGCCAGAAGAGACCCTAGCACCTTTGTGAAGATTCTGGGAGCTGTGGCAAACCTGAAAGGGAGGGCCACAAACTGGTAGTGTTTGTCCAGGAAGGCGAACCTGAGAAACTGGTGATGATCTTTGTGGATAGGAATGTGAAGATACGCATCCTTCAAGTCCACGGTGGTCATATATTGACCCTCCTGGATCATTGGTAAAATTGTTCGTATGGTCTCCATCTTGAACGATGGGACTCTGAGAAATTTGTTTAGGCATTTGAGATCTAAAATCGGTCTGAAGGTTCCCTCTTTTTTGGATTTGAGTAAAACCCCTGCCCCTGTTCTAGTTTTGGAACTGGGCAGATTACACCCATGGTATATATGTCTTCTACACAGCGTAAGAACGCCTCTCTTTTGTCTGGTCTACAGACAAACGTGAAAGATGAAATCTCCCTCTTGGGAGAAAATCCTTTTATTCTAGTCGATACCCCACCCCTGGGTCACGATTTCTAATGCCCAGGGATCCTGAACGTCCCTTGCCCAAGCCTTAGTGAAGAGAGAAAGTCTGCCCCCTACTAGAACTGGTCCCGGATCGGGGGCTGCCCCTTCATGCTGTCTTGGTAGCAGCAGCGGGCTTCTTGGCCTGTTTACCTTTATTCCAGGTCTGGTTAGGTCTCCTGACTGACTTGGATTGTGCAAAATTCCCCTCCTGCTTTGTGTCGGAGGAGGAAGTAGAGGGGCCACCTTTAAAGTTTCGAAAGGAACGAAAATTATCTTGTTTAGCCCTCATTTTAACAGTCTTGTCCTGAGGAAGGGCATGACCTTTACCTCCAGTAATGTCGGAAATGATTTCCTTTAGTTCAGGCCTGAATAGGGTCTTACCTTTAAAAGGAATAGCTAAAAGTTTAGATTTTGATGACACATCAGCAGACCAAGACTTAATATCACAATTTTAGCACATATGTGTCTTATCTTGCCAGTTAAGATTGCACCACAAGTAAGGTATACTTAACCCTTTATGGAAAAAAACGTTACTCAAAAACGTTATGAAAAATAAGATAGCAACCCCCTGCACCTCAGAGCTGTGGCGCCTACCTGCCCCCAGGGGTCTGATAATTCACACTATCCCTTCGTTTAGGCTAAATCTTCAGCCTAGGCCCCCCGGAGCTGCAGCTTGCTGCCTTCATAAGCATTTCAACTGCGCATCTGAGGTGCGAAATTAGGCCCCGCCCATCTATATTGATGTCTCTCTGCCTAGTAAAAAACGCTGTAAAGCGGTCTAGAAACTAGCCATGCGGGTTTTTCATATTCCCAATCTAATATTGTAAGCCATGTGAAACCTCCAGTGCCATCAGACAAAAAAACATTTGCTCATAAAAACGTTATGTTGCCCCTAAGCATAAAACCGTTTTGTCATCAAAACATTATGTTACCAGTGTCAACCAAATTTTTAGCCCATAATATACAGGTCCCAGTAATACCCCTTCTATTACATGTAGGATTACTGCTTACCCCTTCCCTTATGGGAACTATGTCAGCCAGTTCTGAAATACCACAATCTCTCCAGAAAAAAATGACTGAACATACCTCAATGCTTGTAGCATGAAAAACGTTCCCCACACTGAAGCTTCTCAAGTACTCCTCAGCCATTCTGTGGGAACTTCTCTGGATCTTAGTGACAACTGCTAAGATCATCGGCCTCCAGGCAGAAATCTTCATCCATCTGCTGCCTGTAGTGATGTGCAGTTCATGAACGAATCGTTCATTTGAACTGGTTCTTTTTACTGAACTGTATGAATCGGTTCACCAGACTGAACTGATTCGTTTTTAACAGTTCAGTTCCTGAGTCAGCTCAGTCAGACAGGCAGCATGTAATATGATCCTAGAGTGAGGTCTCTGTTATAACTCTGGTTCTGCTATGAATCACTGAGACCTCACTCTAGGATCATATTACATGCTGTTGAATCAGTGTACTGCATCAGTGTACTGTGTACTGTTAACTCAGTGATTCATTAGCAACTGTGTTATAACTCTGGTTCTGCTATGAATCACTCAGTTGCTAATGAATCACTGAGTTAACAGTACACTGATTCAACAGCACAGCACTCATATATATGATCCTAGGCTAGAGTGAGCATTGCAAATTAACCCTAAGGACCCCCTGTTAACCCTGTAAACAATGTCCATTTTCCACCCCTTTCACAGCTCTAATTAACCGGGATCTAATAGCACTAGCTCGAAGGGGGCACCCTGCAGGGTCACAGTAATGCGGTGGTATTCAGGGGTTCAAAGGGTTAACCTTGTAGTTTTTTGGGAATCTGCCAGAAGGAATCGATGGTTTATTAAGAGAACACTGTATCGTTATAGTTAATGTAATTGGGACACTTTAATTCTGGGTTGTTGCTTTTCTATGACATGGGCAGTTTAGAATGAGCGGGTTAATATGGCTGGGAGCGCACAGGACCAATGCAGCTAGAATAGGGGAGACGGAATAGCCCTGCTATACTTCACCTCCAATTAGAACGCGCGTCTATTTACAACATAATACATCCATCATTGTTATGCTCCCAGCCATATTAACCCGCTCATTCTAAACTGCCCATGTCATAGAAAAGCAACAACCCAGAATTAAAGTGTCCCAATTACATTAACTATAACGATACGGTGTTCTCTTAATAAACCATTGATTCCTTCTGGCAGATTCCCATATAACTACAAGGTTAACCCTTTGAACCCCTGAATACCACCGCATTACTGTGACCCTGCAGGGTGCCCCCTTCGAGCTGGTGCTATTAGATCCCGGTTAATTAGAGTAGGTGAACTGATGAATCGGTTCATGAACCGGTTCAGTTAATCAAACCGTCCGAAATGAACCGATTCATCAGGATGAACCGAACTTCACATCACTAGCTGCCTGAGGAAAAATAGCACTCACCGGTACCATTTAAAATAAAAAAGTCTTGCTTGAAGAAAATAAAAACTATCATTTTAACACCTTTCACTTTGCCTATACTAGTAATAGGAAGAGGTAAAGAGAATGACTGGGGGTGG
This sequence comes from Bombina bombina, assembly GCF_027579735.1. NCBI lineage: Eukaryota > Metazoa > Chordata > Amphibia > Anura > Bombinatoridae > Bombina > Bombina bombina. The sequence goes on from NC_069500.1 coordinate 143,494,948, forward strand.
AGAGAAGGGAGGAGCTATATATACAGCTCTGCTGTGGTGCTCTTTGCCACTTCCTGTTAGCAGGAGGAGAATATCCCACAAGGATGAATCCGTGGACTTGTCGTATCTAGTAGAAGAAAAGGGGATAGCTCATATATAAAAAAAATGTATCAGTTGTCTAATATGTATTGAAAAAGCAAGTGGGACAGCTCTGTGCTAAAAACATAATTTATGCTTACTTGATAAATTCCTTTCTCCTGTAGTGTAGTCAGTCCACGGGTCATCCATTACTTATGGGATTATAACTCCTCCCTAACAGGAAGTGCAAGAGGATCACCCAAGCAGAGCTGCTATATAGCTCCTCCCCTCTACGTCATATCCAGTCATTCGACCGAAAACCAAACGAGAAAGGAGAAACTATAGGGTGCAGTGGTGACTGGAGTATAATTTAAAATTTAGACCTGCCATAAAGAACAGGGCGGGCCGTGGACTGACTACACTACAGGAGAAAGGAATTTATCAGGTAAGCATAAATTATGTTTTCTCCTGTTAAGTGTAGTCAGTCCACGGGTCATCCATTACTTATGGGATACCAATACCAAAGCTAAAAGTACACGGATGACGGGAGGGACAGGCAGGCTCTTTACACGGAAGGAACCACTGCCTGAAGAACCTTTCTCCCAAAAATAGCCTCCGAAGAAGCAAAAGTGTCAAATTTGTAAAATTTGGAAAAAGTATGAAGTGAAGACCAAGTTGCAGCCTTGCAAATCTGTTCAACAGAGGCCTCATTCTTAAAGGCCCAAGTGGAAGCCACAGCTCTGGTAGAATGAGCTGTAATTAGCCTATGAGACTGCTGGACAGCAGCCTCCTGAAAGAAACGTATTATGCTACGAAGCCAAAAGGAGAGAGAGGTGGCCGAAGCCTTTTGACCTCTCCTCTATCCAGAATACACGACAAACAGGGAAGAAGTTTGTCGAAAATCTTTAGTTGCCTGTAAATAAAATTTCAGGGCACGGACAACGTCCAGATTGTGCAGAAGACGTTCCTTCTTTGAAGAAGGGTTGGGGCACAATGATGGAACAACAATCTCTTGATTGATATTTCTGTTGGTAACTACCTTAGGTAAAAACCCAGGTTTAGTACGCAGGACTACCTTGTCTGAATGGAAAATCAGATAAGGAGAATCACAATGTAAGGCAGATAACTCAGAGACTCTTCGAGCCGAGGAAATAGCCATTAAAAACAGAACTTTCCAAGATAACAGTTTGATATCAATGGAATGAAGGGGTTCAAACGGAACACCCTGTAAAACGTTAAGAACTAAGTTTAAAATCCATGGGGGAGCAACCGTTTTAAACACAGGCTTAATCCTGGCCAAAGCCTGACAAAAAAGCCTGAACGTCTGGAACTTCTGACAGACGTTTGTGTAGAAGGATGGACAAAGCTGAGATTTGTCCCTTTAACGAACTAGCGGATAAACCCCTTTCTAAACCTTCTTGTAGAAAGGATAATATCCTAGGAATCCTAACCTTACTCCATGAGTAACTCTTGGATTCGCACCAATGCAAGTATTTGCGCCATATTTTATGGTAAATTTTCCTGGTAACAGGCTTTCTAGCCTGTATCAAGGTATCAATCACTGACTCCGAAAATCCACGCTTTGATAGAATCAAGCGTTCAATCTCCAAGCAGTCAGCCTCAGAGAAATTAGATTTGGATGTTTGAAGGGACCCTGCACCAGAAGGTCCTGTCTCAGAGGTAGAGACCATGGTGGACAGGACGACATGTCCACTAGGTCTGCATACCAGGTCCTGCGTGGCCACGCAGGCGCTATTAGAATCACCGATGCTCTCTCCTGTTTGATCCTGGCAATCAATCGAGGAAGCATCGGGAAGGGTGGAAACACATAAGCCATGTTGAAGGCCCAAGGTGCTGTCAGAGCATCTATCAGAATCGCTCCCGGGTCTCTGGACCTGGATCCGTAATAAGGAAGTTTGGCGTTCTGACGAGACGCCATGAGATCGAGATCTGGTCTGCCCCAACGTCTAAGAAGTTGGGCAAAGACCTCCGGATGAAGTTCCCACTCCCCCGGATGAAAAGTCTGGCGACTTAGATAATCCGCTTCCCAGTTCTCCACGCCTGGGATGTGGATCGCTGATAGGTGTCAAGAGTGAGACTCTGCCCAGTGCATTATCTTTGATACTTCCATCATTGCTAGGGAACTCCTTGTCCCTCCCTGATGGTTGATGTAAGCCACAGTCGTGATGTTGTCCGACTGAAACCTGATGAACCTCAGAGTTGCTAACTGAGGCCAAGCCAGAAGGGCATTGAAAACTGCTCTTAATTCCAGAATATTTATGGGAAGGAGACTCTCCTCCTGAGTCCAAGATCCCTGAGTCTTCAGGGAATTCCAGACAGCGCCCCAACCTATCAGGCTGGCGTCTGTTGTTACAATTGTCCAATCTGGCCTGCTGAAAGGCATCCCCTTGGAAAGATGTGGCCGAGAGAGCCACCATAGAAGAGAGTTTCTGGTCTCTTGATCTAGAATCAGCATAGGGGACAAATCTGAGTAGTCCCCATTCCACTGACTTAGCATGCACAATTGCAGTGGTCTGAGATGCAGGCGTGCAAAGGGAACTATGTCCATTGCCGCTACCATTAAGCCGATTACCTCCATGCATTGAGCCACTGACGGGCGTGGAATGGAATGAAGGACCCGGCAAGCATTTAGAAGCTTTGTTAACCTGACCTCTGTCAGATAAATCTTCATTTCTACAGAATCTATAAGAGTCCCTAAGAAGGGAACTCTTGTGAGTGGCAATAGAGAACTCTTTTCCTCGTTCACTTTCCACCCATGTGACCTTAGAAATGCCAGTACTAACTCTGTATGAGACTTGGCAGTTTGGAAACTTGACGCTTGTATCAGAATGTCGTCTAGGTACGGAGCTACCGATATTCCTCGCGGTCTTAGCACCGCCAGAAGAGACCCCAGAACCTTTGTGAAGATTCTTGGAGCAGTAGCTAACCCGAAGGGAAGAGCTACAAACTGGTAATGCCTGTCTAGAAAGGCAAGCCTTAGGTACCGGTAATGATCTTTGTGAATCGGTATGTGAAGGTAGGCATCCTTTAAATCCACTGTGGTCATGTACTGACCCTTTTGGATCATGGGTAAAATTGTCCGAATAGTTTCCATTTTGAACGATGGAACTCTTAGGAATTTGTTTAGGATCTTTAAATCCAAGATTGGTCTGAAGGTTCCTTCTTTCTTGGGAACCACAAACAGATTTGAGTAAAACCCCTGTCCGTGTTCCGACCGCGGAACCGGGTGGATCACTCCCATTAGTAAAAGATCTTGTACACAGCGTAGAAACGCCTCTTTCTTTATCTGGTTTGTTGACAACCTTGAAAGATGAAATCTCCCTTTTGGGGGAGAAGCTTTGAAGTCCAGAAGATATCCCTGAGATATGATCTCTAACGCCCAGGGATCCTGGACATCTCTTGCCCAAGCCTGGGCGAAGAGAGAAAGTCTGCCCCCTACTAGATCCGTTTCCGGATTGGGGGCCCTCACTTCATGCTGTCTTAGGGGCAGCAGCAGGTTTTCTGGCCTGCTTGCCCTTGTTCCAGGTCTGGTTAGGTTTCCAGCCCTGTCTGTAACGAGCAACAGTTCCTTCCTGTTTTGGAGCGGAGGAAGTTGATGCTGCTCCTGCCTTGAAGTTACGAAAGGCACGAAAATTAGACTGTCTAGCCCTTGGTTTGGCTCTGTCTTGAGGCAGGGCATCGCCCTTACCTCCAGTAATGTCAGCGATAATTTCTTTCAAACCGGGCCTGAATAATGTCTGCCCTTTGAAAGGTATGTTAAGCAATTTAGATTTAGAAGTCACATCGGCTGACCAGGATTTTAGCCACAGCGCTCTGCGCGCCTGAATGGCGAATCCGGAATTCTTAGCCGTAAGCTTAGTTAGATGTACTACGGCATCAGAAATAAATGAATTAGCTAGCTTAAGGGTTTTAAGCTTGTTTGTAATCTCATCCAATGGAGCTGATTCAAGGGTCTCTTCCAGAGACTCAAACCAGAATGCCGCCGCCGCCGTGACCGGCGCAATGCATGCAAGGGGTTGCAATATAAAACCTTGTTGAACAAACATTTTCTTAAGGTAACCCTCTAACTTTGTATCCATTGGATCTGAAAAAGCACAGCTATCCTCCACCGGGATAGTGGTACGCTTAGAAAAGTAGAAACTGCTCCCTCCACCTTAGGGACAGTCTGCCATAAGTCCCGTGTGGTGGCGTCTATTGGAAACATTTTTCTGAATATAGGAGGGGGTGAGAAAGGCACACCGGGTCTATCCCACTCTTTGTTAACAATGTCAGTAAGTCTTTTAGGTATAGGAAAAACGTCAGTACACGTTGGTACTGCAAAATATTTATCCAACCTACATATTTTCTCTGGGATTGCAACCGTGTTGCAATCATTCAGAGCCGCTAACACCTCCCCTAGTAACACACGGAGGTTCTCAAGCTTAAATTTGAAATTTGAAATGTCTGAATCCAGTTTATTTGGATCAGACCCGTCACCCACAGAATGAAGCTCTCCGTCTTCATGTTCTGCAAATTGTGACGCAGTATCTGACATGGCCCTAGTATTATCAGCGCACTCTGTTCTCACCCCAGAGTGGTCTCGTTTACCCCTGAGTTCTGGCAATTTAGATAAAACCTCAGTCATAACATTAGCCATGTCTTGCAAAGTGATTTGTAATGGCCGCCCTGATGTACTTGGCGTTACAATATCACGCACCTCCTGAGCGGGAGATGCAGGTACTGACACGTGAGGTAAGTTAGTCGGCATAACTTCCCCCTCGTTGTCTGGTGAATTTTTATTAACATGTACAGATTGACTTTTATTTAAAGTAGCATCAATACAATTAGTACATACATTTCTATTGGGCTCCACATTGGCCTTTGCACATATTGCACAAAGAGATTCCTCTGTGTCAGACATGTTTAACAAACTAGCAATTAGCCTAGCAAGCTTGGAAAATACTTTTCAAATAAATTTACAAGCAATATAAAAAAACGTTACTGTGCCTTTAAGAAGCACACAAAAAACTGTCACAGTTGAAATAACAATGAACCGGATTAGTTATAGAGACCAAATTTTCACAGTAAATGCAATAAGTTAGCAAAGGATTGCACCCATTAGCAAATGGATTATTAACCCCTGAATACCAAAAAACAGATAAAATATATAACGTTTTTATCACAGACCAAGCACAGTCTCACAGGTCTGCTGTCAGTGATTACCTCCCTCAAATTAGCTTTGGAGACCCCTGAGCTCTGTAGAGACGTCCTGGATCATGCAGAGAGAATAAGGAAGGCTGTGACTGAATTTTTGATGCGTAGTAAAAGCGACAAAATAGGCCCCTCCCACTCATAATACAACAGTGGGGAAGCTCAGTAAACTGATTTTATTCAAAATAAACGAAAGCCAAGTGGAAAATAATGCCCATAAAATTTTTCACCAAGTACCTCAGAGAAAAAAACGATTAACCTGCCAGTAAACGTTTTAATATGAATATATGAAATGAAATTAAAAGCCTGTTGCTAGTCGCTCTCACTGCAGAAAGGCTATAAGTTATATGTATAGAGAATTTTCGAAGTGAAGTGCCATTCCCCAGAAATACCTCAGTGCCAACATACATACATAACAGCCTGATACCAGTTGCTACTACTGCATTTAAGGCTGTACTTACATTATATCGGTATTAGCAGTATTTTCTCAGTCAATTCCATTCCTTAGAAAATAATATACTGCAACATACCTCTTTGCAGGTGAACCCTGCCCGCTGTCCCCTGTTCTGAAGTTACCTCACTCCTCAGAATGGCCAAGAACAGCAAATGGATCTTAGTTACGTCCGCTAAGATCATATACAAACTCAGGTAGATTCTTCTTCTAAAACTGCCTGAGAAAAAACAACACACTCCGGTGCCGTTTAAAACAACAAACTTTTGATTGAAGAAATAAAAACTAAATTTAATAACCACACTCCTCTCACACATCCTATCTATTAGTTAGGTGCAAGAGAATGACTGGATATGACGTAGAGGGGAGGAGCTATATAGCAGCTCTGATTGGGTGATCCTCTTGCACTTCCTGTTAGGGAGGAGTTATAATACCATAAGTAATGGATGACCCGTGGACTGACTACACTTAACAGGAGAAAAAAACCCAAAGCTCTGCAGTAGGAAGTGATATAGCAACATTGCAGTTTACATGTATGGAACTTAACGTGATAGTAAACTTTCCCCTTTTTGAAATTAGATTCCAAATGTCAGTGATATTTTAGATGGAGTTTAATTAGTTGTAACGAAAATGCGCTGTAACTTGCTTTTAAATATAGATATAAAATTCTAATTTCTATAAAATTCTAATTCCACACTCCGCCGCCCACTTCAAAAGTAAATTTTTCTGTGAGCTAATGGTTTGAATTGTTCTCCAATCAGCGCTCTAACTACAACAAAAGTGTCATATGGGGAGAGTGCTGATTGGACAACAATTCAAACCGTTCACTCACAGAAAAATTGACTTTTGAAGTAGGCGGCGGAGCGCAGGGGAATTTGAATTTTACATCTATATTACAAAATACATTATAGCGCATCTTCATTACAAATGATGAATTAAAATCCATCTAAAATATAACCAACATTCCAAATCTGATTTTAAAAGAGGGGAGAGAGTTTACCATCACTTTAATGTCTCCAAGCTATGTTTAAATGAATCCACCCAGCAATAAAAAATGTGAAAGAAGCAGAACTCCAAATAAAGCAGCTTTCTCCAAGCAGAATCTTATAAAAAATGTAATTCTCCAAGTGGGTGGCTTGAAATTAACTTAAAGCTTTATTTCTCAATAAATCATAGTTGAGCATGGACTTTAAGGTACACAAAAAGTACAGTGTAGAAACAACCATTTTATAATGAATAACTATTTTTGCTATGCTATGAAATGCTTACTGACATCTACTTAATTTAAATTTTCAGGGAAAAAGCTTTTTTGGCTAGCAAAAGTAGTTTAGCAGATGCCACTGCAAGGGCCAAATTCTCACTCAGAGGCAGACTAATTTACATGGCTCATTGTGTGCCAAAACAAGTCACTAATGCCAGGGTCTGGCAGCACACTAAATCATTGTGTGTCTCTTTATGACACAGCATTCTTCTTCATAGTGATAATTTTCTAATTGTCATTATAGTCTGCAAAAGCATCGTTTTCTATTAGGTTATGTCCACAAAGTATTTTCATACACCTGTAAGTTTAATAGGTCTAAAGCTAAGCTTTCCTCAATTCCATTTTGCAGAAGACACCAAAAGTATTTTCCCATTATTAAAATAAAAAAAGTGACATTTTATGAGAATAAAAGAATTACCAGCTATAATCTAGATTAGCATGTCAATTCTCACATTAAAGGGCCATGCTAGTCAAAAAATGACATGCTCAAATTAGTTGCACATCTAAGTAGTTTGACTAGCGCTGCTGATTGGATCAGTGGCAGTTTCCACTTGGGACCAGCAGGGCTCTGTGAGTCTCGAGTGGTACTTCTACCGTGTGTTTAACCCTGGAGTCGATATGAATGAATTAAATGACTATAATAGTCAAAATATTACATTCTCTAAGTAAAATGGATTTAAAATGCTTTCTCACAATTGTCTCCATGATATATGCATTGGACACATTGGGTATATGCATTGGACACACTGGCTAATATGAATTTAAATTTAGGCTAGCAAATTAAAAAAATACCTTTAGGGCTAAAAACATAATCTTCCAAAATAAAACATATCTAGTTTCCCTTGATATTTCGTTCCACTGGACCTAATGTTTAAATGCTAAAACATATCACACCTAGATAAATTGGTTTATAGGGTGGGAGTGACCCGGTGAGCCATAATGAATCCACTGCCTGCTGAAATGTCCTCCTCTCGTCTCCCCCAGATAGCAGCAAGATGACCATTAAAGTTTAAATGTATGTATTTATCACTAATGGTTAACAGTCTTCTTGCTACAACATTTATAGGGCCTTCTGTGGGTATAGTGTGAGTACTATAAACATATTCAGATAAACAAAATAGCTGGATGCAATAGTATATTACAGTGCGATTCCAAACCTTGTCATTTACTCAAGCTCGTTCCTTCTTTTCATTCTGTTTTTCCAGTAAACAACTTTCACTCTCTTAAATGTTCCAGACTTTATGGTTATTAACTTTCATGTTATTAATCACTATTTTCATTGGTGAAATTATTAGTATTTATACAGCTTTACTGTGCGTGTTTTCTTTGTTAGTCTTTTTATTTTTACCAATGTTTAGTACATAATACTTCCTTATTCTGTTTTTTTCTCCTTCTTTATAAAAACCAATAAAGTCTGGATTTAAACAAAGTTTATCCTAATATTACGTTTGCTGGCAGGAATTTTTAAACAAACCATAGATGGAAGCAGCTGGATTAATTCAGGGTGTTATTTTCTATTATTTTTTAGTACTATCATTTTTTTCTTCTTCAACTGCACTCAGGCAACCCTGGAACTGTAGCGAATACAAATAAAGATACTTTAGTGCCTAACCATTAGTAGCAGAAGCTCACAGAAACTGAAATGAAACAACTATTTATCAATATGAAAAAAATTGAAAAACTGAAAATTGAAACTATGGGTTTGACATTTTGCAAATCCAAAGCAGCATTCCACATCACAAACCAGTTGATATAGATTCTAATTTCATTTGGCTTTTCCAGAGAGTGTTTTATAACTTAAAGATGAGGCGTCTAACTTTGTATTAGGAAGCACTTTTTGCATGTTAGCAGAATTCCAAAACTAGAATTAGGAATTGTGGTCTGCCATGAAAACCTTAACAAGCAGCGTTGTACCCTGTTCCTGTGCCTCTTTTTGCCACAATCTTGCTAACAGTGGCTAGATTGCACTAATTCTGCATGCCCCAGAAGTGGGGCAGTGAAGAAATAGACATGCTAGTGCTGTGGAATCTGTTGGCGCTCTACAAATAACTGATAAGAATAATAATGCTGAGAGCGTGTCCTTCACCAACGATCGGCACCATAGCTACTTGATGCAGAGGTGTGGAAGGGTCAGGAGGGAAGAGGGTGGGCGGCCCATTGCTGGAAAGGGGAGGGCCCTAGAGTTGAGATGGGGAATTAGAGGGTAGGGGAAAAGACCTTTGAGGGAGGGGGGGGGCAGCGACACTAGATTTTTTTTTTAGTAAATAAAAAGAAAAATGGATAGAAAACTGGGGGGGGGGGGGTTTGAGAGCTTTTTGGGAGGGATCAGGGAGGTGGAAAGGCAAAGTGTAATCCTACACTGTAGAAAATAATAATTTGAAGGGAAAAAAAAAAAAAAAAAAATCATATTGACAGACTGTCTGCCAGTACTTAACCCCTTAATGACCACAGCACTTTTCCATTTTCTGTCCGTTTGGGACCAAGGCTATTTTTACATTTTTGCGGTGTTTGTGTTTAGCTGTAATTTTCCTCTTACTCATTTACTGTACCCACACATATTATATACCGTTTTTCTCGCCATTAAATGGACTTTCTAAAGATACCAATATTTTTATCATATTTTATAATTTACTATAAAAAAAATTATAAAATATGAGGAAAAATTGAAAAAAACCCCACTTTTTCTAACTTTGACCCCCAAAATCTGTTACATATCTACAACCACCAAAAAACACCCATGCTAAATAGTTTCTAAATATTATGCTGAGTTTAGAAATACCCAATGTTTACATGTTCTTTGCTTTTTTTGCAAGTTATAGGGAAATAAATACAAGTAGCACTTTGCTATTTCCAAACCATTTTTTTTTTTCAAAATTAGCGCTAGTTACATTGGAACCCTGATATCTTTCAGGAATCTCTGAATATCCATTGACATGTATATATATATTTTTAGTAGACATCCCAAAGTATTGATCTAGGCCCATTTTGGTATATTTCATGCCACCATTTCACCGCCAAATGCGATCAAATAAAAAAAAATCGTTCACTTTTTCACAAATTTTTTTCACAAACTTTAGGTTTCTCACTGAAATTATTTACAAACAGCTTGTGCAATTATGGCACAAATGGTTGTAAATTCTTCTCTGGGATCCCCTTTGTTCAGAAATAGCATACTTATATGGCTTTGGTGTTGCTTTTTGGTAATTAGAATGCCACTAAATGCCACTGCGCACCACACGTGTATTATGCCCAGCAGTGAAGGGGTTAATTAGGGAGCATGTAGGGAGCCTTTTGGGGTAATTTTAGCTTTAGTGTAGTGTAGTAGACAACCCCAAGTATTGATCTAGGCCCATTTTGGTATATTTCATGCCACCATTTCACCGCCAAATGCGATCAAATTAAAAAAAACGTAAAATTTTTCAAAATTTTAGGTTTCTCACTGAAATCATTTACAAACAGCTTGTGCAGTTATGGCACAAATGGTTCTAAATGCTTCTCTGGGATCCCCTTTGTTCAGAAATAGCAGACATATATGGCTTTGGCGTTGCTTTTTGGTATTTTGAAGGCTGCTAAATGCCGCTGCGCATCACACGTGTATTATGGCTAGCAGTGAAGGGGTTAATTAGGTAGCTTGTAGGGAGCTTGCAGGGTTAATATTAGATTTAGTGTAGAGCTCAGCCTCCCACCTGAAACATCAGACCCCCTGATCCCTCCCAAACAGCTCTCTTCCCTCCCCCACCCCACAATTGTCCCCGCCATCTTAAGTACTGGCAGAAAGTCTGCCAGTACTAAAATAAAAGCTATATTTGTATTTTTTGGTGTGTTTTTTTTAAAGCATATTTACATATGCTGTTGTGTACTATCCCCCCTTAGCCCCCAACCTCACTGATCCCCCCCAAACAGCTCTATAACCCTCCCACTCTAATTTAATGGGCGCCATCTTGGGTACTGGCAGCTGTCTGCCAGTACCCAGTTTAGAAGAAAAAATGTATTTGTTTTACATTTTTTAGACTTTTCTGTAGTGTAGCTTCCCCCCCACACAAAAACCAACCCCCCACCCCTCCACGATCTCTTTTAGTGTTGATTTTTTTTGGTGTGCCTAGGCCACTTAACATTTTACTTTTATTCACTTTCCGTAGTGTAGCGGTTCCCACCCGCTCCCGCCCCGTGCACGCGCCCGCCCGCCACCCTCCGTGCGCGCCCCCGACGGTCCCGCGCCCGATCCCGCCCCCCTCGACGTCACACGGCACACCGATGGCCGCCCACCCGCCTCCCAAGTCGGCTCCCACCCACCAACGATACCGGCCATCGATGTCCGGTGCAGAGAGGGCCACAGAGTGGCTCTCTCTGCATCGGATGGCCATGTCAGGTTATTGCAGGATGCCTCCATATCGAGGCATCACTGCAATAACCGGAAAGCAGCTGGAAGCGAGCAGGATCGCTTCCAGCTGCTTTCCAAACCGAGGACGTGCAGGGTACGTCCTCAGGCGTTAACTGTTTTTTTTTTGAGGACGTACCCTGCACGTCCTCGGTCATTAAGGGGTTAAAGGGACATGAAACCCAATTTTTTTTTCTTTCATGATTTAGAAAGAGCATGCCATTTTAAACAACTTTCTAATTTACTTCTATTATCTAATTTGCTTCATTCTCTTGATATCACTTGCTGAAAAGCATATCTAGATATGCTCAGTAGCTGCACATAAAGGCCTTGTGTGATTGGCTCACACATATACATTGTTATTTCTTCAACAAAGGATATCTAAAGAATTAAGCAAATTAGATAATAGAAGTAAATTGGAAAGTTGTTTAAAATTGCATGCCCTATCTGAATCATGAAAGTTTAATTTTGACTAGACTGTCCCTTTAAGATGGTGGTGACCAGTGGGGGATGAGGGAGTGAAGAGAGCTGTTTAGGAAAGATTAAGTAGGGATCAGTGTGTGTGTGTGTGTGTAGGGTAATCTCTACACTACAGAGAAACAACCTTACAAGCTACCTTATTAACCCCTTAACTGACAGGAATTTCAGAAGTGTGGTGTGCAGCTGCAATTAGCAGCCTTCTAATTACCAAAAAGCAATGGCAAAGTCATGCATGCTTGCTATTTCTAAACAAAGGGGATCCCAAAGAAGCTTTTTAAAGTGTCAAACATAGCTGAGAGTGTCTTAAAAAATTATATATACTTACCAGAAGACACACGTCCACATATAACAGACAGCCAAACCAGTACTGAAACTTATCAGCAGAGGTAATGGTAGAGGAGTATAAAGTCGATCTGTAAAGGGAGGCAGCAGATGAATCCCTGCAGCCGATTTACAGAGAGCCTTAAAATAGATTTCCCATAGGTAAAAACATGGCATCATTAGGCAATACTCCCTTGGCATCCTTCAGACAAATTCTGTACTTTGAGAGGGAGGAACTGAGCTTCAATATACTTAGAAGCACGTATCACAGAAGAAAATCAAGCACAACTTGCTTCACCACCTCCATGAGAAGCAAAGTGTGTAAAACTAAGGTAATGAGTGAGGTGGGAGGTGTATTTATAGGCATTTTGAGGTTTGGGACACTTTGCCCCTCCTGGTAGGATTGTATATATATACATACACAATAGTATGCAAAAGTTTAGGCACCCCTGACAATTTCCATGATTTTCATTTATAAATAATTAGGTGTTTGGATCAGCAATTTAATTTTGATCTATCAAATAACTGAAGGACACAGTAATATTTCAGTAGTGAAATGAGGTTTATTGGATTAACAGAAAATGTGCAAATATGCATCAAAAAGAAATTAGACAGGTGCATAAATATTGCATCAATATTCAGTAGAGCCTCCTTTAGCAGAAATAACAGCCTCTAGACGCTTCCTATAGCCTGTAATGAGGGTCTGGATTCTACATGAAGGTATTTTGGACCATTCCTCCTTGCAAAACATCTCCAGTTCAGTTAGGTTTTATGGTTGCCGAGCATGGACAGCCCGCTTCAAATCACCCCACAGATTTTCAGGTCTGGGGACTGGGATGGCCAATCCAGAGCATTGTACTTGTTCCTCTGCATAAATGCCAGAGTAGATTTTGAGCAGTGTTTTGGGTCGTTGTCTTGTTGAAATATCCAGCCCGGTGTAACTTCAAATTTGTGACCGATTCCTCAACCTTATTCTTAAGTATCTGCTGATATTGAGTGGAATCCATGCAACCCTCAACTTTAACAAGATTCCCAGTAGCGGCATTGGCCACACAGCCCCACAGCATGATGGAACATCCACCAAATTTTACTGTGGCTAGCAAGTGTTTGTCTTGGAACGCTGTGTTCTTTTGCCGCCATGCATAACGTCCATTGTTATAACCATATTACTCAATCTTTGTTTCATCAGTCCACAGCACCTTCTTCCAAACTGAAGCTGGCTTGTCCAAATGTGCGTTTGCATACCTCAAGCGACTGTTTGTGGCGTGTGTGCAGAAAAGGCTTCTTCTGCATCACTCTCCCATACAGCTTCTCCTTGTGCAAAGTGCTCTGAATTGTTGAACGATGCACTGTGACACCATCTGCAGCAAGATGATGTTGAAGGTCTTTGGAGGTGGTCTGTGGGATTTTTTTGACTGTTGTCAGATCCTTTGCCTCTCCGATATTTTACTTAGCCTGCCACTTCTCGCCTTAACAGGAACTGTGCCTGTGGTCTTCCATTTCCTCACTATGTTCCTCACAGTGGACACTGACCCCAATTTTCTTCTTTCGTGATTCAGATAGAGCATGCAATTTTAATCAACTTTCTAATTTACTCCTATTATCAAATTTTCTTCATTCTCTTGGTATCTTTATTTGAAAAGCAAGAATGTATATTTAGATGCCGGACTATTTTTGGTGAACAACCTTCAGTGTCCCTTTAAATCTCTGCGATAGCTTTTTGTAGCCTTCCCCTAAACCATAATGTTGGAAATCTTTGTTTCCAGGTCATTTGAGAGTTGTTTTGAGGACCCCATGTTGCCACTCTTCAGAGGAGAGTCAAAGAGAACAACAACAACTTGCAATTGGCCACCCTAAATACCTTTTCTCATGATTGGATGCACCTGTTTGAGGTTCAAGGCTTAATGGGCTCATCAAACCAATTGTGTGTTCCAATTAATCAGTGCTAGGTAGTAACAGGTATTCAAATCAACAAAATGTATGCACCTGTCTAATTTCGTTTTGATGCATATTGCACATTTTCTGTTAATCCAATAAACCTAATTTCACTACTGAAATATTACTACGTCTTCAGTTATTTGATAGATCAACATGAAATTGCTGATCCAAACACTCTATTTATAAATGGTCAGGGGTGCCTAAACTTTTGTGTATGTATGTATGTATGTATGTATGTATGTATGTATGTATGTATGTATGTATGTATGTATGTATATATCTATATATCTATATATATATATCTATATCTATATCTATATATATATATCTATATATATCTATATATCTCAAGGCTCTATTTCTGTTTTAAAGGAGTGATCGCGAAAATGCTAAAAATTCTCTGGTCTTTTGGGCAAGTTTTAAACTGAAATGCCCGGTCCTTAAAGGGACATTATACACTCATTTTTTTCCTTTGCATAAATGTTTTGTAGATGATCTATTTATATAGCCCATAAAGTTTTTAAAAAAAATAAATGTATAGTTTTGCTTATTTTTAAATAACATTGCTCTGATTTTCAGACTCCTAACCAAGCCCCAAAGTTTTATGTGAATACCGTCAGCTACCTTCTCCAGCTTGCTCCTGTTTGTGTAAAGGGTCTTTTCATATGCAAAAGAAGGGGGAGGGGGGGAGTGTCTTATTTGCCACTTGCAGTGGGCTTTCCAGCTGCCTTTTCAACAGAGAAAAAATGACAGCTTCTAAGTAAGTTTTTAAACTGTTTTATACTGGATTTTTATATCAGTATCTGTGCATCTTATTCTTTACAGTAGTGTCTATTACATGCAGTTATATGAAAATGAGTGTATACTGTACCTTTAAAGGGCCATGATACCCAAATGTTAAAAAAACTTGAAAGTGATGCAGCATAGCTGTAAAAAGCCGACTAGAAAATATCACCTTAACATCTCTATGTAAAAAAGAAAGATGTAGGGGGGAGCGGGTCTAGCCCTGCATCTGAGCGGTCGTAGGTTACAGCAGCTCCAAAACAGAACAGATTTTATCTACATTTCTGACAGCTCAATGCAGCCAAAATTAAACTAATAAGAAGGATAACACCTTAAGGAGATTGAACTGACCATATCCTAAGAAGCAGCCTGGAAGGAGTTTGGCCATCGCTTACTTTGAAAACGCACCAGAGTTCACTGGGGAGCGGCCATTTTCTTAGCCACGCGGCGTGTCAACTATAAACAGGACACTGTATTTAGCAGTCAGAATATACTTATGCTACTTGGCAAAGCGTGGGTCAATATTAATGATATCCAAATCAGCTGGGGCCACCATATTAGCGTTGAGGGGATCCGTGTAGGTCTCTCTGTTTGCTTCCTTCAGAAATTAGCCAACCTACACCGCTCAAGAGAAATGCCTGATCGTTGGGAAACTTTCGACCACGGAACATTTGAATACAGCAACAGAGGCTTTATTTTATCTATACCTTAGGCATAACATGTGGGACTTTAATGATTGTACTGAAGTTGAACTATAAATGATGATGGTGGTAGAGTATATATTACTATAGGACACTGCATTTTGCTACTTGTTTTCTCACGCCAAAGTGATTAGACAGTGATAAGAATAAGGCTTTCCTCCTTATATACTCTACATACATATATATATATATACATATACATATATATACACATATACATATACATATATATACATATACATATACATATACATATACATATACATATATATATATATATATACACATACATACACACACACTATAATCCCCCACATCGCACTACGCCCAATCTAGCCATTTTTTACCTATTTACGATCTAATTAACTTTACATCTAATATATTACTACCGTTTGCAATCTTAGACATAAAGCATAAGTGCCAAGGCTGTCATTTTTTTATACCGCTTGAACCATGCTGCCTTAATACTATATTTATTAATCCAAGGTTGTACTTCGGGTTTTTCATTTAATACACTATCATCACCCTTGCATATCAGCAGACTTTGGGGGTTGGTAGGTGGCCCCGGGAGAAATGTACAGGGATAGTGAAGCAGATAAGGCCATCGATACACCAACACCATAATCTTGGGTTTGAAGCGCCTTTCAGGAGTATATAAATATCTACATAATACTAGAAGTGCACTATAGCATATAGCCATTTAATGTTTCTCTACACTGCTTGTTTGTTTTTTATGGTATGGCTCTGGCGCGACTCTAAAATTACATAATATTGGTGCCAGGTACTGTTTATCCTAGGTCCAGTGTGTGCTAGGTACTATTTGCGTTGGTTACTGCTTGTGCTAGGTACTATTTGCGTTGGGTACTGCTTGTGCTAGGAACAGAGTGTGCTGGCTACTGTGTGCGCTAGGGACTGCTTGTGCTGGGTGCCGGTGGTGCTAAGTGCTGTTTGTGCTGGGTGATGTCTTGACTAGATGAAGTTTGTGCTAGGTACGGTGTGTTCTAGGTATTGGATGGGCTAGGCACTTTGTGTGCTGGGTACAGGTGATATTTTCCAGTCAGCTTTTTACATTTCTACTGCATCAGTTTAAATTAATTTAGTATACGAGTATTATGTCCATTTAAAGGGTTAAAAGGAGATATATATATACACACACATTTCATATATACACATTTCTAAAGAGCATTACATTACATTTAAAATTGTAAATCAACACTTAATAAGGGATATTAAGCAAAACATACTTCCATGCTGGAACACCCCATTAGATAAGAGTGGAATATACTTTCTTTTGCTAGAAGCTACTACAAAGTAAATTATAGTGTTTGCTTTACCAGTCACATTTTTAAGTGTGTTCATTCCGATTTGTTTACAATATTAAATTTAAACATAATTATGAAACTTGAAAAAAGCAAACACAAATTCAATTTAGTATATAAGGAGTATAGGATATAGCATATAGTTTAAATATAAACCCTAAAATTAATCATAATTGTGTTTTATAACAGGGATAGAACTTACAACGATAACACAGAACGGAATCATTATTCCTGCTAACAACCCATAAGAAATGGTGTCCTCTTTGTATGGATATCGGATGGAATCATCGTTACAGAAAAAGCCTCGTTTGAAGGGGCTATGCTTCAAATTGAGAATTGCAAACGGCAATCCAGCTAGCAAAAGGAAAAGAAATATGCATTAAAAACAGGAAGGACAGTGCAATTAGAAAATATATTGCTAAGCAGCTGTTACGGTGGAACGGTTTGCACAAGAAAGAAGCAGCATAAGAAGTGTCACTGACAGGGAAGAAAGCCTGGAAAAAATATATATTTTTAAGTTGAAGCTGTTCAGGAATGTAAAGAAAAGTCAATTAATGCAATATGATTTTACAAAGCCATGTTTTAGTGTGTATTTTTAAAGGATTTGAACAGGGTCAATTATTGGTATATAGTGGGCATATGTTTTTGTTGGGCTAATGATTTTGCTAATGGTTAGTGTAAAAAATTTTTTTTACTATAATTGAATGAGTAGGTAGCATTTGTGTCAGTTTGAAAAAGTTGCTTCCTAATGCTATTCAACATTTTTTTTTCTTTCTATCTATAAATCTTCCCTTAGAAAACTTCTATCCTTCATTGGGTTCCAGTACCACTTATATGCTGATGACACCCATTCAAAAACTTTTTTGGGTTTCTCAGTAATAAGTTGAAAAGTGTTGTATGAGATTTATCAAGTCCTTTTTTGCTGTTAAATTTGATAGGTGAAAAAATTGCCTAAAAATTTGTTTTTAAGGAGGAAGTGTATTGTGAATAGAAAAACAAAAATTAGCACATGCAGGTGAACAATGAAAATGGCTGATAGTGATCATGTTGAAAAAGGCTCAACTGCTACTGTTAACATGCTAATAAACTATAAGATGATAGACTGATCAACCCCTAAATGAGACCTATCTTAAAAGTTTTCAGCAGAACTTAACTGGGACCTAGATTATCATTAGCCCAAATACAATCCCTCCCTGGTAGAACTATGACTTACATATACCTCAATTAAAACAAAACACCAAAGAAATTATTTCAGTCCATTTTGAGATTCTATTTTGTTTTTGGAATTTCTGTTCATCTGTAATGTGAAATCATCTGAATTATATTGGTACATATAAATAACTGATAAGAATGATACAATGCTTAAGCATATTTACTTCTGGTTCTTTACAACAGTAGAGAGCACGGAGTGTGGGACAGTCCAGTTAATAAATACATGAGTCTCAAAAGCACATGACGATTAAAAAGTTAAAGCAACAAAAAAAGGTAATGCTCTGATGGGTCAGAGAATAATATTACACTGTTACTTGCATATAAATTATGAGATTGTTAAAGCATTCCTCCCAACTGTTCCAGATAATGCCTGTTTGTCACAGTTTGGAAGTACGTGCCCTGCCCATCCTGTTACAGCTCCATCAAGCACTGGTTGGCCACTGCCAACTAATTTTTTTTGCTCCCTATCCCAGAAAAGTTCCGGAAAAGGTATGGAGGCACGAAACACATAACTAAAGTCAACTCCAGAGAAGCAATGCACTAATGATACATAGCTAGCTATGCACATATGCCTCTTCAGGGGCTCACCAGATGTGTTTAGTGAAGTCCCAGTAGTGCATTGCTGATCTGAAGCTGACATAAAAAAAAAATAAAAAAAAAAAAAAAAAAGGTACAGTAAACACTGAGAATTTTATATAAAAATGTTTAGTTATGAGTAATGATTTTTGCTATATACTTTCATTATTTATTTTGCCCCATTTTCATGTAATGTAGCTAAAAAAATTAAGCAATTTCTAATTTTCAGACCTGCTGACTTCTAAAGGCTAACAGTTATACATCTGTGCCTAATTTGCTTTAACTAATAACTTCAAAAAAGTACTTTATAATAATTTTATGAGCATGGCTAGCCTTGCTGTCTGCAGACTAAAGCCCAAATTGAGTCCTCAAAATAAGGCAATTGGTGGGTGGAGTTTGGCTACTAAAAATAAATAAATTATTGCAGTAAAAAGGATGCCAATGTGTTTCTAAAATGTTAAGACTTGGTTGGTATGTTATTCTATAGTAACATAACAGAAATGTCTTGCAATTACAAGGTGCTAGTTACACTTTATGGCCAAAAGTATGTGGACATGTGACCATGTGTTTAACAGAAATGTGCAATTTGCTTAGCAAACGACAAAAACAGCCACAATCTGCAGCATTTGGCACTTTCATTAATCAATGAATAACAAATTGCACATATCTAGTGTTTAACCCCTATTGCAGTGGCTAAAAAGTTATATGCAAGCATAGTGCATTATTTTTTTTATTTTTTCAAAAACTTTATTGGGTTTTCAATTCATAATAATATATACGATTATACATAAGGTTACAATCATGTATATCAGTGTAGTTAGTTGTTTAAGATCATAAGCAATATAACGCAATCTTCCATTTATGAGAATAGGTAGAGAAAAGTTTGTATATTACTACATGGTACAGGTGGCAAACAAGGGAAGGGGAAAGAGGGAACAGCACATGGGTTTTAATGCAGTATAGGAGGGCTCAGGTCAAAGTAGCGAGAGATTCAGGTTACCGGTATAACCAAGTATCCCAGATAGACCAGTAGGTTTCCATTTAGCCAATTGAATTGTAAAATAACTTATCCATTGTGGCCATATAGTCCACTAAAAGGACATATCTTGGCCAGTCATGGGGGATCTGGCCTTTTCTATGCTCGGGCAATACATTATTTTGTTGCGGTTTGGATAATAATCATCAGTCTCTTTGACGTGTCGGGAATGTCATCTTCTATAACATGAAGCAGGGCGGTCGAGGGAGAGATAGTGTTGAGACTAGATGGAGAGAGTCTAGAAGCGATTCTACCTCTAACCATAGATATTTCTAATTTTGGGTATTCCCAACAGATATGGAGGTCTGATCCTAGTCCACCGCATAAAAGCCAGCATAGAGGTCAAGTCGTGGAGAACATCTTAGCCTCATGAGTGTTCTATGCCATTTTAATAGCTTAACATATACTTCTAATATGGTAACACCAAAGTCTTCATCAGAGAATACTTTTCCAGTTTCCATACTTTAAGCTGCCACGGCAAACCAATAGTAAGATCTAACAGCAGGAAGTTATGTGACACAGAGCATATTGCAATATTAACCCTTTCGCTGCTAAACCATTTTTTCACCCCAGTGCTGAGCCAAATTTGAGCTTTTTTGGCTACCTACATTTAAACCCTATTGTAGGTAAAAAAAAAAAAAAAATGCCGTCTCAAAAGCTTACATTATGGCTTTTTCAAATAATGATATCAAGAGAACGAAGAAAAAATAGAAGTTAGAAAGTTGCTTAAAATCTGAATAACGAAAGTTTAATTTTGACTAGACTATCCCTTTAAGTGTACTAAAAAATAAAAACTTTATTAGGGGTCTCTAGATATACCAGGGTTTTTTTTTTATTGTGTGTGTGTGTATACAAGTGTATAATATATATTATATATGTAACATCCAGTGTTTATTTTACTTTTTATAAAAAATATCTGCTTGATATCACTGCTCTAACACCACCACAAATTTGAAAGCGTAGACAATTCTCTTTCAAATGCAAGGTCCTGAAGGTTTGTAGCTGCTATGAGCTGAGATTGAGGGTTTTTACCTCCCTTGCAGCTACACTGAGCTTTCCTGTTCTGCCCTCTTTGCATGTGCTGATGTTACCGGCACTCCACTCCCATGAAGCTGGAGAGTGCCTCCCACTAGGCCTAAAATGATCCCCAGCTTGTAGTGCAGGGGAGCACCGAAAACAGCGTTTTAACAGTGATCCCCCTGCATGACAAAAAGGGCTCGTTGTGCGTCTGCACGATAAGCTATAGCTCGCCATGCGCATTGAAGAGGCTAAAATACATTAAAGGGACACTCAGGTCAAATTAAACTTTCATATTCAGAATATGCATGTAATTTTGAATAATTTTCCAATTTACTTCCATTAAAAAAAAATGTGCATAGTATATTTACAGTCGCCAGCTCCTACTGAGCATGTGCAAGAATTCACAGAATATTCGTATATGCATTTGTGATTGGCTGATGACTGTCACATGGTACATGGGGAGTGGAAATGTACATAACTGAAATTTGTTAAAAAAAAATAAAAATCTACTGAAGTCCAGAGTAAGTGCTATTGCATTGTCTTTTTATCATGCATTTGTTGCTTATGCAACTCAACTGTATTTAATGGTCCTTTAAAGCATTTGTTTGCACTTTTATGTCCCTTTACAGAATGAAATGGAACCTCTATAATAGATTTGTTTAAAATTATATTGATCTCAGACCAAAGTTCAAAACGATATTAATGACAGCTGGTTGTTAGCGATGTTACACGCCCTTTCTAATAATAACTGTGAGACATAGCTCCTTTCTATCTCCAGAGAAGGGTTAGGCATGGCTAGTACACTACAGTATTTCACATGCTAAAACAGCTGACGTTTCCTCAGCTTTAACGATTTTCATAAGCCCTGGAGAAAAAAATAGTTGAAATGAAAATAAAATAGCAGCTAATAAAAACATAATAATAATGTAGGAGTTTGACTTTGTTTTTATGAAAACATTCCCATGCATATTAAACAAGACTGACACAATTCAATCAGTTGTACTTGTACACAGAATAAGTTAACTCTTTACAAGCATAAGCAGCACCAAATATTAGATAGACTGCAAAGAATTATTGTTCTGTGGTGCCAATTACAAAATAAAAAAGGCTAAAATAAAACCTACGCAGCATTAGACACACAAAACAAACAAAAATTACCAACAAAAAACACAACATGGAGTTGATAAAACATCTTATTTTCTATAATCAAATAATTACATTCAACTTACATGTGCTACTAACGTTGCTGATTGGATCAGTGGTGTTTTCCGCTCAGAACCAACAGAGCACCATAAGTCATGAGCGGTATTTCTACTGTGTGTTTAACCCCATTGCAGTGTCAATAGTCTTAAAAGGACATGCTTTTACGATATGCAATTTATTGATTATATAATGGACTTTTAATTTATGCAGCATATAACAGAAATACACAAAAGGTCTTTTAACCCCTTATTGACCAAGGATGTGGAGGGAGGGGGAGGGAGTAGGGTATTGAGGGGGGGCAGCTATCCTTCAGAAATGGGCAAAAAGCATAACATTTTGCACAAAAAAAAAAAAAGCCTTTTATTTTAGTACTGGCAGACTCTCTGCCAGTACTTAAGATGGCGGTGACAATTGTGAGGTGGGGGAAGAAGAGAGCTGTTTGAGGAGGTCAGGGGGTGGGGTGTTTCAGGTGGGAGGCTGATCTCTACACTAAAGCTAAAATTAACCCTACAACCCTACAAGCTACCTAGTTAACCCCTGCACTGCTGGGCATAAAACAAGTGTTGGGCGCAGCAGCATTTAGCGGCTTTCTAATTACCAAAAAGTAATGCCAAAGACATAAAATGTCTGCTATTTCTGAACAAAGGGGATCCCATAGAAGCATTTACAACCATTTGTGCCATAATTGCACAAGCTGTTTGTAAATAATTTCAGTGAGAGAGCTAAAGTTTGTGAAAAAGTGATTTTTTTTTTATCGCATTTGGGGGTGAAATGGTGGCATGAAATACCAAAATGGGCCTAGAGCAATACTTTGGGTTGTCTACTAAAAAAAAAAAGTATTTACAAGTCAATGGCTATTCAGGGATTCCTGACATATCAGTGTTACAATGTAACTATGCTATTTCTAAACCGTTTTCCCCCCTTAAAATTAGCTAAAGTGCTACTTGTTTTTATTGCCCTATAACTTGCAAAAAAAAGCATAGAACATGTAAACATTGGGTA
The DNA here is from genome assembly GCF_027579735.1 of Bombina bombina. Lineage (NCBI taxonomy): Eukaryota > Metazoa > Chordata > Amphibia > Anura > Bombinatoridae > Bombina > Bombina bombina. The sequence continues at coordinate 143,517,897 of NC_069500.1, forward strand.
TTTCTAAACTCAGGACAAAATTTAGAAACTATTTAGCATGGGTGTTTTTTGGTGGTTGTAGATGTGTAACAGATTTTGGGGTCAAAGTTAGAAAAAGTGTTTTTTTCCCATTTTTTCAGGATATTTAATAATTATTTCATAGTAAATTATAAAGGTATGATAAAAAATAATGGTATCTTTATAAATTCCATTTAATGGCGAGAAAAACGGTATATAATATGTGTGGGTACAGTAAATGAGTAAGAGGAAAATTACAGCTAAACACAAACACCAAAGAAAAAATAGCCCTGTTTCTTAAAGAGACACTGAACCCAAATGTTTTCTTTCGCGATTCAGACAGAGCATGCAATTTTAAGCAACGTTCTCATTTACTCCTATTATCAAACTTTTCTTCATTCTCTTTGTATCTTTATTTGAAATGCAATAATGTAAGTTTAGATGCCGGACCATTTTTGGTGAACAACCTGGGTTGTTCTTGCTGATTGGTGGATAAATTCACCCACCAATATATTAGTGCTGTCCATGGTTTCTAAACCAAAAAAACAGAATTTATGCTTACCTGATAAATTACTTTCTCCAACGGTGTGTCCGGTCCACGGCGTCATCCTTACTTGTGGGATATTCTCTTCCCCAACAGGAAATGGCAAAGAGTCCCAGCAAAGCTGGTCACATGATCCCTCCTAGGCTCCGCCCACCCCAGTCATTCGACCGACGGACAGGAGGAAATATATATAGGAGAAACCATATGATACCGTGGTGACTGTAATTAGAGAAAATAATTCATCAGACCTGATTAAAAAACCAGGGCGGGCCGTGGACCGGACACACCGTTGGAGAAAGTAATTTATCAGGTAAGCATAAATTCTGTTTTCTCCAACATTGGTGTGTCCGGTCCACGGCGTCATCCTTACTTGTGGGAACCAATACCAAAGCTTTAGGACACGGATGAAGGGAGGGAGCAAATCAGGTCACCTAAATGGAAGGCACCACGGCTTGCAAAACCTTTCTCCCAAAAATAGCCTCCGAAGAAGCAAAAGTATCGAATTTGTAAAATTTGGCAAAAGTGTGCAGTGAAGACCAAGTCGCTGCCTTACATATCTGGTCAACAGAAGCCTCGTTCTTGAAGGCCCATGTGGAAGCCACAGCCCTAGTGGAGTGAGCTGTGATTCTTTCAGGAGGCTGCCGTCAGGCAGTCTCATAAGCCAATCGGATAATGCTTTTAAGCCAAAAGGAAAGAGAGGTAGAAGTCGCTTTTTGACCTCTCCTTTTACCAGAATAAACAACAAACAAGGAAGATGTTTGTCTGAAATCTTTAGTAGCCTCTAAATAGAATTTTAGAGCACGGACTACGTCCAAATTGTGTAACAAACGTTCCTTCTTTGAAACTGGATTCGGACACAAAGAAGGTACAACTATCTCCTGGTTAATATTTTTGTTGGAAACAACTTTCGGAAGAAAACCAGGCTTAGTACGCAAAACCACCTTATCTGCATGGAACACCAGATAGGGCGGAGAACACTGCAGAGCAGATAACTTTGAAACTCTTCTAGCAGAAGAAATTGCAACCAAAAACAAAACTTTCCAAGATAATAACTTAATATCTACGGAATGTAAGGGTTCAAACGGAACCCCTTGAAGAACTGAAAGAACTAGATTTAGACTCCAGGGAGGAGTCAAAGGTCTGTAAACAGGCTTGATCCTAACCAGAGCCTGAACAAATGCTTGAACATCTGGCACAGCTGCCAGTCTTTTGTGAAGTAAAACAGATAAAGCAGAGATCTGTCCCTTCAGAGAACTTGCAGATAATCCTTTCTCCAAACCTTCTTGTAGAAAGGATAGAATCTTAGGAATTTTTATCTTGTTCCATGGGAATCCTTTAGATTCACACCAACAGATATATTTTTTCCATATTTTATGGTAAATTTTTCTAGTTACAGGCTTTCTAGCCTGAATCAGAGTATCTATTACAGAATCTGAAAACCCACGCTTTGATAAAATCAAGCGTTCAATCTCCAAGCCGTCAGTTGGAGGGAAACCAGATTCGGATGTTCGAATGGACCCTGAACAAGAAGGTCCTGTCTCAAAGGTAGCTTCCATGGTGGAGCCGATGACATATTGACCAGGTCTGCATACCAAGTCCTGCGTGGCCACGCAGGAGCTATCAAGATCACAGAGGCCCTCTCCTGATTGATCCTGGCTACCAGCCTGGGGATGAGAGGAAACGGTGGGAATACATAAGCTAGGTTGAAGGTCCAAGGTGCTACTAGTGCATCTACTAGGGTCGCCTTGGGATCCCTGGATCTGGACCCGTAGCAAGGAACCTTGAAGTTCTGACGAGACGCCATCAGATCGATGTCTGGAATGCCCCATAATTGAGTTATTTGGGCAAAGATTTCCGGATGGAGTTCCCACTCCCCCGGATGGAATGTTTGACGACTCAGAAAATCCGCTTCCCAATTTTCCACTCCTGGGATGTGGATCGCAGACAAGTGGCAGGAGTGATCCTCCGCCCATTGAATTATCTTGGTCACTTCTTTCATCGCCAGGGAAGTCTTTGTTCCCCCCTGATGATTGATATATGCAACGGTTGTCATGTTGTCTGACTGAAACCTTATGAATTTGGCCTTTGCTAGTTGAGGCCAAGCTCTGAGAGCATTGAATATCGCTCTCAGTTCCAGAATGTTTATTGGGAGAAGAGACTCTTCCCGAGACCATAGACCCTGAGCTTTCAGGGATTCCCAGACCGCGCCCCAGCCCACTAGGCTGGCGTCTGTCGTGACAATGACCCACTCTGGTCTGCGGAAGCTCATTCCCTGTGACAGATTGTCCAGGGTCAGCCACCAACGGAGTGAATCTCTGGTCTTTTGATCTACTTGAATCGTCGGAGACAAGTCTGTATAATCCCCATTCCACTGTCTGAGCATGCACAGTTGTAATGGTCTTAGATGAATTCATGCAAAAGGAACTATGTCCATTGTTGCAACCATCAATCCTATTACTTCCATGCACTGCGCTATGGAAGGACGAGGAACAGAATGAAGTACTTGACAAGAGCTTAGAAGTTTTGATTTTCTGACCTCTGTCAGAAAAATCCTCATTTCTAAGGAATCTATTATTGTTCCCAAGAAGGGAACTCTTGTTGACGGGGACAGAGAACTTTTTTCTTTGTTCACCTTCCATCCGTGAGATCTGAGAAAGGCTAGGACGATGTCCGTATGAGCCTTTGCTTTTGACAGGGACGACGCTTGAATCAGGATGTCGTCCAAGTAAGGTACTACTGCAATGCCCCTTGGTCTTAGAACCGCTAGAAGGGACCCTAGTACCTTTGTGAAAATCCTTTTAGCAGTGGCTAATCCAAATGGAAGTGCCACAAACTGGTAATGCTTGTCCAGAAAAGCGAACCTTAGGAACTGATGATGTTCCTTGTGGATAGGAATATGTAGGTACGCATCCTTTAAATCCACGGTAGTCATAAATTGATTTTCCTGGATAGTAGGTAGGATCGTTCGAATAGTTTCCATTTTGAACGATGGTACCCTGAGAAATTTGTTTAGGATCTTTAGATCCAAAATTGGTCTGAATGTTCCCTCTTTTTTGGGAACTATGAACAGATTGGAATAAAATCCCATTCCTTGTTCTCTTATTGGAACTGGATGTATCACTCCCATCTTTAACAGGTCTTCTACACAATGTAAGAATGCCGGTCTCTTTATTTGGTTTGAAGATAATTGAGACCTGTGGAACCTTCCCCTTGGGGGTAGTTCCTTGAATTCCAGGAGATAACCTTGAGAAACTATTTCTAGCGCCCAAGGATCCTGAACATCTCTTGCCCAAGCCTGAGCAAAGAGAGAAAGTCTGCCCCCCACTAGATCCGGTCGGGGGCTATCCCTTCATGCTGTTTTGGTAGCAGTGGTAGGCTTCTTGGCCTGCTTACCCTTGTTCCAGCCTTGCATTGGTTTCCAGGCTGGTTTGGGTTGTGAAGTATTACCCTCTTGCTTAGAGGATACAGAATTAGAGACTGGTCCGTTTCTGCGAAAGGGACGAAAATTAGGCTTATTATTAGCCTTAAAAGACCTATCCTGTGGGAGGGCGTGGCCCTTTCCCCCAGTGATGTCTGAAATAATCTCTTTCAAATCAGGTCCAAATAATGTTTTACCTTTGAAAGGAATGTTAAGCAATTTTGTCTTGGAAGACACATCCGCTGACCAAGACTTTAGCCAAAGCACTCTGCGCGCCACGACAGCAAACCCTGAATTTTTCGCCGCTAATCTAGCTAATTGCAAAGCGGCATCTAAAACAAAAGAGTTAGCCAATTTAAGTGCTTGAACTCTGTCCATAACCTCCTCATACGAAGATTCTTTACTGAGCGATTTTTCTAGTTCCTCGAACCAGAAACACGCTGCCGTAGTGACAGGAACAATGCATGAAATTGGTTGTAGAAGGTAACCTTGCTGTACAAAAATCTTTTTAAGCAAACCCTCTAATTTCTTATCCATAGGATCTTTGAAAGCACAACTATCTTCGATAGGAATAGTAGTGCGTTTGTTTAGAGTAGAAACCGCCCCCTCGACCTTGGGGACTGTCTGCCATAAGTCCTTTCTGGGGTCGACTATAGGAAATAATTTCTTAAATATAGGGGGGGGAACAAAAGGTATGCCGGGCCTTTCCCACTCTTTATTTACTATGTCCGCCACCCGCTTGGGTATAGGAAAAGCGTCGGGGGGCACCGGAACCTCTAGGAACTTGTCCATCTTACATAATTTCTCTGGAATGACCAAATTGTCACAATCATCCAGAGTAGATAACACCTCCTTAAGCAGTGCGCGGAGATGTTCTAATTTAAATTTAAATGTCACAACATCAGGTTCAGCTTGATGAGAAATTTTTCCTGAATCTGAAATTTCTCCATCAGACAAAACCTCCCTCATGGCCCCTTGAGATTGGTGTGAGGGAATGACAGAACAATTATCATCAGCGTCCTCTTGCTCTTCAGTGTTTAAGACAGAGCAATCGCGCTCTCTCTGATAAGTAGGCATTTTGGATAAAAGATTTGCTATGGAGTTATCCATTACAGCCGTTAATTGTTGCATGGTAATAAGTATTGGCGCACTAGATGTACTAGGGGCCTCCTGTGTGGGCATAACTGGTGTAGACACAGTAGGGGATGATGTAGTATCATGTTTACTCCCCTCATTTGAGGAATCATCTTGGGCAATATCATTATCTGTTGCATTACTGTCCTTACTTTGTTTGGACGCTATGGCACAATTATCACATCAATTTAAATGGGGAGACACATTGGCTTTCATACATATAGAACATAGCTTATCTGATGGTACAGACATGTTAAACAGGCTTAAACTTGTCAACAAAGCACAAAAACGTTTTAAAATGAAACCGTTACTGTCACTTTAAATTTCAAACTGAAAACACTTTATTACTGAATATGTGAAAAAGTATGAAGGAATTGTTCAAAATTCACCAAAATTTCACCACAGTGTCTTAAAGCATTAAAAGTATTGCACACCAAATTTCAGAGCTTTAACCCTTAAATTAACGGAACCGGAGCCGTTTTTACATTTAACCCCTATACAGTCCCAGAATGAGGCTCTGTCTATAACTAGAAAGGCCCCCATCTGAAAAAGGTGTCCAACACAGTGCCTGCCGTTTTTCTAAACGTTCCCCAAGATTATAATACCAATAATTAGTTAGAATCTGCATAATATGCCTAGTAAAGCAATTGTTTTAGCCCAGAAAAATGTCTACCAGTTTTTAAGCCCTTTTTGAAGCCCTTTATTCTTTTATGTTTAACGAAGAAAATGGCTTACTGGTCCACATGAGGGGAAATGACAGCCTTCCAGCATTACATGGTCTTGTTAGAAATATGGCTAGTCATACCTTAAGCAGAAAAGACTGCTAACTGTTTCCCCCAACTGAAGTTACTTCATCTCAACAGTCCTGTGTTGAAACAGCAATTGATTTCAGTTACTGTCTGCTAAAATCATTTTCCTCTTACAAACAGAAATCTTCATCCTTTTCTGTTTCAGAGTAAATAGTACATACCAGCACTATTTTAAAATAACAAACACTTGATAGAAGAATAAAACTACATTTAAACACCAAAAAACTCTTAACCATCTCCGTGGAGATGTTGCCTGTGCAACGGCAAAGAGAATGACTGGGGTGGGCGGAGCCTAGGAGGGATCATGTGACCAGCTTTGCTGGGACTCTGCCATTTCCTGTTGGGGAAGAGAATATCCCACAAGTAAGGATGACGCCATGGACCGGACACACCAATGTTGGAGAAAATAGCTTTGGTGCCTTCTTTTTTTAAATAAAGATAGCAAGAGAACAAAGAAAATGAATAGGAGTAAATTAGAAAGTTGCTTAAAATTGCATGCTGAATCCTGAAAGAAAAAATTTGGGTTCAGTGTCCCTTTAATGGTAAGAAAATTGAAAAGTGATCCGGTCACTAAGGGGTTAAATAATTTAAGTGTGGTTTTTTTTAATGTCTATGTACTGCAGTCTATTTGCACAGTTGATATGAAGGTTTTCTACTTTCAATTTTATATTGACCTTTGTTTATTATTTATACTTTTTATCCATCTATTACATTAAACTAATAGAAGATAGAAAGAACTAAAATAGCCATTCACTGCTTTTTACAACAGAGAAATGGAATGGAGCAATATTGCTTATAGGTTCCATTAGACTTGCTATAATCCGTCTCACAGCTGGGCAATGAGTTACAAAATGCATATATTTTACAGAACACTGTGCTGCATTTTTACATATTTTATAAGCATAACCCAATATTTTCTGCAAACCATTTCACCTCATTTATGAATTTTTTTAGCCATTTACACTTTGAAGAGAACCGGTCATAAGGCTTCCGCAGTAGCAACACTTCATTCAGTCCTTCCTAAATGCAACATGGAAGAAGAACTCTGACATAGGCACGACTGTCATACGCTATCTGCATTTATCATTGCACAAGCATTCCTTGAGAAACGCTTGTGCAATGCTGCTCCCTGCAAAATTACGGTCAATCGCCACTAGCAGGGGGTGTCAATCATCCCAATTGTATCCGATCAGCAGAGGTGGCGGACGAGTTAAGGAGCAGTGGTCTTAAGACTGCTGCTTATGTTTCCGGCGAAACAGCTGCATTTACAGGCTACAAACATGGGCCCCTTACAATCTTTACATATCTACTTCACAAATGTATACAAATTTGAGGACAGCTTGCTTTCTTATAAAGGCCCTAGTGGCCATGCTAAACCCCTGTCCAAAATCCGATGGGCTGGAGATCTAAAGTGCATGCTGTAGTCATTCTGAGACAGTCTATGTACGGCGCAATGATGACCAGAATCTCAGCTTTAACTTTACAGCAGCCTCTGGTTGGCCAGAGCAAAGGATACCAGGAACATGAATATCACAAGGTGATGAACCATGGACTGTTTCACAATATTAAGAGGGATAGGAATGTCAAAACTAAACTTGCATGGTTCAGATAGAGCATTTCATTTTAAGACACTTAAATTCACTTCTATTTTCAAATGTACTTTGTTCATCTTGGTATCCATTGTTGGAAAAAAAATGTACGTATCCTACACAAGTGGGAGCTAGCTGGTGTTTTGTATCTGCACGTTTGTCTCTTGTGATTGGCTTACTAGAAGTGTCCAGCTAGCTCTCAGTAGTGCATTGCTGCTCTTTCAGCAAAAGGATATCAAGGGAATGAAGCAAATTTGATAATATTTGCAAACAATAGGTCTTAAAAACTATTTCTTCTGTAAGAATTTGTTTTATTATTTTCTTAAAGTACAGTGTTTAATTGCAGATTTCTACTAAGCATACATAAACAAATTCACTTTAAAAATACCTTTAAGCAGCCATAAGCCTAGTAACACACCTAACTTCCAAACTCCTCCCACTGATGTTTTTAGCTTATATGTATCATCCAACATACTTAGTGCTATTTTAGTACCCGGCTGGGAGTATTACACAAACAACAATGGCAATAAAGTACTTAAACGCCTTTTCCCGTCAACCTTTGAAAGCGTTTCCTTAAGATTTCTACTCTAAGTTTAGCAACCCAAATAAACAGGAAAGATGCATAGCTATTTAAAACTCAGGGCCAACTGTTATGATTGTCATATTGCTTATAAGAAGTTACTTGCTTTTACTTCTCTCATAGCTTCAAAATACCGGTTTGTAATAAAACTAAAATTAGAGAACGTGATTTTAAGACATTTTTCAAGTTACTTTTATATTTTCAAATACAAAAGGTAGGCTCAGGAGCCACAAGGCACTACTGGGAACTAACTGGTGATTGGTGGCTACACACATGCTCACCAAATGTGTTAAGCTAGCTCCCAGTAGTGCATTGATGCCAACTATGTGGATCACCCCCTTTGCATGGGTGATAGTTATATATGTTACAGAGAAAGTGGATGGTCAGACAAGGTATACTATTACTAGTGAATATACACCTTAAAGGGACAATAAACCCAATTTTTTTTTCTTTCATAATTTAGAAAGAGCATGCAATTTTAAACAACTTTCTAATTTACGTCTATTATCTAATTAGCTTCATTATATTATCATTTGCTGAAAAGCATATCTAGATAGGATCAGAAGCTCCTAAATGGCTGCACATAGATGCCTTGTGTGATTGGCTCACCCATGTGCATTGCTATTTCTTAAACAAAGGATATCTAAAGAATGAAGCAAATTAGATAATAGAAGTAAATTGGAATGTTGTTTAAAATTGTATTCTCTGATTAATGAAAGAAAAAATTTAGGTTTAATGTCCCTTTAACCAACGTCATCAGTGAATGTTTTCTACAGTGTTATCTGTTCACATTCACTAATGACAGTGTACACGTTCTAGAATGCAGTAGGTTATGTTTTTCAGTTCACTGTACATGCGATTTCAAGGACCACAGCAGGTTATGTTTTTCAGTTCACTGTACTGATTTAAAAAGGACCATTAAACTTATTTCAAACTGAATTTTTTATTAATAAATACAAAAAAAAACAAAACATTAACAGGTTGAGAAGAATGAATGAAGTGGATTTAAAGTCAAATAAGTGATACAATGAATTCTAAATTTGATTCAAACTTCCTTTAAAAAAGTTCCTACATCTTCCATTTCAATCCCTGCAGCCCGACTGCCCATTGCTAGAGGGGGATTTCCCACATTGTGATAAACATCAAGCACTCAAGTTAGCCTTGCAACGTGCACGTCACAAGGAAACTAATAGAAAGGGAAACAGCTCAGCTTTGCCAGCAGTTAAAGCTTAAGCTGGTACCTCTCTAGTAATGTGCACCTGCAAAGCTCCAGATGTGTATTTAATTACTCCCCACCCACCCATGTGCCAGCATAAACATTCAATGTCACTTGAGCTCTCCCTAAATCGTTACTGTCGTTCAACTTTTCACAAGGTTTTGGATTTGCTAAAAATCAAAATGTCAATAAAAAGGTTTTTGTTTTGTTTTTTTAATTGTTTTGATTTGAAATGTAACTTTCCCCAACCCCAGTTAGTAAAGGCTAACAAACACTAGAGCGTGTATACACTCACTAGTGAATGTGGATAAATGGTTTTCAAAGAAATTATTTCTTCAACTTCTGATGACTTTAGTGAAGGTGACATTTACTACTACTGATAGTATATCTTCCCTGTACCATCTGCTTTCACTGTAACATATACAAGCAAGAGTACAATTATATGTCAAACCACATAGTGACATTATAGTCTGAACGCGTGTGTTTATATTCAACCAAAGAAGCTTCAGGTGAGAAGACACTGACTGGTTGACCGTATCAAAAAAAAATTAAAAAAAATCCATTAGGCACAATTGAAACATTTTGAAGTTTAACAGACAACCACACATTTTATATTATTATTATTCTGATTATTTATATGTAAAGTTTTACCAAACTCTATACATATCTCTCTCTCACACACACACTGGCTGGTTATAAAATACATACTGTACCCTAAGGCAGTTTTCAAAAACATCAAATTCGTATTATGGGTGTTTTCTACAATCAAATTGCTTCTCTTTATAAATTATGTATAACAATTTGAACGTTTCAGAAGTAATACATCTAATGGGTTACAAATAGTTATATTACACTTGTTATTTTTAGTGCACTACAAAAGACTTTTCATTTTAAGCCCATAAAGAAACACATTAAACGGTTCCGCAATGTCTATGAAAAGGGTAAGTTATGGGAATAGTGCGGAATGCAGATCTGAGCACAATAAATCCTGGCTTCACTGTCTCTATCGAGGAGCACATAGTTAGTACATATAAGTGCCCTCTCTAATATGTTAAAAATCAGAGGTCAAGTCGGGCGGGAACTAATGGGAACGGAGTTCCTGTACTATTTTTGCAGGTGGAACGAAGTTCCCTCTGGAAAGAGAACAAAAAAGCTTCAGTGCTGCTGTTGGTTGGAGGAGCTGTGGCATAGTCTGGTTAGAGGGATAGTGAGATCCTCTAGTAATGGGCAGTAACACTTCCTACAATACACTAAATGCAAGCCTGTCAGCAATCCTGCTGTGTGATCACAACGCGGAACACATGGTGTTTACATTTCAATGTGGCTTGCTTGGGGTAATTTAGCTCCCTTTAGCATAAATAGAACTATTGCACTTTAAAGGGACATTAAACCCAAACAATTTCTTTCATGATTCAGATACAATACAATTTTAAACAATATTCCAATTTACTTCTATTATCTAATTTGCTTCATTCTTTAGATATCTTTTGTTAAAGAAATAGCAATGCACATGGGTGAGCCAATCACATGAAGCATCTATGTGCAGCCACCAATCAGAAGCTACTGAGCCTATCTAGATATGCTTTTCAGGAAAGAATATCAAGAGAATGAAGCAAATTAGATAATAAAAGTAAATTAGAAAGTTGTTTAAAATGGTATTCTCCATCTGAATCATGAAAGAAAAAATTTGGGTTTAATGTCCCTTTAAGTGGGTGAGACTGTGACAGAGGAGTCGTCTCAGGCCCAAAGGCAACCATTAAACCCTTCATTGGATTTAATTTGCTTTCATTAACCAATGTATAAAACAATATTTATTGTGAGGGGGTGAAAGTCTTGGCGAGTTCCCATACTTATTTGTAGGACATGACCCCTGATAAAAACACATAAAAAGGTGGAGTTCATATTGGTTGTGCAAATGATCATTTGAGATTAATATGCAAGAATGACTCAATCTGACATTTCAGAAACCTATTTAAAGAATTATTTGGCAATAAAGGCGTAAGAAACATGACATACATCTCCACTGACATAGGAATATATTCTAAACAAGCATTTGATTATACATATTGTGGAACAAGAAGCTTACTCATATAGCAGGCAGCTTACACACCTCATACAATTTGGACTTCACACAAGTGAATTTTACAAATTAAATTTGTTGTTGTTGTTTAAAGGGACACTGAACCCAAATTTCTTCTTTCGCGATTCAGATAGAGCATGACATTTTAAGCAACTTTCTAATTTACTCCTATTATCAAATTTTCTTCATTCTCTTGGTATCTTTATTTGAAATGCAAGAATGTAAGTTTAGATGTCGGCCCATTTTTGGTGAACAACCTGGTTTGTCCTTGCTGATTGGTGGATAAATTCATCCACCAATAAAAAAGTGCTGTCCAGTGTTTATTTGAAAAAGAAAGCATCTAAGCTTTTTTTTTTATCAGAACACTGGACAGCACTTTTTTATTGGTGGATGAATTTATCCACCAATCAGCAAGGACAAACCAGGTTGTTCACCAAAAATGGGCCGACATCTAAACTTACATTCTTGCATTTCAAATAAAGATAGCAAGAGAATGAAGAAAATTTGATAATAGGAGTAAATTAGAAAGTTGCTTAAAATTGCAAGCTCTATCTGAATCATGAAAGAAAAAAAATTGGGTTCAGTGTCCCTTTAGGTCAGTCAATAAAATGGTTTACATGTATCTAAAATCCTGTGTCCATTTAGTTTTTTGCTCAGTGCAGTCTATTTAACTTTTTTCACAAATTTAAAGCTAAACATATGTCTGTATATTGCCAATCTGTGAGTCTCTGATAAAGACAGTCATCTGAAAAGTATACATCTAAAAGGGGAATTAAAGGGGTATTTAACACAAAATTAAATGCTAGACAGAATAATTAGGGATTTAACATAATGCTAGAAAGATTAGCCTAATTATTTCCAAGGATCTCCCTTATTTGCCTAAACTTTGTTTTTTTTTTTATTTTACAGTCTCCCACGCTCCCTTTATTGTAAGCTACCTAGATTTCCTTGGTGGCTAAGACCTATAACTGTCTTGAATACAGCAGTGTATAAAGTCTAGTGTCTTGCACTTATTGTGGACTGCTTAACAATAGAGAAGAATCTACATGGCTGCTATTTCTGTCTTATAAAACATCTATATGCAGTACTTTGTTTTTCAATGCAAAGGTATCATTTAATCTATTTATATAGAAAAATAAAGTTTAGAACACAAAAGTAACGTATAAGTTAGGATCTTGTCATTTGAGGAGGAATGTGGACCTCACAGATCGTATTCAAGATATATGCCGACGGGCCTTATGTACCTTTATGATATGTCCATCTATGTCCAGTGAACACAGACATATAAAAAAGAAAACAAAAAACACACACACCGAACTGGGTACACATCCTATGACCCTGAAAAACTCACAACCTTGGGTACTCACCAGCACTCAGTCAGCTGAACAGCTTTCAGGGACTCAGGCAGTTAACCCCAGACAAGCTTAGGTGCAAAGTCCATAGGGAAAATTACAAAAACATAAAATTGTGCTTACCTGATCATTTTTTTCTTCTGATGGAAAGAGTAGACAGCTGCATTCCTTACTTTTGGGAAATAAGAACCTGGCCACCAGGAGAAGGCAAAGACACCCCAGCCAAAGGCTTAAATACTCCTCCCACTCCCCTCATCCCCCAGTCATTCTGCCGAGGAACAAGGAACAGTAGAAGAAATATCAGGGTGAAAGGTGCCAGAAGAATAAAATGACGCCCCACATAAAAATTAAGGGTGGGGAGCTGTGGACTCTATCAGAAGAAAAGAAAATTATCAGGTAAGCATAATTTATGTTTTTCTTTTTAAATGGAAAGGAGTCAACAGCTGCATTCATTACTTTTGGGAAAACAATACCCAAGCTATAAAGGACACTGAATGCCAAGACGGGAGAGTACACTAGGGGGCCCATTCTGAGGGCACCAAACCAGAAACCACTGCACACACAAAAAAAAACAGCTTCTTTCGAAGCCGAGAGAAGTTTGAAAGGAAAAGCCCCAAGGACACTGACCGGCAGGTAGTCAATCCAGAGCCTAGCTAGAGACCGCAAAATCTGACTCAGAGCCAACAGGCCTCCAGGAGACGCCATCACCCAACAGTCGGTCCCCTCCCGACTCACCATTCACTAAAGAAGGGAACACTAGCCTAAACTCCCAAAGGGAGAGGGCCAGGAAGACCCAAAGAAAAAAATAAAATAATCGAAGTTCACAAAATCCATAAAAGGAGCAAGCCCAGCACACAAGGGACCAAATGGGTCCCAACAGACAAGGGGGAGACTACGCCTAGACCAGAGAAATCAGAGGTATAGGACCGGGCATAAAAACAAAGAAAACTTTCTCTCAAATGTCGTGCAAAAGCACCAAGACAACAGAAGAACACACCGCCCTGCATGGAGGAATAATCATAAACTGGGTTAGCCGCATGTGTAGAAGTATGGAGCGGTAGGGAACTCGCCTCTCAGAGGACAGGACCCCCAGAGACGGATGGCTCAGCTGTCCCTTGATTCCCGAGCCCGAGGAACAAGGCACTCTCATATGGCATACAGAACAAAACTGGTTGACATGTGTCAACGAGGCCAATCGGGATTCTTCACCTGACGCAGAATCTGAAATCAAAATAGTCTCAGCATCAGAATCCTCCATAACCGGATAGAGGATATGCAAATATGGACTAAAGAAGTAAAACAAAAAACGGCACTTGACACCCACAATGGTTGGGGCACTCACCACCTCCTATGACCAGACCTCTGCGAACTAGAGTTACTCCTTCGCCACACAATCGGGAATGTGGAAATGGAAGACGGAGCGTAACTACACCCGACCACAAGGTGAACCATATAGTCCAAAAAAGCGTGCCCAACCATAAGGTCGCGACACTTCCAAAGGCCTCAAAGTTACAACCACGAGCCAGTAAACACCACACATAAGCAGGTTGAATCACATAAACATGATTATAAACCCCCTGTTCAATAACCCCCCTCAGGAGATATTAACCCTTGATTCCAAGATACTAAAGAAGACTCGCTGAGACCCTTATGTTACACGATACCCACAAGGTGATAGCCTCTCGGGAACACATTTGTATTACAGTACATTCATAAAGAAAGTAAAATGAAACGATCTTACCGGAATCTACGCAGTGGAACAGGAACCCGGTCCTTCAAGTGTGACGGATAGTAGCATCGCCTCCACCATGGATATGAGAGAGGAAAGCAGGCAGCGGAGCGAAGTTCGACAACGCCAATTGCTTGAGGAGCTGCTAACATGAGTCGGGATGGTTTCACAGAAAGACTCTTCCTGCATCTCCGGACTCTAACTTTCATCCAAGCCCTCACTGAGAGACTGACAGGATTACTTAAAACTCCAGTCCCATGCCGAAGATTACTACCCTCCATAAGAGACAAAATAAATTCTGACACTTCTCTGCCAACCTCCTGGGACGAAAGGCAAAGAATGACTGGGGGGTGAGGGGAGTGGGAGGAGTATTTAAAGCCTTTGGCTGGGGTGTCTTTGCCTCCTCCTGGTGGCCAGGTTCTTATTTCCCAAAAGTAATGAATGCAGCTATGGACTCTTTCCATTTAAGAAGAAAACAAAAATTAATAATACAACACATAGGAAGTCTGGCACTTTCTTGCAAGCACAAAGCAAAATGGAAGAGTTACAGAATTAAATCAAGGTCTCTTCCTCCCTGAGTCACTAACCTACAGCCACACAATGCTTGCCTTCAACCAAACACATTGAGATACAAACGAGGGTGACAAAGGCCTTTTGTAATTTTCCTAGACACATACAAAAAACAGAATTTATGCTTACCTGATAAATTACTTTCTCTTGCGGTGTATCCAGTCCACGGATTCATCCTTTACTTGTGGGATATTCTCATTCCCTACAGGAAGTGGCAAAGAGAGCACACAGCAGAGCTGTCCATATAGCTCCCACTCTAGCTCCACCCCCCAGTCATTCGACCAAAGTTTAGGAAGAAAAAGGAGAAACCATAGGGTGCAGTGGTGACTTTAGTTTAAACAAAAAAATTTCACCTGACTTAATTGCCAGGGCGGGCAGGGCTTAATTGCAAGAGAAAGTAATTTATCAGGTAAGCATAAATTCTGTTTTCTCTTGCAAGGTGTATCCAGTCCACGGATTCATCCTTTACTTGTGGGATACCAATACCAAAGCTTTAGGACATGGATGAAGGGAGGGACAAGGCAGGTACCTTAAACAGAAGGCACCACTGCTTGCAAAACCTGTCTCCCAAAAATAGCCTCCAAAGAAGCAAAAGTATCGAATTTGTAAAATTTTGAAAAAGTATGCAGTGAAGACCAAGTCGCTGCCTTACAAATCTGTTCAACAGAAGCCTCGTTTTTAAAAGCCCATGTGG
Source organism: Bombina bombina (assembly GCF_027579735.1). Lineage (NCBI taxonomy): Eukaryota > Metazoa > Chordata > Amphibia > Anura > Bombinatoridae > Bombina > Bombina bombina. The sequence goes on from NC_069500.1 coordinate 143,533,609, forward strand.
AAGCCACTGCTCTGGTAGAATGAGCAGTAATAGTATCAGGAGGCTGCTGGCCAGCAGTCTCATAGGCCAAACGGATGATGCTTTTCAGCCAAAAGGAAAGAGGTAGCAGTCGCTTTCTGACCTCTCCTCTTACCAGAATAGATAAACAAGGAAGATGTTTGTCTGAAATCCTTAGTTGCTTGCAAATAGAACTTTAGAGCACGAACTACATAAAGATTGTGCAACAGACGTTCCTTCTTTGAAGAAGGATTAGGACACAGAGAAGGAACAACTATTTCCTGGTTAGAAACCACTTTAGGAAGGAAACCAGGTTTGGTACACAAAACTACCTTATCTGCGTGGAACACCAGGTAAGGTGAATCGCACTGTAAGGTAGATAATTCTGAAACTCTTCGAGCAGAAGAGATAGCTACCAAAAACAAAATTTTCCAAGATAACAACTTAATATCTATGGAATGTAAAGGTTCAAACGGAACCCCTTGAAGAACTGAAAGAACTAGATTTAGACTGACAATCCTTTCTCCAAACCTTCTTGGAGAAAAAACAATATCCTGGGAATCCTAATCTTACTCCATGACTAACCCCTGGATTCACACCAACAAAGAGGTTTCCGCCATATCTTATGGTAGATTTTCCTGGTGACAGGCTTTCTCGCCTGAATCAGGGTATCTATAACCGACTTAGAGAAACCACGCTTTGATAGAATTAAGCGTTCAATCTCCAAGCAGTCAGACGTAGAGAAATTAGATTTGGATGCTTGAATGGACCCTGAATTAGAAGATCCTGCCTCATTTGCAGTGTCCATGGTGGGACAGATGACATGTCCACTAGGTCTGCATACCAAGTCCTGCGTGGCCACGCAGGCGCTATCAGAATCACCGAAGCCTTCTTCTGCTTGATTCTGGCGACCAGACAAGGGAGAAGGGGAAACGGTGGGAAAACATAAGCCAGATTGAAGGACCAAAGCACTGTTAGAGCATCTATCAATGTCGCCTTGGGGTCCCGGGACCTGGCCCCGTAGAGAGGAAGTTTGGTGTTCTGACGGGACGCCATCAGATCCAACTCTGGAGTGCCCCAAAGCCGAGTCAGCTGGGCAAATACCTCCGGGTGGAGTTCCCACTCCCCCGGATGAAAAGTCTGACTCCTCAGGAAATCCGCCTCCCAGTTGTCTACTCCTGGGATGTAAATTGCTGAGAGATGGCAGGAGTGATCCTCCGCCCACCTGATTATTTTGGTTACTTCCTTCATCGCTAGGGAACTCTTTGATCCCCCTTGATGATTGATGTAAGCTACAGTCGTGATGTTGTCCGACTGAAATCTGATGAATTTGGCCGCAGCTAGTTGAGGCCATGCCTGAAGCACGTTGAATATCGCCCTCAGCTCCAGAATGTTTATCGGTAGAAGAGATTCTTCCCGAGACCAGAAGCCTTGCGCTTTCAGGGAGTCCCAGACTGCACCCCAGCCTAACAGACTGGCGTCGGTCGTTACAATGATCCACTCTGGTCTGCGGAAACATATTCCCTGAGACAGGTGATCCTGAGACAACCACCAGAGAAGAGAATCTCTGGTCTCCTTGTCCAACTGTATTTGAGGAGACAAATCTGCATAATCCCCATTCCACTGTTTGAGCATGCATAGTTGCAGTGGTCTGAGATGTATCCGAGCGAAAGGGACTATGTCCATTGCCGCTACCATTAATCCGATTGCCTCCATGCACTGAGCTACAGATGGCCGAGGAATGGAATGAAGAACTCGGCAAGTAGTTAAAAGTTTCAACTTTCTGACCTCCGTCAGAAATATTTTCATTTCTACCGAATCTATTAGTGTTCCTAGGAAGGGAACCCTTGTGAGTGGGGACAGAGAACTCTTTTTGATGTTCACCTTCCACCCGTGAGACCTCAGAAAAGCCAATACAATCTCCGTGTGAGCCTTGGCTCTGTGAAAAGACAGCGCCTGAATTAAGATGTCGTCTAAATAAGGCGCCACTGCAATGCCCTGCGGTCTTAGCCACTGCTCCCAGAATTTTCACAAAGGTGCTAGGGTCCCTTCTGGTGGTTCTAACCCGAATGGAAGAGCCACGAACTGGTAATACTTGTCTAGAAAAGCGAACCTGAGGAACTGATGATGATCTTTGTGGATAGGGATATGCAGGTACGCATCCTTTAGATCCACGGTAGTCATATATTGACCTTCCTGGATCATAGGTAAGATTGTCCGAATGTCTTGGATGATGGGACTCTGAGGAATCTGTTTAGAATTTTTAGATCCAGGATTGGTCTGAAAGTTCCTTCTTTTTTGGGAACCACAAACAGGTTTGAGTAAAAACCCAGTCCTTGTTCTGCAATTGGAACTGGGTATATCACTCCCATCGTATGTAGATCTTCTACACAGCGTAAGAACGCCTCTTTCTTTGTCTGGTCTGTAGACAGACGAGAAATGTGGAACCTTCCCCTTGGAGAGGAGTCCTTGAATTCTAGAAGATATCCCTGGGAAACAATCTCCAATGCCCAGGGATCGTGAACATCTCTTGCCCAGGCCTGAGCGAAGAGAGAAAGTCTGACCCCTACTAGATCCGGTCCCAAATCGGGGGCTACCCCTTCATGCCGTCTTGGTAGCAGCTGCAGGCTTTTTGGCCTGTTTACCCTTGTTCCAGCCCTGGTAAGGCTTCCAGGTTGCCTTGGGCTGTGAAGCGTTACCCTGTTGCTTTGCAGCTGTAGAGGCTGAAGCGGGACCGCTCCTGAAATTACGAAAGGAACGAAAAACAGAATTTATGCTTACCTGATAAATTACTTTCTCCAACGGTGTGTCCGGTCCACGGCGTCATCCTTACTTGTGGGATATTCTCTTCCCCAACAGGAAATGGCAGAGTCCCAGCAAAGCTGGTCACATGATCCCTCCTAGGCTCCGCCCACCCCAGTCATTCGACCGACGGACAGGAGGAAATATATATAGGAGAAACCATATGATACCGTGGTGACTGTAGTTAGAGAAAATAATTAATCAGACCTGATTAAAAAACCAGGGCGGGCCGTGGACCGGACACACCGTTGGAGAAAGTAATTTATCAGGTAAGCATAAATTCTGTTTTCTCCAACATTGGTGTGTCCGGTCCACGGCGTCATCCTTACTTGTGGGAATCAATACCAAAGCTTTAGGACACGGATGAAGGGAGGGAGCAAATCAGGTCACCTAAACGGAAGGCACCACGGCTTGCAAAACCTTTCTCCCAAAAATAGCCTCCGAAGAAGCAAAAGTATCAAATTTGTAAAATTTGGCAAAAGTGTGCAGTGAAGACCAAGTCGCTGCCTTACATATCTGGTTAACAGAAGCCTCGTTCTTGAAGGCCCATGTGGAAGCCACAGCCCTAGTGGAGTGAGCTGTGATTCTTTCAGGAGGCTGCCGTCCGGCAGTCTCATAAGCCAATCGGATAATGCTTTTAAGCCAAAAGGAAAGAGAGGTAGAAGTCGCTTTTTGACCTCTCCTTTTACCAGAATAAACAAACAAGGAAGATGTTTGTCTGAAATCTTTAGTAGCCTCTAAATAGAATTTTAGAGCACGGACTACGTCCAAATTGTGTAACAAACGTTCCTTCTTTGAAACTGGATTCGGACACAAAGAAGGTACAACTATCTCGTGGTTAATATTTTTGTTGGAAACAACTTTCGGAAGAAAACCAGGCTTAGTACGCAAAACCACCTTATCTGCATGGAACACCAGATAGGGCGGAGAACACTGCAGAGCAGATAACTCTGAAACTCTTCTAGCAGAAGAAATTGCAACCAAAAACAAAACTTTCCAAGATAGTAACTTAATATCTATGGAATGTAAGGGTTCAAACGGAACCCCTTGAAGAACTGAAAGAACTAGATTTAGACTCCAGGGAGGAGTCAAAGGTCTGTAAACAGGCTTGATCCTAACCAGAGCCTGAACAAATGCTTGAACATCTGGCACAGCTGCCAGTCTTTTGTGAAGTAAAACAGATAAAGCAGAGATCTGTCCCTTCAGAGAACTTGCAGATAATCCTTTCTCCAAACCTTCTTGTAGAAAGGATAGAATCTTAGGAATTTTTATCTTGTTCCATGGGAATCCTTTAGATTCACACCAACAGATATATTTTTTCCATATTTTATGGTAAATTTTTCTAGTTACAGGCTTTCTAGCCTGAATCAGAGTATCTATTACAGAATTTGAAAACCCACGCTTTGATAAAATCAAGCGTTCAATCTCCAAGCCGTCAGTTGGAGGGAAACCAGATTCGGATGTTCGAATGGACCCTGAACAAGAAGGTCCTGTCTCAAAGGTAGCTTCCATGGTGGAGCCGATGACATATTCACCAGGTCTGCATACCAAGTCCTGCGTGGCCACGCAGGAGCTATCAAGATCACCGAGGCCCTCTCCTGATTGATCCTGGCTACCAGCCTGGGGATGAGAGGAAACGGTGGGAATACATAAGCTAGGTTGAAGGTCCAAGGTGCTACTAGTGCATCTACTAGGGTCGCCTTGGGATCCCTGGATCTGGACCCGTAGCAAGGAACCTTGAAGTTCTGACGAGACGCCATCAGATCCATGTCTGGAATGCCCCATAATTGAGTTATTTGGGCAAAGATTTCCGGATGGAGTTCCCACTCCCCCGGATGGAATGTCTGACGACTCAGAAAATCAGCTTCCCAATTTTCCACTCCTGGGATGTGGATCGCAGACAAGTGGCAGGAGTGATCCTCCGCCCATTGAATTATCTTGGTCACTTCTTTCATCGCCAGGGAAGTCCTTGTTCCCCCCTGATGATTGATATATGCAACGGTCGTCATGTTGTCTGACTGAAACCTTATGAATTTGGCCTTTGCTAGTTGAGGCCAAGCTCTGAGAGCATTGAATATCGCTCTCAGTTCCAGAACCAACGGAGTGAATCTCTGGTCTTTTGATCTACTTGAATCGTCGGAGACAAGTCTGTATAATCCCCATTCCACTGTCTGAGTATGCACAGTTGTAATGGTCTTAGATGAATTTGTGCAAAAGGAACTATGTCCATTGTTGCAACCATCAATCCTATTACTTCCATGCACTGCGCTATGGAAGGACGAGGAACAGAATGAAGTACTTGACAAGAGCTTAGAAGTTTTGCATTTCTAAGGAATCTATTATTGTTCCCAAGAAGGGAACTCTTGTTGACGGGGACAGAGAACTTTTTTCTTTGTTCACCTTCCATCCGTGAGATCTGAGAAAGGCTAGGACGATGTCCGTATGAGCCTTTGCTTTTGACAGGGACGACGCTTGAATCAGGATGTCGTCCAAGTAAGGTACTACTGCAATGCCCCTTGGTCTTAGAACCGCTAGAAGGGACCCTAGTACCTTTGTGAAAATCCTTGGAGCAGTGGCTAATCCAAATGGAAGTGCCATAAACTGGTAATGCTTGTCCAGAAAAGCGAACCTTAGGAACGGATGATGTTCCTTGTGGATAGGAATATGTAGGTACGCATCCTTTAAATCCACGGTAGTCATAAATTGATTTTCCTGGATAGTAGGTAGGATCGTTCGAATAGTTTCCATTTTGAACGATGGTACCCTGAGAAATTTGTTTAGGATCTTTAGATCCAAAATTGGTCTGAATGTTCCCTCTTTTTTGGGAACTATGAACAGATTGGAATAAAATCCCATTCCTTGTTCTCTTATTGGAACTGGATGTATCACTCCCATCTTTAACAGGTCTTCTACACAATGTAAGAATGCCTGCCTCTTTATTTGGTTTGAAGATAATTGAGACCTGTGGAACCTTCCCCTTGGGGGTAGTTCCTTGAATTCCAGGAGATAACCTTGAGAAACTATTTCTAGCGCCCAAGGATCCTGAACATCTCTTGCCCAAGCCTGAGCAAAGAGAGAAAGTCTGCCCCCCACTAGATCCGGTCCCGGATCGGGGGATATCCCTTCATGCTGTTTTGGTAGCAGTGGTAGGCTTCTTGGCCTGCTTACCCTTGTTCCAGCCTTGCATTGGTTTCCAGGCTGGTTTGGGTTGTGAAGTATTACCCTCTTGCTTAGAGGATACAGAATTAGAGACTGGTCCGTTTCTGCGAAAGGGACGAAAATTAGGCTTATTATTGGCCTTAAAAGACCTATCCTGTGGGAGGGCGTGGCCCTTTCCCCCAGTGATGTCTGAAATAATCTCTTTCAAATCAGGTCCAAATAATGTTTTACCTTTGAAAGGAATGTTAAGCAATTTTGTCTTGGAAGACACATCCGCTGACCAAGACTTTAGCCAAAGCACTCTGCGCGCCACGACAGCAAACCCTGAATTTTTCGCCGCTAATCTAGCTAATGCAAAGCGGCATCTAAAACAAAAGAGTTAGCCAATTTAAGTGCTTGAACTCTGTCCATAACCTCCTCATACGAAGATTCTTTACTGAGCGATTTTTCTAGTTCCTCGAACCAGAAACACGCTGCCGTAGTGACAGGAACAATGCATGAAATTGGTTGTAGAAGGTAACCTTGCTGTACAAAAATCTTTTTAAGCAAACCCTCTAATTTCTTATCCATAGGATCTTTAAACAAACGCACTACTATTCCTATCGAAGATAGTTGTGCTTTCAGAGTAGAAACCGCCCCCTCGACCTTGGGGACTGTCTGCCATAAGTCCTTTCTGGGGTCGACTATAGGAAATAATTTCTTAAATATAGGGGGGGAACAAAAGGTATGCCGGGCCTTTCCCACTCTTTATTTACTATGTCCGCCACCCGCTTGGGTATAGGAAAAGCGTCGGGGGGCACCGGAACCTCTAGGAACTTGTCCATCTTACATAATTTCTCTGGAATGACCAAATTGTCACAATCATCCAGAGTAGATAACACCTCCTTAAGCAGTGCGCGGAGATGTTCTAATTTAAATTTAAATGTCACAACATCAGGTTCAGCTTGATGAGAAATTTTTCCTGAATCTGAAATTTCTCCATCAGACAAAACCTCCCTCATGGCCCCTTGAGATTGGTGTGAGGGTATGTCAGAACAGTTATCATCAGCGTCCTCTTGCTCTTCAGTGTTTAAAACAGAGCAATCGCGCTCTCTCTGATAAGTAGGCATTTTGGATAAAAGATTTGCTATGGAGTTATCCATTACAGCCGTTAATTGTTGCATGGTAATAAGTATTGGCGCACTAGATGTACTAGGGGCCTCCTGTGTGGGCATAACTGGTGTAGACACAGTAGGGGATGATGTAGTATCATGTTTACTCCCCTCATTTGAGGAATCATCTTGGGCAATATCATTATCTGTGGCATTGCTGTCCCTACTTTGTTTGGACACTATGGCACAATTATCACATAAATTTAAATGGGGAGACACCTTGGCTTTCATACATATAGAACATAGCTTATCTGATGGTACAGACATGTTAAACAGGCTTAAACTTGTCAACAAAGCACAAAAAACGTTTTAAAATAAAACCGTTACTGTCACTTTAAATTTCAAACTGAAAACACTTTATTACTGAATATGTGAAAAAGTATGAAGGAATTGTTCAAAATTCACCAAAATTTCACCACAGTGTCTTAAAGCATTAAAAGTATTGCACACCAAATTTCAGAGCTTTAACCCTTAAATTAACGGAACCGGAGCCGTTTTTACATTTAACCCCTATACAGTCCCAGAATGAGGCTCTGTCTATAACAAGAAAGGCCCCTGTTACGGTACCAACTGTGTACCAAGGGTTAACCCCAGATGAACAATGTCCTGCATAGACAATCAGCAATTCACAACCCAGCCAGTTTCAGGTTTAAAACAGAATGACACTTTATTTGAAGGCAGCACACAGATTTATACAGGTTTTTGACCCCCCCTCAGATGGGGGTTGAAAGAATGTTGTACATTAGATAAAAGGGAGAAGCGTCCTTGACATGATACAATAGAATTATATTACTTAAATACTTTACTTAGGCAGATAACAACTTAAACACATTTGGCTTGTCTTATCACCTAGCGTCTGTTCTCTGAGGGTGATTAAACAATGGCCTGTTTATTACTTAAATGTAATTATAGCACACAATAGCTGAGGCCAGAAAACCTGTCTTTAGAAATTAGATTCTTAAAGCTAAACACAGTTAACTCTTTCAGTCCTGACAGAAGGGTCTGTCACATAGCTCCCCCCTTGTGGAACACTCCGGCAGACCCGGCTTGACCCTTTTGCGGGTCAACCTGGGGATGACCGGACTAAGGGGTGGTAGGCATGTCAGTTTGCTGGGACAATCCATCTGTATTCCCGTTATGAGAGAGAATCCCTGTCTGTATAAATAAGGGTTCAACCTCTTCAGTGCCCCGACTAGGGCTAAACAGTCCTTCAAAATATCATCGGCTTCTTTACGTGGTTTTTGTACCTGCTCTTTATAGGTATCCACAATCCCTTCATACTGACATAGGGTGCCCTTGAGTTGCTGCACATCCCTATGAGCCAGCGTCAGCTTCTCCTCCAGTGTCACTAAGTTTGTCCTTAATGTTTCATGTTCCACTCTCAAGCTGGTGTTTTCTGCAGTCTGTCGGTGCAGCTTGTCTAGCAGAGATTCCTGTTCTAAACGTGCTTTTTCCTCTGCACTCCTCTTCTCTCCCGCTAGCACTGTTACAGGATTATTTAACGTGACCATTTTATCCTCTACGTGACTCTTCTCCTTCATCAGCGCATTGTAACGTGACTCCCACATATCAATAGCGGATAGAGATTTACTGCGCTCAGCGTCCTGGGGCTTAGCAGCAGGGGGGTCAGTCTCTGCTGCACGGATCTGAGCACGGGTAGTCACAGGGTTAACATCAGCGGGACCCATGGGAGCATAGGCAGAAACAAGGGGGACCAAGGTATTTCCAAGGAGAACATCAGCTGGTAAATCCTTCATGACCCCCACATTCACAGGTCTAGCGCCCCCTCCCCAATCCAAATGTACCCTGGCAACAGGTAGGCGGAACACAGTGCCCCCTGCTACCCTCACAGCCACAGTGTCTCCTGTGTGTTGTTTCTCAGACACCAAGTTCTTTCGAAGCAAGGTCATGGTAGCACCAGTATCCCGTAGACCACTGACCTCCTTCCCATTCACTTTAACCAGTTGCCGGTTATTCCGGTGGGCAGCTTGCACAAGGTCTGCCTCATGTAGGATGCCCCAGCATTCTTGCGCCTCTACATAGCGGGCCGCAGGCTGAGGATTACGTGGGATTCCGCTAGCGGGTCTTCTCCAGGACTGTGCTTGGTTCGCTGCGTTTAGGGGACACTCTGGTCTTTTGTGCCCTAGTTGCTTACATCCAAAGCACCGAATAGGTTGTGAGTAGCCCCGCGAATTGAACCAGGCTCTCTGAGGGTAGTTCGTGGCCCGAGACCGTGTGGTATAGCGGTGTGCTGGGGGTTGGTAACTGGCAGGTGCTGGGGTGACTGGGGGTCTGTACTCCACTCTGGCAGGGGGCTTAGTGGTAGCAGTGTCCAGTTTGCGGGCATCCGTATACTCATCTGCCAAGCGAGCTGCTTCATGCAGGGTGGAGGGTTTACGGTCCCAAACCCACTCTCGAACTCCTGCGGGTAACTTGTCGAAGCAATGTTCCAACAGGAATAGCTGCAGCACCTCTTCCCCAGATACGGCTTGGCAGCCCGCTATCCAGTGAGCTGCTGTGCGGTGCACCTTACATGCCCACTCAAGGTAGGAATCACCAGCCAATTTAACAGTGTCTCTGAACCGCCTCCGGTATGCCTCCGGTGTAACCGCATACCTGGAGAGCAGAGCCTTTTTCACAGTATTATAATCCCCGACTTCCTCATCTGGAATGGCCCGAAAAGCCTCACTGGCCCGGCCGGATAATTTTCCGGATAATATCGTGACCCAGTCCTCTGCGGGTACCTTGTGTAGTGCACATTGCCTCTCAAAATCCGCAAGGTACCCATCAATCTCTCCTTCTGTTTCCAGGAAGTTTTTAAAAGCTGCAAAATTTACTTTTCTCTTTTCCACTGGGTTTGCTGCAGCGCCGCTTTGGCGAAGTAGGTTGGCCTCCACAGCTGCTATGACCCGGTCGATAATTTCCGCAGATGGGTTGGGGCCATAATGTGCCAGTCTTATTTTGACAGCCCGGTCAAAACTTGCTTCTTCGGGGGTTCTGTCTGATATGCTGAGCCCATTGGTTCCTTCTGTCCCTGGTACTCCTTCCATCTTAGTCAGTATTGTAATAATCCCCCTCTTCCTGAGGTTACTGGCTTGTGTAGTTGCTCTTCTGGGCGATAAGGTTCATTCCGTCGCTTGCCACCAATGTTACGGTACCAACTGTGTACCAAGGGTTAACCCCAGATGAACAATGTCCTGCATAGACAATCAGCAATTCACAACCCAGCCAGTTTCAGGTTTAAAACAGAATGACACTTTATTTGAAGGCAGCACACAGATTTATACAGGTTTTTGACCCCCCCTCAGATGGGGGTTGAAAGAATGTTGTACATTAGATAAAAGGGAGAAGCGTCCTTGACATGATACAATAGAATTATATTACTTAAATACTTTACTTAGGCAGATAACAACTTAAACACATTTGGCTTGTCTTATCACCTAGCGTCTGTTCTCTGAGGGTGATTAAACAATGGCCTGTTTATTACTTAAATGTAATTATAGCACACAATAGCTGAGGCCAGAAAACCTGTCTTTAGAAATTAGATTCTTAAAGCTAAACACAGTTAACTCTTTCAGTCCTGACAGAAGGGTCTGTCACAGCCCCCATCTGAAAAAGGTGTCCAACACAGTGCCTGCCGTTTTTCTAAACGTTCCCCAAGATTATAATACCAATAATTAGTTAGAATCTGCATAATATGCCTAGTAAAGCAATTGTTTTAGCCCAGAAAAATGTCTACCAGTTTTTAAGCCCTTTTTGAAGCCCTTTATTCTTTTATGTTTAACGAAGAAAATGGCTTACTGGTCCACATGAGGGGAAATGACAGCCTTCCAGCATTACATGGTCTTGTTAGAAATATGGCTAGTCATACCTTAAGCAGAAAAGACTGCTGTTTCCCCCAACTGAAGTTACTTCATCTCAACAGTCCTGTGTTGAAACAGCAATTGATTTCAGTTACTGTCTGCTAAAATCATCTTCCTCTTACAAACAGAAATCTTCATCCTTTTCTGTTTCAGAGTAAATAGTACATACCAGCACTATGTTAAAATAACACACACTTGATAGAAGAATAAAACTACAAAAAAACTCTTAACCATCTCCGTGGAGATGTTGCCTGTGCAACGGCAAAGAGAATGACTGGGGTGGGCGGAGCCTAGGAGGGATCATGTGACCAGCTTTGCTGGGACTCTTTGCCATTTCCTGTTGGGGAAGAGAATATCCCACAAGTAAGGATGACGCCGTGGGCCGGACACACCAATGTTGGAGAAATTAGCTTTGTTTTTAGCCTTAAAGGGCTTGTTCTGAGGGAGAGCATGGCCCTTTCCCCCGGTGATTTCTGAAATAATCTCTTAATTCTGGCCCGAAAAGGGTCTTTCCTTTGAAAGGGATATTTAATAATTTGGATTTTGACGACACATCGGCCGACCATGACTTGAGCCAAAGCGCTCTGCGTGCCATAATGGCGAAACCTGAATTTTTTGCCGCTAACTTAGCTAATTGCAAAGCGGCATCTGTGATAAAAGAATTGGCCAGCTTTAGAGCCTTAATTCTATCCATAATTTCGTCATATGAGGTCTCCGTCTGGAGCGAATCCTCCAGCGCCTCAAACCAGAAAGCAGCTGCAGTAGTTACAGGAATAATGCAGGCAATAGGTTGGAGAAGAAAACCTTGTTGAACAAAAATTTTCTTAAGTAAACCCTCAAATTTTTTATCCATAGGGTCTTTAAAAGCACAACTGTCTTCAATTGGTATGGTTGTGCGTTTAGCAAGCGAAGAAACCTTAGGGACCGTCTGCCATGAGTTCCGCATGGGGTCAGTTATGGGGAACATTTTCTTAAAAATAGGGGGGGGGGAACAAAAGGGACACCTGGTCTATCCCACTCCCTAGTAACAATATCCGCAACCCTCTTAGGGACCGGAAACGCATCAGTGTATACAGGGACCTCTAGGTACTTGTGCATTTTACACAATTTCTCTGGGACCACCATAGGGTCACAATCATCCAGAGTAGCCAATACCTCCGTGAGCAGTACGCGGAGGTGTTCCAATTTAAATGCTAATGTATCTGAATCTGCCTGATGAGAAACCTTTCCTGAATCGGAAATTTCTCCCTCAGACATCAAGTCCCTCACTCCCACTTCAGAGCGTTGTGAGGGTACATCAGATAAGGCTACCAAAGCTTCAGATTGCTCATAATCTGTTCTTAAAAAAGAGCTATCGCGCTTTGCAGGAAAAACTGGCAGTTTAGATAGGAAGGCCGCAAGGGAGTTATCCATGACTGCCGCTAGTTGTTGCAATGTAATAGGGGCAGACGCACTAGAGGTACTAGGCATCGCTTGAGCGGGCGTAACTGGTTGTGACACATGGGAAGAGGTAGGCGGACTATCCTCATTACCTTCAGTCTGAAAATCAGCTAGGGCCACACTTTTAAGTGCAACAATATGATCTTTAAAGTGTATAGACACATTAGTGCAATTGGGACACATTATGAGAGGGGGTTCCACCATGGCTTCTAAACACATTGAACAAGGATTTTCCTTGGTCTCAGACATGTTTAACAGACTAGTAATATGTACAAACAGGCTTAGAAATCACTTTAAACAAATAAAATACACAATTTGAAAAAACGTTACTGTGCCTTTAAGAGATAAAAAGAGCACACAATTTTACAAAACAGTGAAAAATGCAGCAATCCTTTTTAAATGTTCACAGTATGTACCTAAAGCCTTAATAAAATTGCACCACAAGTTGCAAAACGATTAACCCCTTAATGCCCAAACCGGAGCAGCCTAAAGCCAACAACCGGTTAAATTACTACAGCACCTTGCCACAGCTTACTGCTGTGGCCCTACCTGCCCTTAGGGATCAGTTTTGGGGGAATGAAGCTTCTTTTAGACCCTCAAACAGCAGCAGGACCCTCCATGTGAAGCAGCATGAACTTGTCTTTCAATTCTAACTGCGCATCTGAGGCGCCAAATTAGGCCCCACCCACTCCGGAGCTATGAGGCCTACAAAAATCACTTCTAAGTGAATACATTTTAGCCATGTGGGTAATAACCCCAGAAAGAACTCAAAAGTGCTTTAAAAGTGTCTCCCAACGAGTATTCCTTAAGTAAAATAATCGATTGCCCTAAGTTAGTGTCAACCAGCATAATTAGCCCCGTTATGTAAGCATTCAATTCTTTACTAAGTCTCAGAACATAGCTTACCCTCCCCACATGGGGATATTGTCAGTCTTCAGTCATTTATTTCTAGACAAGACTGAGATAATGCTAGAACATACCTCATTGCAGTCAAGCCTGCAAACTGTTCCCCCCAAATGAAGTTTTCTGGTGGTACTCAGTCCTGTGTGGGAACAGCAATTGATTTTAGTTGCAACATGCTAAAATCATCTTCCTCTCAGCAGAATTCTTCATCTTTTTTCTGCCAGAGTGTAAATAGTACAAACCGGTACCATTTAAAAATAAACTTTTGATTGAAGATAATAAAACTACAATTCTAACACCACATTCACTTTACCCTCCCGTAGAGAGACCCTAGTGCTTAGAGCCGGCAAAGAGAATGACTGGGGGGTGGAGCTAGAGGGGGAGCTATATGGACAGCTCTGCTGTGTGCTCTCTTTGCCACTTCCTGTAGGGAATGAGAATATCCCACAAGTAAAGGATGAATCCGTGGACTGGATACGCTGCAAGAGAAACTGAAATGGGAAGTTGACTGCACTCTAAAACCGGATTGGGTACACATCCTATGACCCTGCAAAATACAAAGCCCTGGACGAACAAAACTGTTGTCTCTTTGCAATTAAATTGACAAACGTATTTACAAGGTGTCCTAGCTGTAGTAGACCCAGTACAAAAAACAACTTTAAAGTTCTTAATTCTGCTCTTGCTCGGGTCTGCAGCTGAATTCAAAGCTGCTGGTATAGATTATCAAGTATAAAATACCAAATAGATTTTCAGCTAATAAAAAAGGGGAAAAGGACCAAGAGGACTGGAAGAAAGGCTGCAGGGTGAGGGGTCTGATGTGTGTACATGGCTGAATGAGGGGCTGTATGACAAGGGGTCTGATGAGGGTACACAGATGACAGAGGGGCTGCAGGACGAAGAATCTGATGTTGGTATGTGACTTATATGAGCAGTACACCTGAAAAGGGACACTAAACTCACATTTTTTCTTACATGATTCAGATAGAGCATGCAATTTTAAGAAGCTTTCTAATTTACTCCTATTACATTTTATTCGTTCTCTTGCCATCTTTATTTGAAAAAGCAGGAATCTAAGCTAAGGAGCCGGCCTCAGCGCTTGCTGAGTGTTTGGGTACATTTTGCCACCAATCGGCAAGGGCAACCCAGGTAGATTTTTGCTTTTCAAATAAAGATAGCAAGAGAATGAAGACAAATTGATAATAGGAGTAAATTAGAAAGTTGCTTAAAAAAATTGCACGTTCTATCTGAATCATTAAAGAAAAAATTTGGGTTTAGAATCCCTTTTAAGAATTTTATCCAGTTTATACTAATATGACCATGACTAGCCTTGCTAACTGCAGACTCAAGTCCTCCAAATAAGGCAAGAGGTGGGGTATGACTATTGAGAAACAACTGCAGCAAACAAAATCTCAATGTGTTTTTAAAAATGTTTAGACGTGGATGCTATGTTATTCTATAACAAAAGTTTAGAAATATCTTGTCATTATAAGGTGTTTATACTGTCATTATAGAGGGGTTTCTAGGCTAGGGGCTTAATCAGAGACCTGTGGTAATGTTAACAGAGTAGCACCATAGTTCTAGCTACATTTGCTACTGAAGCTTGGACAAGTAGGTTCTCTGTGAATAATTGGCAAACAAGGGGTTAATGTTGTTCCGCACATTACTATTAATTAAGGGGTTAAATAGTGTATGTATATATTATACATACATTACACAGATTAAAAAATAAACCTTTATGAACCCTACATTTTAAATACATTTGTCATGTTCGGCAATACTATTCTGCTTACCAGGTACTTGCTGAAATCTCATGTATATTTTCAAGCTTCAAGTGATTTCTCTTTCAGGAATGTAAGTTTAGGAGCCGTCCCATTGTTGGTTCAGAAAACCTGGGTAGCGCTTGTTGATTGCTGGCTACAGCTATACGTGTCCCTAATTGGCTTTAGCAGAGTTAAAAGGGACGATGTACACTAGATTTTTCTTTGCATACATTTGTTATAGATCCATTCATATAGCCCATCTGGGAGTGTTTTTGTAACAATGTTTAGTTTTGCTTCTTTTGTAATAACATTGTGCTGATTTTCAGACTACTAACCAGGCCCCAAAATACCAGTTGTAGCCTGAAGTCTACAGATTCCTGCTTTCTCTTGTTTGTGCAATTGGTCTTTTCATATGCAGGGGAGGGGGGTGTCTGCTCTTCCTGCTTTGTCAGCCCCTTTTAATGGGTGTCCCAGCCTAACCTCATCATCAACAGTGCTAAACTGGGAGCTTCTAAAAATCCAGTATAAAACCTTTTAAAAACTTACTTAGATCAGTGTCTAATATGCCCCTTAACGTTAAACATGCAAAACAATAAAACAGCAGCTAACATAATGACTGTTTCTAGCTGTGACAACACCATTAACAAGTCCAGACTGGCACCTCCAAATAAGTAAAGTGGTGGGTGAGTTTGGCTATTAAAAAAACAATTGCAGGAAAAAAGGTGATAATGCATTCCAAACATTTTTATACTCACCCAGGATATTCATTTATTGCAAAAATCCTGTCATTACAAGTCTTATAAGTTACCGGTTATCAACAGGAGTGTGTTGCACACACCAATCAGAAGCTTACAATGCTCATAGACTGGCACATTGTGTGCTCTTCCTTGTTAATCACAGAGATTAAACAGTATATTGAAAACTTGCTCAAATAACTATTCTGGGTGACAGAACAAGCATGCCCCTTTATTGAAGAACGGGAAAAATTGCAGTAATATTTATGGTAACCAAGAGTTACATCACTTCAACGAAATTGCAGAACCCTTTCCAATATTATTTTTGCGTCCCAACATTTTTTTACACTTTTTTTTTTTTTTTTTTTTTTAAAGGAATTTTTCTGTTTTTATTGAGGTTTAAAAGCACAGACAATAACAGACCGTTTTTGCTACATCAAGATATAACAACGTCTTATTATAAACCTCTCTATTTTACTTTTTAATGTCCTCTACCTCTTTATGAGATGACTCTTGGACCTCAGATTACCATATATCTGATTAAAGGTGGAAAATATAGGATAAAATAGATCAGGTAAGGAAAAAGTACTTTTCACAACATCCTCTTTTTATGTAAATCAGAATACGAAGACAGTCACACCCGATTGTATAAGTGTGTTATAGAGACATCTAAAACTGCAAACTGATCACTTCATGGTACCAAAGCACCAATAATAGAATCCTCATAATAAATGCTCCTTATTACACTATAAAAAGGTGACTCAGACCTTAAAGACGGACATTATACTTGATAGCATTACCAATGATCTGTTCACACACTGGAGTGTATCAATTTGTATATTAATTTCTCCTTTAGTTCACTTTGCCATTTAAAAAAAGGTGATTTTGCCAGTTGAAACCATCACCTATACTGGCAATATGTATACTATAGAGTTCTCTGTATAAAAGCAATGTAAACAAAAAGGCAGTAGGCAGCAATTAAAGTGATGGTAAATCCAAGCATTTAAAAAACACTAGGATTTACCATCACTAAAAATAATGTTGAGTTTTATTGATCATTTATATAAAAAAAAGGGTGCTAAACTAACCCTGCCTGTGCCGCGGCAGCTCGCTAAAGTCAGAGCCTCCGCCCGCCCACGGCACAGCGCTCTTCTTCAATGAGGTGATGTTTCCACCTGTAAACCAATAGCCGAGCATGTCATCTGCTGTGTTAGAGGTTCAGAGGTGGAAACATCACCTCATTGGTAGGGTAAGTTTAGCACCCTTTCCTAAATAACTGAAAACATTTTTAGTGATGGTAAATCTAAGCGTTTTTTAAAACGCTTGGATTGATAATCACTTTAAGCTCCCAGTGGGAGGTGAAAGAGGAAATAAAAATGTTCATTTTCAATTCCTTCTTCAAGTACTGGCCATTGTGTACGGACGGAGATAAAATGGGAAGGCTTTAGAGATCAATAATATTAGAAGGTCTGCTATTTCTTCAGGCCCAGTCCCTTTTTATGGACATGTTCTTGAGAACAATGGATTTAGGCGTCAATCAGTAAAACAGCTATTTCATATACAAAAACAAACAAAGGACCAATCTCATGCATTTTATTCTCAGCAGTTACTATTGCAAGTAATTGGGAACACAATTTTATAGTACACTGTACCTGTAGCATTAGAATCACCATAAAGAAGGGGAGGGAACAAAGTTGCAAGGTCTCATTTTATACTCCTAATAAATAAATTGTATTTTACTCCCAATATTCACGAGGTAATGTAGGGCAACTACATATTGCAACATACCAAGCTGATAATTGTTAATAGAGCATTTATAAAACGTTTTGAAATACAAAACTGAAATCATATCACCTTGTGCAACTTAGTATAGCTCAATGGAGCAACGTAACAGCCTCTATAAAAGGTTAGAAGAGAAGCCAGTAGGCATTACCTCATACCATTGAGCCATTTCACAAATGTATTAAAATAACCTCCTTCTACCTCACAGTTCATGTGATGGTTAAAGAGAAAGACAGTGATGAACTAAAAACACCTCTTGTTTTGTCGGGGGGGGGGGGGGGGAATGCATTTTTAACTATTCTCTAGAAGGCCAAATACTGTAACCTGCAAATTCTGCAATTAAAAACAAACAAACAAACTGGTTTAGGCAATTAGCAACTAGGTTACTAATTTTGCTTTTTGTCACCTCTAGGGAGAGTGCGACAAAACGAGGTGTTTAAAGGGACAGTCTACCATAGAATCGCTATTGTTTTAAAAGATAGATAATCCCTTTATTACCCATTCCCCAGTTTTGCATAACCAACACAGTTATATTAATATACTTTTTACCTCTGATTACCTTGTATCTAAGAACCTTCTGACAGCCCCCTGATCACATGACTGTGACCGTTTATTATCTAGTCTTAAATTTAGCATTGTTTTGTGCTAAATCTTAAATAACCCCCTGTGTCTGAACACAGTGTTATCTATATGGCCCACGTGTACTCTGTCTCTTTGTGTTGAAAAGAGATTTAAAAAGCATGTGATAAGAGGCAGCCCTCAAAGGCTTAGAAATTAGCATATGAGCCTACCTATGTTTAGATTAAACTAAGAATACCAAGAGAAAAAAGCAAATTTGATGATAAAAGTAAATTGGAAAGTTGATTAAAATTAAAAGTCCTATCTGAATAATGAAAGTTTAATTTATACTAGACTGTCCCTTTAATGTCCCTTTAAATACAATGCATACAGTCAATAGAAGGCAACCAATAATCATCCAAAAGCGCTTGATTAAAGCCCCCCAGAGTCCACAAAAGGAATGCAAAAGAAACATGTAGGGATTTCTTGACATAAGAGTTTCTGGGTTTTTGGGGGTACAAATTAGACTTTTCTTTCCTGCTCTAGAGGATAGCTTGATTCAAATTGAACACCTTTTGGAGAAGTAATTCTTCTGATATAGGAATTCAAATTATATTACAAGCAAAGAATAAAACATATGAAGGGTAAAGTAAATATACCAGGGGAAAAAAAAAAAAAAAAAAGTTTAAATATTTAACTTGTTAATTAATGTGACAAGATAAAAATAGAATCATTATTAAGGGATGCGTAACAATGTTTATACCCTTTATATTAGTAGTGTATATGATTCTCAAAAAGAAACCCAATGCCCATGGGTTAAGTTACTTACAGAGCAAATGGGCAGTGAGAAACCCACTGTGTAGAGTACAGTGGAGGTGACTGTACTGTCATGGAATGGATACCGGATGCTGCTGTCATTACAGAAAAAACCTCTCTTATACGGGATTTTTGTGTACAACTTTAGAATGCCCAAAGGTAAGCCAGCTGTAAGGAAAACGGGAAAAAAAGACAAAAAAAAAAAAAAAAATTGTTAAGAGATTTGTGTCATTTTCTGGTGGAAAAAATGGGTGAGGTGCAAACCCTGTACCGCAGTACAAGGAAAAACCCATGCAGGACAAGAATCCTAAATGAAAATTTCAAGGTAACGATTACATGTATTAAACTACTTCGTTTTTTTTCCCCCACAGCTAAATTTTATCGTTTGAATGCAACGACTTGGAATTTTGCTTTGGATAACTATCTTAAAGTGATGGTAAATTTGTATCTATTGTTAAACATATTGTAGAAGCTCTTACCTTAACTAGCACATCGATATGCTTATATATAAAAAAAACAACACATCTTTTCACTTAGTAACTTTGATTTTATTTCAGTAACAGTACACCGCAATAATCAGCCTCATACAATTTTTCACAGGGGCAGCTTTGATTGACATAAGTTTTAACCAATCATCAGCTCACCATGCGCCCCATGTGAAATAGGACCTGCACGTTCCCGTGCTCTGAACTAATTGCTATTAAATGTGCATGCGCAATTCTTACGCTACTTGCGCATTTGTAAACAAATAATATAGAGTGTCCAAATATAAGTGCACGTTTACCACAAATAAATTAAACATAGTAGAGAATTGATTATAATACTTAGAATTTGAAAATAAAGGTTTGTCATTTTGTTGATGTAATTTTTTTTTATTTTTTTTTAAATACTTACAATAATTGTATTAACAATTTTGCTCGTTTGTATAATGGGTCTGTTACAGAAGCATTAGTTATTTTGTTGTGAAGAGCTTATTTCCCAGCAGCAATGCCTGAACCAGCAAGCCAGCGCCTAAGAAGGGCTCCAAGAAAACCGTAACAAGTTTCATTTCATAAAGAGTTAACTCTTTTTTTTTCAGCTTTTAGAAACTATTGTCTAATCACCTCTGGAGCCAGACTGCTAATTGATAAGATGAACTTGTAAACTTGTTATCTTAAGTACTGTAATCCTATTGTGGCCTGTCAAAGGACAGTGCTCTCTATCTAAATGTGTGATGGGGGATTTTGTGCTTCCCCCCCTCTCCCCCTGGGAGTGCCCTGTGTGCATGTAACCTTAATAAAAAGCAGGCTGGGCATCCCAGTCCTGAGTTCTTGTTTTGACCCTCAATCGCAGCGTTGACTCGTTTTTGTGGGCAGAAGGGTATCCTAGCTGTACTGCAGCTAAGGGAGATTATTCTATATTTGCGAGACTCATATAGAATACTATGGAAAGCAGCTTCTCCCCTCTTTAGCAATAGGGATCCAGGCTACTAAGCGGTCCATCTCTCAGCGAGACTAAGGGTAACCGTAACATTTGGCGGCAGCGGCGGGATTTTCCTGGATTTCCTAGGAGAGGTACAGAACGGATGGAGAGCGCTTACGAAAAATTGAAGCGTACCACCCTAAAGGATTTACTTGAAAGCAGAGGGGGGTACGCCAGCAACCGGCCGAGGAGAGAGCTGATCGCAGAATTGACCGAACTGGATCAGAGCTTCACAATGGCGGAAACACCGACCACGATTAGTGACGAAAAAACCAGGATTGTTCGGGAAAGGCTCTCATTATACGGGCCGAACCCCTCCATGGAATTGGTACAGCAGTTGATGGCGGAGGCGGACGAGGATATACGAGAGACTCGAGCCCACGAACTCAACCTAGCGAACGCACACCGCAATGCTGAAGCCCCGCAGGTAATCATCCCTGTCGAAAATGCTGGGAGGCCCAAGATACCCTATGCGGCATTTCGACCCTTCCTAGAGAGCGAGACAGGGATTGATGAATATTTGGCGGACTTCGAAAGGCAATGTGCCCTGCACCAGATTCCCAACAGAGAGTGGCCCACGATATTGTCTGGGAAACTATCCGGGCGAGCCCTGGAAGCCTTTCGTACTCTGGGTGCTGAGGAAGTGACACAGTATGAGCTAGTTAAGGAGACACTGTTGCGACGGTACGCTGTAACTCCGGACACGTATCGCCGACAGTTTCGGGGCACGGAAAAGAAGCCTAACGATACCCATATGGAATGGGCGCACCGAATGCGGAGAGCGGCAAATCACTGGCTGAGCGGAAGTAAAGCGGTGACTGGGGAGGAAATTTTACAATTGTTTCTCTTAGAACATTTTTATAATGGCATGGAACAGCAAGGGAAGGAATGGCTGCGAGACAGGCGGCCTTCTACCTTAGAAGAAGCAGCCAAATTGGCCGATGAACATTATGACTCCCGTCTTCACGAACCCATGAACTACCGAGCTCCAGCACGGGTCGAACCCAGAGAGGTTTACCGTGCACCCCCTCGTGCTGAATTCCGAGCCCCGGTGCCCACAGGGCCCGTCCGACACTCAGGACCACCCAATAACAGCTCTGAGCGTCCCAGACCGACTTGCCACCGATGCAAGCAACCAGGGCATTTCATGGCTAGCTGCCCCCTTAATACGCACCAGACACCCAGGAATTACAATTACCCCTCTGGGTCCTATCGTCCGGCCCGGGCCCTCTGTGTTAACCAAGAGGCCCCTATGGAGGGATATGTGGGGCCGCTTCACGAGGCAGACCCTGTATATGCTGCCTCAGATAACCGCCAGCACCATCGGCAGAGGGTATGGCTCGAGGGGCGATCTACCGAGGGATTGCGAGACACAGGGGCTACTATCACGCTGGTACAGAGTCATTTGGTGCCAGAGCACAAGCGATCTGGACAGACTGTGGCCGTTAGAGTGGCGGGGGGGGATGTGTACAAAATTCCAACAGCTAAAGTGCATCTTGATTGGGGAGCGGGAAAGGGGGCTGTGAACGTGGGCCTAATGGATAATTTACCTGCCGAAGTACTACTGGGCAACGATTTGGGCCCCATGACTTCTGCCTATGCTCCAGTATGCAACAACGAGGCAGACCCAGTGACTACACGGGCCCAAGCCCGGACGGAGCGAGAGCTTTCACCAGTGCGGGAGACACAGGTAAGACCTACCCCGACCTTGCCTGACAGGTTAGGCCCCATACCCTGGGACACCCCAGATGCTTTCGAGGCAGAGTCTAAGACTGACCCGACCTTACAAAAGTACCGGGAACGAGCAGAGACCGGAGGGGGCGGGGCAGATAACGAAACATTCTTATGGGAAAAAGGGAAACTATACCGCTGGACAGAGAAAAGGGGACAGCGTAGGCGACAGCTGGTAGTGCCCCACAAATACCGTCAAGAAATCCTCAAAATAGGCCACGACATCCCCTTAGCAGGCCACCTAGCCGTTACCCGTACCCTACACCGCATTACTCACACGTTCTTTTGGCCAGGGGTGCACGCTGACGTTAGAACTTACTGTAACACCTGCGATGTGTGTCAACGAGTAGGAAGGCGAGGCGATCACCCTAAAGCCCAGCTAGTAAATATGCCCATTGTAGAGGAACCCTTCAGCCGGGTTGCTATTGACCTAGTGGGACCACTGGCTACCCCTAGTCCCTCCGGTAAGCGATACATTCTTACCGTAGTGGACTACGCTACCAGGTACCCAGAGGCTGTCGCCCTATCCAACATACAAGCGGATACGGTAGCGAATGCACTAGTACAGGTGTTCTCCCGGGTAGGATTTCCAAAAGAAATCCTATCCGACCGAGGCACCCAATTTACGGCTGAATTGACCCAACAACTCTGGCAGGTTTGCAAAATTAAGTCCCTCCTAAGCTCCCCATACCACCCCCAGACGAACGGGCTGTGTGAGAGGTTCAATGGGACCCTCAAGCAAATGCTCAAGACGTTCACTCAGGAATACCGAGACTGGGAACGCTTCCTGCCGCACCTCCTATTTGCTTATCGGGAGGTGCCCCAGGAAACGACAGGGTTCTCTCCCTTCGAGTTGCTCTACGGAAGAAAGGTACGGGGACCCCTAAACCTGATCCGGGAGCACTGGGAGGGAGAGATGGAGGCTGACGGTGTCCCAATTGTGCCATACGTGCTGGAACTCAGGGACCGAATGGAGCAATTAGCCAAATCCGTGCGGGCTAATCTCCAGTTGGCCCAGAGAAGACAGAAAGTATGGTACGATCGGGGGGCCCGAAAGAGAATCTTCACCATAGGACAAAAGGTGTTAGTACTTAAGCCGGTGAAGACAGACAAATTGCAGGCGTCCTGGCAGGGTCCCTACCAGATCGTAGAGAAAAGGGGAGACACCACTTATGTGATAGCTAGCTGCCACGACAACAATCTTAGAAAGACATTCCATGTAAACATGCTCAAGGAATATTTTGAGCGACCAGAGAACGTGACGGCCATATGTTGTTCCCCTCAGGAAGACCCCGACAGTTTACCCATTCCAGACCTATTAGAAAAGAGCCTCCCCACAGGTATAGTGGCGCAGGTTCAGATAGGGGACCGACTTAGCCCCACTGAAAGGGAGCAGCTCAACCAACTCCTCCAGTCCAAACACCTCACCTTCTCCCCGAAGCCAGGGTACACTACTTTAACCACCCACCAGGTAGATACTCCGGGACAAGCTCCCTTGCGCCAGGCTCCGTACCGAATCCCCGAAGCAGTTAGGACAGGAATGAAGAAGGAGATCGATGAGATGCTCCAGCTCAGGGTAATTGAGCCCTCCGATAGTCCCTGGGCCTCCCCAGTTGTCTTGGTGCCCAAGAAAGATGGGACCACCCGGTTCTGCGTAGACTATCGGAGGCTCAATGAAAATACCGTGACGGACGCTTACCCTATGCCCAGGGTAGACGAGCTACTCGATCGTATAGCCAGGGGAAATTACCTGACCACTATTGACCTCTGCAAAGGTTACTGGCAGATTCCCCTGGCCCCGGAGGCTATCCCCAAGTCGGCATTCGTCACCCCATTCGGCTTATATCAGTTTAGGGTAATGCCGTTTGGGATGAAGAATGCCCCAGCTACATTCCAGCGCTTGGTGGATAGGCTCCTGGATGGCTTCCAGAGTTTTGCTTGCGCCTACCTGGACGACATAGCGATCCACAGTGAGTCCTGGGAGGACCACTTAGCTCATGTGGGAATGGTTCTGGATCAGATCCGGGCTGCTGGCCTGACTCTGAAGCCAGAAAAATGCCACTTTGGGATGGCCGAGGTACAGTACCTGGGTCACCGGGTGGGGTGTGGAAAGCAGCGACCAGAGCCGGCCAAAATAGAAGCTGTTGCCAATTGGCCCACCCCCATCACTAAGACTCAGGTCCTAGCCTTCCTGGGCACGGCAGGGTACTATAGACGGTTCGTACCAGACTACAGCACACTTGCCAAACCCCTGACTGACTTGACCAAGAAGAACTTACCTCGACAGGTCCTGTGGTCTCCCCACTGTGAAACGGCTTTCCAGGCTCTCAAAAATGCTCTAATTAACGCTCCTGTCTTGGCGGCCCCAGCCCTTAACAAACGTTTTATCGTCCATACAGATGCTTCCATGTTCGGGCTGGGAGCCGTCCTCAGCCAAGTAGGCGAAGATGGAGGGGAGCATCCAGTTGCCTACATCAGCCGGAAGCTCCTGCCCCGCGAAGTCAGCTATGCAGCGGTCGAAAAGGAGTGTTTGGCTTTGGTGTGGGCATTAAAGAAATTGACTCCCTATTTATATGGTCAGGAGTTCACTCTGGTCACCGACCATAACCCGTTGGTGTGGCTGAACCGGGTCTCTGGAGATAACGGCAGGCTATTACGTTGGAGCTTATCGTTGCAAACCTTCAATTTCACCATTACTTACAGACCTGGGAAACAGAATGGCAACGCCGACGGGTTGTCCAGACAAACCGACCTCAGCCCCGCATAACCAGCGGTCTGGACAGCCTTAGTCTGCCCCGAAAAGGGGTCAGACCGTGTCTGCCAGAGTGTTCCACAGAAAGGGAGCAATGTTACAGAAGCATTAGTTATTTTGTTGTGAAGAGCTTATTTCCCAGCAGCAATGCCTGAACCAGCAAGCCAGCGCCTAAGAAGGGCTCCAAGAAAACCGTAACAAGTTTCATTTCATAAAGAGTTAACTCTTTTTTTTTCAGCTTTTAGAAACTATTGTCTAATCACCTCTGGAGCCAGACTGCTAATTGATAAGATGAACTTGTAAACTTGTTATCTTAAGTACTGTAATCCTATTGTGGCCTGTCAAAGGACAGTGCTCTCTATCTAAATGTGTGATGGGGGATTTTGTGCTTCCCCCCCTCTCCCCCTGGGAGTGCCCTGTGTGCATGTAACCTTAATAAAAAGCAGGCTGGGCATCCCAGTCCTGAGTTCTTGTTTTGACCCTCAATCGCAGCGTTGACTCGTTTTTGTGGGCAGAAGGGTATCCTAGCTGTACTGCAGCTAAGGGAGATTATTCTATATTTGCGAGACTCATATAGAATACTATGGAAAGCAGCTTCTCCCCTCTTTAGCAATAGGGATCCAGGCTACTAAGCGGTCCATCTCTCAGCGAGACTAAGGGTAACCGTAACAGGGTCAACGAAGAGAAAAACACTTGCTGCTGTCAGAAACATGAAAGTAAACAGTGAATCAGTACGAAAGGAATGATTTACCGTTTACTTACATCGGATGCTATCTGCATGTAAACCAGAGCTGAGGATTCTCAGTAGCATAAGAATTGCGCATGCGGATTCCATAGCAATTAGTTAGTTCAGAGCACGGGAGCGTGCAGGTCCTATTTCACATGGGGCGCATGGTGAGCTAATGATTGGCTAAAACTTATGTCAATCAAAGTTGCCCCTATGAAAAATTTAGAGAGGCTGATTATTACAGTGTACCGTTACTGAAATAAAAATCGAAGTTACTAAGTGAAAAGATGTTGTTGTTTTTTTTTTTACATAAACATATCGATGTGCTAGTTAAGGTAAGAGCTTCTACAATATGTTTAACAATAGATACAAATTTACCATCACTTTAAAATTTGTTGTTAAAAATATTGCACATCGGTTTTAAACTATATTATGACGGTTTACTCGATGGGAAATCACATTGATGGAAATCACATGTAATGACTACATATTTAAAAGGGACATTCTATTGCAAAAATGACATGCTTTAAACCAATAGAGCATGTTCTATGAGCACTAGCAACCCTGCAAGGCTATGAATTAAACACATAGTTAGAATACAGCTCAGGAGCTGCAGAGAGCTATTGAAGGTTAAACAGACTTGCAGGATAACTACTGCTAAAACGATCAGTAACAAATTAGAACTTTACATTTTTGCACTATAAACGGCCCTTAGGCATTTAGAAAATGTCATTTACATTGATACATTGTACTTTTCTTTAACCGATACAGGATTATATGGTTTAGGTAAAATGCAATATGAAAAAGAGTGAGAGGAACAAATAGGAATTTATGCATGGGGGGGGGGGGGGGGGGGGGAGTCTTGTCCACAAACATTTATATTTTTTTGTGTGGAATAAACAAAGAAAAAATAAAAAATATTTCATTGAATAGGAGATATGTTGACATGTAATGCAATTAATTATATTACTTTGTGCTAAAAAAATACACCTTGAATTTTTAATTCAGAAAGTGGGGTTGAAAAAGCCATATCTAAACTACAGTGAACAAAGAAAGATCAGGATGGTTCCATGCATCATTTGTAATATTAGCATGTGTTAGTGATCATGCAGACATTAGATGAAGCTACGAGTCAGACAAGAGGATATGGAAATCCAGATAGTGACTCATCACAAGCGCATTACAATTCCTTACTATTTACAAATCATTGTACTATTATGTCTACCTGATAAAAGCATTTATTTCATGATGACAAGAGTCCACGAGACATTACATTTGGGCACTGGCTTCCTGGTTGCCAGGAGGGTCATTTCTCACACGTGATTTATTGTGGACTTTTACCATCTGATGAAAGACAATGCTTTAAGAAGCTGATCCAAATAGACCAAAACATTTAAAAAAAAAAAAAAATATATAAATATTTTCAAAGGCAGATTTGGATTTGGACCAATTTTCCATTCAATTAAGATACAAATGAAAAACGTAAACTCTGGGCAATGTAGAAATAAAAATGTAAAATGTATTGGGTTTTATTTTCAAGAATCCCAACATTATGCTCCATGGCACCTTACATATATCTACTACTTTCCAAAGATCCCTTATTTTTAGTAGATCGTAAAGTGGAGACCTGTAAGGTCTCAAAAGATGAAACCTTGTTCTGTTATTATATTGGTCGATTAAAAGAGGATAGAACAAGCCAGTTGCAAAGAGGAGGAAAAAAAACAATGCAGAAGGGAAGAAGTAGAGGCGGAGCAGGAGAATATAATCCGTACTTGGCTTTAGGATTACTGGCTTTCCTGTCACTACACAACGTGTGGCTGCATCCATATGATTTAAATAATTATAATTCTGCTTTGTATGGATAATAAAAAAATGTGGCATTTAATGATTTATTCAGAACAAAGGTTAGCTTAAGAATAAGTCGGTTTATCATTGTTTAAAATATCTAATAAAGTTTAAGTAGCAAAATAAAGAAGAAAAAAAAATACTTGTTTCCATTTTGCTTTGTTCTAGGACTCATTCTGACTTACGCTCACACTGCCCCTGTACTTAAAGACAGTAAAGTCAATATTATGCTTTCATGATTCAGATAGAGCCTGCAATGTTTAGCAACTTTCCCATTTTCTTTTATTATCTAATTTGCTTTGTTCTTTTAGTAATATTTGTTGAAAAACATATCTAAGTAGGCTCAGCAACAGCAATGCACCACTGGGAGATAGCTGCGAATGGGTGGCTGCACATATATGCCTCTTGCCTTGGCTCACCAGATGTGCTCAGCTAGCTCCCAGTAGTGCATTGTTGCTCCTTCAACAAAGGATACCAATGGAATTAAGCACATTTGGTAACAAGTAAATTGGAAAGTTGTTTAAAAGCAATACCAAACCCAAATTATCTCATGATTCTGAAAGAAAATACCGTTTTTGTGGAGTTGCTGTTTTTAAATAAGCACACCTATAAATTATAAAAATATTTAAAACTAAGCTGAATTTTATATATTAACCACATCAGTTTAGAAGTGCACCTAGTTATTCTGATCTATAGCGGCACATTTTCTAACTACTATATTTGCTGTCAGGGTAATGGTGTTTTGTCTCGTGAAATATACTTGTGAAGCTGTTACGACAGGTTTTTGTTTATGCAATGATTAAGCTCAGACTTCCAAAGAAGCTCCAATTTCAAAACCATTCAGAATCATTGACCTAAAAGGAACAAGCCTTTTTAGGGAAACACAAGAACGGCCTATTGACCGGGTTAGCAAACTTTAAAGGAAGTGATAGATTAGGTATTTCTAGTACTCTCCAGTCTGAAGAGAAAAAAGAAATACATGCTGTGTGATATTTAAATGAAGGGGTAGCGCTTCCTATTAGGCAAATAGCTTTCAAAGTGAAACAGCTTCACTGAATTGCTTGCGAAGCCTTGTTCTTGTACAGCACTGGTTTTCAAACCTGACCTCAGGCCTCTGTAACAGGTCACATTTTAACGATATCTGAACTGGAGCACAGGTGAAACAATCAGCTGATTAGTAAACAGTTATTTTATCTGCTCTCACCCAAGGTAATCCTGAAAACCTGCCTTGTTGGGGAGGCCTGATGATAGGTTTTAAAACCAGTGCTGTACAGCAACTGATGTGTCGGAGCGGTTTTTAATCGGTCATTGAGAAATTTACACTATATGAAAAGTATGTAGACACCTCTACTAAATGCTGACTTTAGGTGTTTCAACTACACCCATTGCTAACGGGTGCATAAAACCCAGCACATACCCATGAAATCTCCATAGACAAACATTGATAGAAGGGTTAACCTAAAGAGCTCAGTGACTAATAGTGGCACCTTATCTATATAGAAAAATGCAAAAGACTAGAAATTACTGCTGCATGCTACTTTGTGAAATTCTTACAGTTGGTGTATTTATACAAAAAAAAACAAAAAGAAGGATGAAGAATCTATTATCATAGCTGTCTTAAACATACATACACACACATCCGTTCTGATGTCTAATGTACTTTTCATGTGGTTTTCATGCGTGACAATTTTATACTTGTGGCAAAGTATACACTGATATACAAATAAAATAATTTTTTTTTACCAATATTAACTTCCCACAGTCAGTAGGGTTCTGCACAGAAAAATGAAGGGCACAAAGCCCAGTAATTACTGTAATGTACACTGCTTTGCATATTTAGGACAGACAACAAATATAGGTTGTTCTGTTTTAGGAGCCAATCAAAATATGTATCTAGATAGACATTAAGAGCTATGGAAGGAATTTATGTATACATAAATAAATATAGAATAATTAAAAAAGCTAGGAATCAGAATTATATGCAGTGATACCAAGTCATTCACAGAGGATAACAGTGCCAGAATTAAACTTAAAAAGGGACAATCTATTGTTTAAAAATATAGGTAAATCCCTTTATTACCCATTCCCCAGTTTTGCATAACCAACACGGCTATATTAATATACTTTTTACCTCTGCGATTACCTTGTATCTCAGCCCCTGCAGACTGCCCCCTTATCTCAGTTTTTTGACAGACTTGCATAATAACCCCACAGGAGTGAGCACAATGTTATCTATAGGTCACACATGAACTTGCACTGTCTAGCTGCGAAAAACTGTCAAAACGCACTGAGATAAGAGGCAGCCTTCAAGGGCTTAGAAATTGGCATACGAACCTACCCAGGTTTAGCTTTCAACAAAGAATTCCAAGAAAGCAAATTTGATAAAAAGTAAATTGAAAAGTTGTTAAACTTTCATGATTCAGATAGGGCATGCAATTTTAAATTTTGACTAGACTGTCCCTTTAACAACCAGCGACGGACCCTGTCCTCCACATGCAGCTAAACTAACAAAAATGTCCTGTCATCCATATGAAAGAGCAACATTTAAACATGATGTTTTTAGTCTCTGGAGGGAACAATGATGAAATTAAAGCTCCTTATATTTAAATCTAATATAGCATTGACATTTTAATATAGAATGTTTACATATAAGTAGAAAACAGCATTGTTTTATATTTTAATTATTTACTTTGCCCCCTTTTTCATGTGGTTTAGCTCTGAAAAGGGATCCTGCATATTTTTTAAGTCTAACCCTGCTACATATATTTCCCTAATTGCTGTTAAAGGGACACTGTACCCAAAAATTTTCTTTCGTGATTCAGATTGAGCATGAAATTTTAAGCAACTTTCTAATTTACTCCTATTATCAAATTTTCTTCATTCTCTTGGTATCTTTATTTGAAATGCAAGAATGTAAGTTTAGATGCCGGCCCATTTTTGGTGAACAACCTGGGTTGTCCTTGCTGATTGGTGGATAAACTCATCCACCAATAAAAAAGTGCTGTCCAGAGTACTGAAACCAAAAAAAGCTTAGATGCCTTCTTTTTCAAATAATGATAGCAAGAGAACGAAGAAAATTTGATAATAGGAGTAAATTAGAAAGTTGCTTAAAATTGCATGCTCTTTCTGAATTACAAAAGAAAAAATTTGGGTTCAGTGTCCCTTTAACAGATAAGTGAAAAACAAAGCATTTTATACTAACCAAATGACTGTGGCTAGCCTTGGAAAATTGTCACAAAGAAGAAGCAGCACCAACCAGTAGTTTCCAACAGATTTATTCGTGCAGTATGCACAGTGAACAGCCAGACCAACAAACAGCAACGTTTCGGACTTAGTCCTTAATCATGCATGACTAAGTCCGAAACGTTGCTGTTTGTTGGTCTGGCTGTTCACTGTGCATACTGCACGAATAAATCTGTTGGAAACTACTGGTTGGTGCTGCTTCTTCTTTGTGACTTTATATTGTGTGGAGTACAGTGCAGTATTCCTGAAGCGTGCACACCTTGTTACTTTCAGGTGCTGGATTTTTGGTTTGTTGTGTTACTTGGAAAATTGTGAGAGGAGTTTGGTTATTGAAAAACAATTGCAGAAAACAGATGTTAAAAAAAATGTAAACAGGGAGGATAAAATCAATAACCAAAAAAAAAAAAAAAAATGGATTTGTTTTATTTTATTTAAAATCGGTTTCCTTTTTTGTTATTTAAATGATTATTTTTTTTATTTTTTTTTAATAAAAACAGAATTTATGCTTTCCTGATAAATTACTTTCTCTTGCGGTGTATCCAGTCCACGGATTCATCCTTACTTGTGGGATATTCTCATTCCCTACAGGAAGTGGCAAAGAGAACACACAGCAGAGCTGTCCATATAGCTCCCCCTCTGGCTCCGCCCCCCAGTCATTCGACCGACGGTTAGGAGAAAAAGAGAAGAAACCATAGGGTGCAGTGGTGACTGTAGTTTTAAACAATAATTTTAACCTGACTTAATTGCCAGGGCGGGCGTGGACTGGATACACCGCAAGAGAAAGTAATTTATCAGGTAAGCATAAATTCTGTTTTCTCTTGCAAGGTGTATCCAGTCCACGGATTCATCCTTACTTGTGGGATACCAATACCAAAGCTTTAGGACACGGATGAAGGGAGGGAACAAGACAGGTAACCTAAACGGAAGGCACCACTGCTTGCAAAACCTCTCTCCCAAAAATAGCCTCCGAAGAAGCAAAAGTATCAAATTTGTAAAATTTGGCAAAAGTATGCAGTGAAGACCAAGTCGCTGCCTTACAAATCTGTTCAACAGAAGCCTCATTCTTGAAGGCCCAAGTGGAAGCCACAGCTCTGGTGGAATGAGCTGTAATTCGTTCAGGAGGCTGCTGCCCAGCAGTCTCATAAGCCAATCGGATGATGCTTTTCAACCAGAAGGAAAGAGAGGTAGCAGTCACTTTCTGACCTCTCCTCTTACCAGAATAAACAACAAACAAAGATGATGTTTGTCTGAAATCCTTAGTTGCTTGTAAATAGAATTTCAAAGCACGAACCACATCAAGATTGTGCAACAACCGTTCCTTCTTAGAGGCTGGATTAGGACACAGGGAAGGAACAATAATTTCCTGGTTAATGTTCTTATTAGAAACAACTTTAGGAAGAAAACCAGGTTTGGTACGTAAAACTACCTTATCTGCATGGAACACCAGATAGGGTGAATTACACTGCAAAGCAGACAATTCAGAAACTCTTTCGAGCAGAAAATATAGCTACCAAAAACAAAACTTTTCCAAGATAATAACTTAATATCTATGAAATTTAAAGGTTCAAATGGAACCCCTTGAAGACTGAAAGAACTAAATTTAGACTCCATGGAGGAGTCACAGGTTTATAGACAGGATTGATTCTAACCAACGCTCTGAACATCTGGTACTTCTGCCAGACGCTTGTGTAAAAGGATAGACAGAGCGGATATCTGCCCCTTTAGGGAACTAGCTGATAAACCTTTCTCCAATCCTTCTTGGAGAAAAGATAATATCCTTGGAATCCTAATTTTACTCCACGAGTAACCCTTGGATTCACACCAGCAAAGATATTTCCGCCATATCTTATGGTAAATTTTCCTGGTGGCAGGTTTTCTAGCCTGGATCAGAGCATCTATGACTGAATCAGAGAACCCTCGCTTGGATAGAATTAAGCGTTCAATCTCCAAGCAGTCAGCTGCAGAGAAACTAGATTTGGATGCTTGAATGGACCCTGTATTAGAAGATCCTGCCTCATTGGCAGTGTCCATGGTGGAACAGATGACATGTCCACTAGGTCTGCATACCAAGTCCTGCGTGGCACGCAGGCGCTATCAGAATTACAGAGGCCTTCTCCTGTTTGATTCTGGCTATCAGCCAAGGGAGAAGGGGAAACGGTGGAAAGACATAGGCCAGATTGAAGGACCAAGGCGCTACTAGAGCATCTATCAGCGCCGCCTTGGGGTCCCTGGACCTGGATCCGTAAAGAGGAAGTTTGTTGTTCTGACGGGACGCCATCAGATCCAACTCTGGAATGCCCCAAAGCTGAGAGTCAGCTGAGCAAATACCTCCGGGTGGAGTTCCCACTCCCCCGGGGGAAAAGTCTGACTACTTAGGAAATCCGCTTCCCAGGTGTCTATTGCAGATAGGTGGCAAGAGTGATCCTCCGCCCACCTGATTATTTTGGTTACTTCCGTCATCGCCAGGGAACTCTTTGCTCCTCCCTGATGATTGATGTATGCTACAGTCGTGATGTTGTCCGACTGAAATCTGATGAACTTGGCTGCCGCTAGCTGAGGCCAAGCCTGGAGTGTATCGATTATCGCTCTCCGCTCCAAAATGTTTATCGGGAGAAGAGACTCTTCCGAGACCATAGGCCCTGAGCTTTCAGGGAGCCCCAGGACCGTGCCCCCAACCTAACAGACTGGCGTTGGTCGTTTAGGATGATCCACTCCGCTCTGCGGAAGCACATTCCCTGAGACAGGTGATCCTGAGACAACCACCAGAGAAGAGAATCTATGGTTTTCTGGTCCAGTTGGATTTGAGGAGACAAATCTGCATAATCCCCATTCCACTGTTTGAGCATGCATAATTGCAGTAGCCTGAGATGAATTCGAGCAAAAGGGACTACGTCCATTGCTGCTACCATTAATCCGATTACCTCCATGCACTGAGCTACAGATGGCCGAGGACTGGAATGAGAGCTTGGCAAGTGCTTAGAATCTTTAAACCTTCTGACCTCCGTCAGAAATATTTTAATTTCTACCGAGTCTATTAATGTTCCCAGGAAGGGAACCCTTGTGAGCGGGGACAGAGAACTTTTTTCGGTGTTCACCTTCCACCCCGTGAGACCTTAGGAAGGCCCAGAACAATATCCGTATGAGCCTTGGCTCTGAGAAAAGACGCCTGTATTAAGATGCCGTCCAGATAGGGTGCTACAGCAATACCCCGCAGTCTTAGTACCGCTAGAAGGGACCCTAGCACCTTTGTGAAAATTCTTGGAGCGGTGGCCAACCCGAAGGGAAGTAATGCTTGTCCAGAACGGCGAACCTTAGGAACTGATGGTGATCTTTGTGGATAGGAATATGAAGGTACGCATCCTTTAGATCCACGGTAGTCATATATTGACCTTCCTGGATCATCAGTAAAATTGTCCGAATGGTCTCCATCTTGAAGGATAGAACTCTGAGGAATTTGTTTAGAATTTTTAGATCCAGGATTGGTCTGAAGTTCCTCTCCTTTTGGGAACCACAAACCGGTTTGAGTAAAAACCAGTCCTTGTTCTGTAAATTGGAACTGGGACATATCACTCCCATCTTGATTAGATCTTCTACACAGCGTAAGAACGCCTCTTTCTTTGTCTGGTCTGTAGACAGACGAGAAATGTGGAACCTTCCCCTTGGAGGAAAGTCCTTGAATTCTAGAAGATATTCCTGAGCAACTATCCCTAATGCCCCAGGGATCGGGAAGATCTCTGAGGAGAGAGAAAAAAAAAAGAGAAAAAAAAAAAAGAGGAAAAAAAAAAAAGAGAAAAAAAAAAAAAAGAGGAAAAAAAAAAAAAAAAGAAAAAAAAAAAAAAAAAAAAAGAGAGAAAAAAAAAAAGAAAAAAAAAAAAAAAAAAAGAGAAGAAAAAAAAAAAAGAGAAAAAAAAAAGAGAAAAAAGAAGAGAAAAAAAAGAGAAAAAAGAGAGAGAAAGAGAAAAAGAGAGAAAAAAAAGAGAAAAAGAGAGAAAAAGAGAGAGAGAAAAAGAGAGAAAAAGAGAGAGAAAAAGAGAAGAGAAAAAGAGAGAAAGAGAAAGAGAGAAAGAGAGAAAGAGAGAAAAAGAGAGAAAGAGAGAAAGAGAGAGAGAGAGAGAGAGAAGAGAGAGAGAGAGAAGAGAGAGAGAGAAGAAGAGAGAGAGAGAAAGAGAGAGAGGAGAGAGAGAGAGAGAGAAGAGAGAGAGAGGAAAGAGAGAGAGATAGAGAGAGAGAGAGAAGAAGAGACTTGGCCTGTTTACCCCTTGTTCCAGCCCCTGCAAAAGGCTCTCCAAGGTTGCCTTGCCTTGGGCTGTGGAGAGTTACCCTCTTGCTTTTCGGTCGCAGAGGATGAAGCAGGACCGCTCATGAAGTTGCGAAAGGAACGAAAATTAGCCTTGTTTTTAGCCCTTAAAAAGGCCTATCTTGCGGGAGAGCATGGCCCTTTCCCCCCAGTGATATCCGAAATAATCTCTTTCAACTCGGGCCCGAAAAGGGTCTTTCCCTTGAAAGGGATATTCAGTAACTTAGTTTTAGACGACACATCGGTGCCCCCGACCATGATTTAAGCCAGAGCGCTCTGCGCGCCATGATGGCCAAAACCAGAATTTTTCGACCGCTAACTTAGCTAATTGCAAAACGGCATCTATTATAAAGAATTAGCCAGCTTTAGGGCCCTTAATTCAATCCATAATTTTGTCATATGAGGTCTCCGTCTGGAGCGACTCCTCCAGTGCCTCAAACCAGAAAAGCCGCTGCAGTAGTCACAGGAATAATGCAGGCAATAGGTTGGAGAAGGAAACCTTGTTTAACAAATATTTTCTTTAGTAAACCTAATTTTTATCCATAGGATCTTTGAAAGCACAACTGTCTTCAATTGGTATGGTTGTGCGCTTGGCAAGTGTTGAAATTGCTCCCTCTAACTTAGGGATCGTCTGCCATGCGTTCCGCCTGGGGTCAGTTATAGGGAACATTTTCTTAAAGATGGGGGGGGGGGGGGACAAAGGGTACACCTGGTCTCTCCCACTCCCTATCCACAATATCCGCCACCCTCTTCGGGATCGGAAACGCATCAGTGTATATAGGGACTTCTAGGAATTTGTCCATTTTACACAATTTCTCTGGGACCACCATGGGGTCGCAATCATCTAGCGTAGATAATACCTCCTTAAGCAGTACGCGGCGGTGTTCCAGCTTAAATTTTAAACGCTAAGGAATCTGATTCTGCCCGCTGAGAAACCTTTCCTTGTATCAGAAATTTCTCCCTCAGACAGCACATCCCTCACGTCACTTCAGAGCGTTGTGAGGGTACCACAGATAAACCTTCCAAAGCTTCTGATTGCTCTTAAACTGAACTATCACGCTTTTTAGGAAAAACTGGCAGTTTGGATAAAAATGCCGCAAGGGAATTATCATGACTGCTGCTAATTGTTGCAATGTAATAGGGGCCAATGCGCTAGAGGTACTAGGCATCGACACATGGGGAGAGGAAGGTGGGCTATCCTCGTTACCTTCTGTTAAAGAATCATCTTGGGCTACATTTTTATCTTTAAAATGCACATTTAAAACACCATGGCTACTAAACACATAGAGCAACGTCTATCTGTAGGCTCAGACATGTTAAACAGACTTAGACAGCACTCAAAGACTGAAAAATTAAATTTGACAAAAAACGGTACTGTGCCTTTAAATAATAAAAGCGCCACACTTTTTTTACTAATATCTTCAAAAAAGGATCCAATCTTTCTGAAATTTTTACCATACGATCTTAATGATTTGGAATGATTGCACAGCAAATATCAAGTCAATTAAACCGCTTAATGCCCGAAACCGGAGCAACCTAAGCTGACAACCGGTTAGGCAAATACCAGCACCATGCCACAGCAATCTGCTGTGGCCCTACCCCTTGCCCTGGGGATTAGTTTGATAAGAAATAAGCCTCTATGAAGTCCTCAAGTAGTCTTAGGACCCCTCCACGTGAAGCTGCATGAAGCTGTCTGCAAATGAACTGCGCAAACTGAGGCGCAAAACTTAGGCCCCTCCCTCTCCACTCGGAGTCTGTGGGGCCTTCAAAACACTAAATAGGTGTCTAAAATTCTGCCATGTGGAATAAAAACCCCAAATAACACTCCAAAAGTGATAAAAACTTGTATAATGATTATCTTTTCACTATAAATAATCGATTGCCCTTTTAACAGTGTCCACCAGTCATTGAGCCCTGTTAATTAAGCCTTCCTTCTATACCGAGTCTCAGAATATGGCTTACCTTCCCCACATGGGGATTCTTGTCAGTCTTCTAGCATTACTAAGTCTTGACTAGAAAAAGATGACTGAACATACCTCTAGAGCAGTTAAGCCTGCAAACTGTTCCCCCCAAATAAGTTTTCTGGTACTCCCCTCAGTCCTATGTGGGAACAGCAGTGGATTTTAGTTACAACATGCTAAAATCATTTTCCTCTCAGCAGAATTCTTCATCACTTTCTGTCTAGAGAGTAAATAGATTACAAACCGGCACTATTTAAAAATAACAAACTTTTGATTGAAGATATAAAAAACTACAAATCTAATACCCACATTCACTTTACCCTCCCGTGGAGATGCTACTTGTTAGAGCGGCAAAGAGAATGACTGGGGGGCGGAGCCAGAGGGGGAGCTATATGGACAGCTCTGCGGTGTGTTTCTTTCCCACTTCCTGTAAGGAATGAGAATATCCCACAAGTAAGGATGAATCCGTGGACTGGATACACCTTGCAAGAGAAATGCTTTTTGAGTAAAAAAAAAAAAAAAAATCAATATAAATCTAGTTATCTATTTAAGAGACATTAACAATCCAAAGGATATCCTACCTGAAATTATTAGTTTTTAATTATGTAGCATGATGCTAATATTCATGGCTGTAAAGTTTACTTTGTTTGGTAAATTACATTAATCCTTCACAATGTCAAGCTCTCCAGATGCTTCTGTAAGAATTTTTTCCTACGTAGAAGATATAACATATTCTTGGTAGTTTGT